>NC_091192.1:7033648-7401148 GCF_040958095.1 Procambarus clarkii
AGTTTGGTCCACTAGGCTGTTGCTTGGAGTGGCCTTGAAGAAAATTATCTAGTTTTCTCTTGAAGATGTCCACGGTTGTTCTGGCAATATTTCTTATGCTCGCTGGGAGGATGTTGAACAACTGTGGACCTCTGATGTTTATACAGTGTTCTCTGATTGTGCATATGGCACCCTTGACATAGCATAGCTAATTGACATAGCATCCCAGTGCCTGTGTATCCTGTTGGGCATATTTCCCCTGCAGTTCCTGAAACTCTCCTGTGGGTTTGGTGGACCTATGGGTATCCCCCTCCCGAATACACTATTACTTTGTGCTAGTTTGTAGGTTGCAAGTTGTCAGTGCCACATGGCAATGTTCATACCCTCTGCCTCCACAGGCTGCCTGTTGGGTCGCTGACAGCTTTGACTCTGAGTCATGTAGGGGTTTCCCTCCCATCATGTTGCTCTTCTTTCTGGACCTACTGGAGGGGTTCAGGCTTGTTGGGCAGCAATCAGTCTGGGTGTTCAGTTTTGTCATAGCAGTCTGGGTTTTTCATTTGGTCGGATGCCCCAGAGCTGCACCATTTGGTGTTTATGGCCCTACATTTAGAAGTGTTAGTTTGTTCAATCTCGGCTCTGTCCATGCATCCTCTTCCTTCCTTTTTGGCCATGGTTTGCCCTTCAGTTTCTGTATCCCCCCGCTTCTGGTCCTGAAGCATCTGAAGGTTTCCGGGTTGGGACAGGGTTGGCCCTAATGTGGTGTAACTCATGATGTGGCTTGGGCAGCTCTAGGGATTGCTGCTTCTTATTCATGCACGGAGGGAGTTAAGCCTGAATGTCCCTCCGTGCCTCTGGGTCTTCTACTCAGTTAGCCTCTCCATCCTTGGAAGCCCTTCCCCTGGACTGCGCTTTTCTTTCCCGGGTAATGGACGTGGATGGAGGCTCTGCCCTGGGGCCCTTGAGTGCAGCTTGCAGGGCTTGATGGGAGTCGGTTGGGGCTCCTGGGGACCTGTTTGGCTCTATGTGGTTCTATGATTGCAGGTGGGTGTTCTTATCCCCCTCCCTGCATATAGGTGCTGAGGATGCAGCTCTTCCTGAGCTTCATTTCCGAGTGACTTTGGGCCCATTGACTTCGCCCGTTTAGAGGTTCTTACCTCTTGGGTCCCTTCTGTGGCGGCTCGTGTGGCGTGTTTCCGTTCTACCTGTGTGACCGAGTTCTTTCTCATAGTTTGGATCTGCATCCTTTCTTTGGGTCTTCTTCTTCTTATTGAGGGTATTCCGAGGTTCCAGGGTCTTCCTGGCTGGCAAGCTTTCCTTATTCTCTCTTGAAATTGCTGTGACTTATGCTGTTCTGCATCTTTGTATGGTGACCTTTTTCTGGGGGGAGCCCCGTCGGCTCCCCGGAGCTTTACCAGGGTAAAGGATACCAGGATATGCTAATGTCAGACTTTGGCATCAGTCATGTGTATGGAATTCTAGTGCCTACCGGGGACCACGGCCAGAACCTGGCCCCCTCAGAGAGGCAAGGGGAGCAATGGCCTATAGAAACCCCCGTGTGGTAGGAAGCATTCTATGTCTGCCATCGACTGGGTCAAGCATCCAGAAAGGTAAGCATTCCAAAACAAACCCCCTATTCTGGTGAAAATTGCTACCTAAAGCCGAACTAGAGGATAGAACTCCTCAACAGAAAACAAGGAAACTAGTATGACGTCATACGTCACCGCGCCGCTGTCTGTGCAGCTCCCCCCTCCCCGGGAGGGGGAAGGGGGAGCCCCAGACCTCCCACGCCGGCTATCCACCCATCAGTTCTTCGGCTGATGCTATAGGCACCGGTTATGTGCTCCAGCTCCAGTGGTTGTTTCAGCACTGTACCTAGAGTGTGGTGTCTGTTTTCTAGGTGGTGCGTGAGCCGGGAGTGATTCTCCAGTACTCGGGCTACATGCGCCTAGGGTTCCCTTCCCTAGGTGCCTTGTAAGTACTGCCCTTGGGGCTTGGGGCCACCTTCCACAAGTTCCTTGGGTCCTGCCCCTGCTTGGCCGTTTACTGCTTGGTTTTCGGCTGCTCTTTGTGTGCTCGGGTGTTCTGTCTCCCTTGTTCGCCTTAGAGTAAGGGGCAGTTTTTGCACTGGTGGGGTGCAGGGTACTGTGCAGCTTGTCTTTACCAATCATAGCGGCAGGCTCTGTTCCGCTTGGGTACACTGTCCTCTTGCGGCGTTTTCTTTTTCTTTTAGTTTATCTACCTGGTGGGGGGGTCTGCCTTCGTTCTTGCCCCTTGTGCCCCTTGTGTTCTGAGTGTTTTCTGGTGGTACCCCCTGCTAGGTCCCCGTGAGTGTACAGGTCCCGGGGGTTCAGCTCTTAGAAAGTTGTTTGGTAGCTTTGGGTGCCAGTTAGCAGTACCCTGCCTGGGATTACCTGAGCGCGAGTCCTCTTACAGTAAACGCTCGGGACCCTGGGAAACCCCTGGGGGTGCGCGGGTCTGATGGATGTGACCTCAGAGTCCCCCCCTCGCCTCCAGCAAGTTTGAGGGTTGCTCTCACCCTTTGTCTCTGGGTGACTCTGTTTTGCCTCCGTCTGCTGCCTGTGGGGTCGGTGACACCTTCGACCCGGAGTCCTGCGAGTTTGGTTGCTCGTTGTGGCTCGGTTACCCAGCTGTGCTGACTAAGCGGGTGCGGGCAGCAGGGGCGTTGCTCTTGAGCCTTGGTGGTGGCAACGTTCTCGTGGTTTACTCCCCAGGAGCCCCGGGACTGCCCCGTTTTGGTTCGTTTTGGGACTTGGGGGGGGGGGGGTTGCTTCGGTTCCATCCACGCCCCCTTGTCTTTCCCCTGGATCACCCTTCCTGCCTGCATCCGGTTCCTTACCATCTGTAGGTTCGGGGTGGGGTTTTTGATGGTGTTGAGACTCGGGCAGTCTCGGGGAATTCCCCTTCGAGGGTAGTGACGGGGGCATTTGAGCCTATTCCTCCAGCCGTGTTGTATATGAGTCTGCCAGTGAGCTCCCTTCCTTAGTGTTTTCACGGCTGCCCCGGTTTTCTGGTATGGCCGGGGCTTTGGGGAAACGGCTCGGCCCCGGGGCCTGTCGTGTAGGTTCCCGGGCCTGGAAAGGGGCTGACTTGGGGGGGGCTTGGCCCCGTTAGACCCCGTGGGGGTTTTTATCCCCTTCTAGGCGGGGCTTGTGGTTACGCGGGTCTTTCCTCCCCACTCGCTGTACTTGCTGTTGGGCGTCGGCCCAACAGCAAGCTCGGTCCCCGGGCTCGGTTCCTTGGCCTTTGAGTCGGTTGGTTCTGTCCTGTGGGTGGATGTTTCCTCCCACCCTTTTTTGGGACGATGTTTTCATGTTAACCCGTTCGATGGGGTTCTACGTGACTTCTGATCTCGGGTGCGCCTGCGCCTTTGTGTGCCTTCGGGACTAGTGTTGGCTTCTGTGTTCTCGAGGGTTCGGGAAGGTTTTTCGCTACTTCCCGCATTATTGGAACGTCTGTAGGCTCCTCGTCCTTGTCGCCGTTTTGGGCTACTTGTGGCCTGGTTGGGCTACTTGTGGCCCAGTTGGGCTACTTGTGGCCTGGTTGGGCTAATTGTGGCCTGGTTGGGCTACTTGTTGCTTTGTTGGGCTGCTTGTGGCCCGGTTGGGTTTCTTTTTGGGCTCTCTTTGCTTCTTTGGCCGGTTTTATTGTTCCTGCTTCCTCTTTTGGCTACTTTTCTAGTGCAGTAGTCCTGGTTGGCGCCTTCCCGCAGAGAGAGTTGTGCGGTTCGGCCAGCGTGTCATGCGCATGCGCCGTGGAGTTTGTTTTGGTCTGGGCGGTGTTTCAGTGCTGGTGTTTTGCGCCCTTTTTGCTACAGTGCTTCGCCTCTCGCTCTTCTCCCTGGCTGCGGTATGTGCCCCTTCGCTCCGGGGGTGTCTTGGTTCCCAGTTGTGGGGAGGACACCGCGGTTTTCCCTGTGTCATGGGTGTGGGCTGCCTTCTTCGCCTCTCCCTGCTCTCCTGCGGGTCTGGCCGGGTCCGGCTCTGGCGTCTTCACCTGGCGGTGCTCCCAGGTTCTTCTGGGCACGGTCGAGTCGTGTCAAATTCATGCCATTGTTCGCCAGGTGAGTTTCTGCGGTCTGGCGTCTTTTGGCCGGGCGCTGGATGCAGTGTTGTTTATATACCTGTCTTTATTTAGGTATATTTTTGTACGACTGAAACCGTTCGCATACCAGTGACTGTCCCTTTTTCAACCCTTCCAGACCCACTCATCTGCATGTCCAACCCATGCTAGAGTCATTCAAGGGACCCACCTTTTTTCATGTTGTGAGGTGTGGGGGTTGTGGGGTTGGTTCTGTACTCACCTGGTAAGGCTCCTGGCTGTGCTTGCAGGGTTTGAGCTCTGGCTCTTGGGTCCCGCCTATCTAAATAAATAATAATAAATAAATAAATGTTTATTTAGGTAAGGTACATACATAAAGAGATTTTACAAAGTTTGTTGGGTTAATAGATAGAGCTAGTACATACAATGCCTAAAGCCACTATTACGCAAAGCGTTTCGGGCAGGAAAAACATAAATGACTAAAGCTTAAAACTAATGGGTAAAAAGAATAAAATGTGTTGAGAACAAATAAAAATAGAGGTAAAAGAGGGGGGAACATGGTTGAAAAAGCAGCACAAATACAATTACAAATTATTACAGAAAATTACATTCAAACAGCGTTGTTTTGAAAAAAAAAAATACATGGGTTGACAACAGAGGGGTAAGGTAGGTTACAGGGAATTTATTAGGTAGTGCTTCGTTTTTATCTTAAACTGGTTGAGAGAGGTACTGTCTTTAACATGGTTGGGAAGATCATTCCACATTCTGGGTCCCTTGATTTGAAGAGCATTTCTAGTGTGATTAAGTCATACTCTAGGAATATCAAAACTGTATTTATTTCTGGTGTGGTGCTCATGGGTTCTGTTACAACCTTCAATGAATCTTTTGAGGTCAGGATTGGCATTACAGTTCAGCGTTTTATATATGTATAATACACATGAGAGAATGTGCAATGACTTAATATCTAACATATTCAGAGATTTGAGTAGGGGTACCGAGTGATGTCTGGGGCTAGAGTTGGATATTGTCCTAATAGCAGCTTTGTGTTGAGTAATTAGAGGACGTAAATGATTTTGGGTAGTAGAACCCCAAGCACAAATGCCATAGTTGAGATATGGATAGATGAGGGAGTAATAGAGAGTCACCAGGGCAGGGTGTGGTACATAATATCTGATCTTAGAAAGAATGCCAACAGTTTTTGAAACATTTTTTTATATATTTAGAATGTGTCCCTGGAAATTCAGCTTGTGGTCGATGAGAACGCCAAGGAATTTGCCATCTAATTTGTTACAAATTTGGGTATTGTTTATTTTGAGATTTATATGATTAGAGGATTTATTGCCAAACAGAATATAAAACGTTTTGTCAATGTTAAGGGTGAGTTTGTTGCCAGTTAGCCAAAGATGGACTTTCTCTAGCTCAGTATTTACTGTGGCATTTAGAGCAAGGGGGTCAGGACTGGAGTAAATGAAGGTTGTGTCGTCAGCAAATAGAATTGGTTTGAGGTGTTGGGAGGCATTTGGAAGGTCATTAATGTAGATGAGAAAGAGGAGAGGGCCAAGTATGCTGCCCTGAGGGACACCAATGTTGATGGGTAGGGTGGGAGAAATTGTATTATTCACAGAAACATACTGGAGCCTGTCAGTAAGATAAGATTTGAGGTATTGCAGGGAGTGTCCTCTGACTCCATAATGATGTAATTTAAGAAGGTGGTTCTGGTGGTTGACAGTGTCAAAAGCCTTACGCAGGTCCACAAATAACCCAACAGGGAACTCCTTTTTATCAAGAGCTGCGTGAATCAAGTTAATCATACTAATAAGTGCATCGTTAGTGCTTTTTTGGGTCTGAAGCTATATTGACAAGAGCTAAGTATATTGTGTTTGGCTAGAAAAGAGTAAAGCTGCTTGTAGATTAGTTTTTCGAATATTTTTGACAAGTTAGGCAGGATTGATATAGGTCTGTAGTTGTTAATCTGTCAATATAGGTCTGTAGTTGTTATAGGTCTGTCGTAGTTTGCGGGGGAGGGGACAGACGTGTCGTCGTCGCGCTCCGTTAAAACACTGGAATAAACCGGGCTTTTTTAGGATTACAACCATGGATTACGGCCCACAGTGATCACCAAGTGCATAGTGACCCGTAGGAAAATAGAATACAGAAATTAACAATGGAAATTTGAGTTAAATACAGAATACAGGTGGTCCCACGTGGTGAGCCAGTGCCACCAGGCTCATGTGTACAGGCATAAGCGATATATATCAAATATAGCGAGCAGTGATACGTTGAACAGTGAAGTGGAGCGTGTAACACTACATATAAATTAGTGGATAGTGTTAGAGAATTGTACAAAGAAAAAATATAAATGTAAAGTTGTGGAGGAGGCATCACACTAGGCTGTTTACACCACAGCCACGAGGCCTACACAGTGTAGAGGACGTCCCGCAGTAACAGTGTACTTCCTCAGTGATAATATACTGGCAATATATACTGTAATACGGGAAAGTGGAGCTAGGAACTAGTAATAGAGTAAGTGAATAACATTACAAGCCGGAAGAAAGCAGAAATTCCCTTAGGATATTACAGGCACATAATCAGTGTATAAATCAAGTAACTGGCAACCAGTGACATCCTGGTTGCCCATCCTGCCCCTGACCTGGGACAAACAACGGTCAACTAGACGGTCCCAAGAGGACCATATTTTCTCCACAAGGCGATAAGTATCCCCACATAAACTTGAACAAATAAACATATGTAATATTATAAATATACTGGATACATATTATATATACATACATATAATACTTAAATATATGCATATATTATTATAACATCACAAACCCAACATGGAGGTGTGTGGAGGCTGCCTTAAGTCACTTCGGAAGAGTGTTGTAGGCATTGTATGTAACATTTGTAACATAAGGTTTCACCTAAGTTGTACAGGATTACCTACACAATATGCAAACCGGGAAGGTAACTACTGGATCTGTCAAAGAGACAGACAGATGTGGGAAAACATCACCAAACTAATGAATAACATTCCTGAAGAACACAGGCTACAATTCACACAAAAACTACCAGAAATATATGCAGAGTATATAAAGACAGCAACGAACTCTGAACACAACCCAGGGACTGAGAATTTAGAGAGTCAAAGTAGCAATGTAGAAGGGTATAGTGTCGAGGTACACAAAAATGAAGGCAATATTGTAGAGCACACTGGTGATATGAATAAGGAGAGAAAAAATGAGACGAATGAGAACACAAATGAGAAAGACGAAAGCAACAAGGAGAAAGATAAGGGCAATGCCGAGAATGAATGAATGCAGAAACGAGAAAGTTGGAACAAAAAACACAGAGGTAGCCAAGTCGTGCACGGGTACAAACAAGAATAATACAATCACAAATGAAAATATTTGCTGGTATTATGCAAAAGGACAGTGTAGATATGGGCCCAGAGGCACGGAATGCTCATTCATGCACCCACGGAAATGCCGAAACTGGTTAGGGAAAGGCAGATGTCGTTTTGATACAGAGTGTAGATATTTTCACCCTAAGCTATGCACACTCTCAGTCAATGAGAGGAAATGCTACGATCTTCACTGCCCCGATTTCCACGTCAGAGGTACACAGCGCCATATAAGAGAAGAAGTCCAACATAATAGCCCTGAAAATTTTTTAGAGGCAGGTACAAACAGAGGGAGAAACAGACAGGCAGAAACGTGGCAGGAGTACGGATGGAGAGGGGGAAATGCCCAAGACTGGACTACAGTTCGTCATCAAGCCCACACATACTACACCCCCCAACTACACAGAGACTACCACACTCCCCAGTATCACTTCCAAAACTGGACAAACCATTGCCACAACAACACACCCTGGGTCAGGGTAGAGAGGAGGGAGAACTACCAAAAC
This sequence comes from Procambarus clarkii, assembly GCF_040958095.1. Lineage (NCBI taxonomy): Eukaryota > Metazoa > Arthropoda > Malacostraca > Decapoda > Cambaridae > Procambarus > Procambarus clarkii. The sequence goes on from NC_091192.1 coordinate 7,041,596, forward strand.
CTTCCAGAAGTTACACACAATATGGACAATCATTCATATTTGCAAACATTCAAGGTTTAAAGCCAAAGTCAAGAAATAAAGTTAAGTTCATAAATGGCCTTCTATTAGAGTCAAACTCAATATTTGGGGCATTCACGGAAACTCATACAAAAGATTACATGGATGGTGAAATCTGGATTCCAAATTATAATCTATATAGATGTGATAGAAAAACTAGGTCAAATGGAGGAGTAGGTCTGTATATTAAAGAAGACCTGGTATGCACAGAACTACTAAATTCAACTAATGAGGTGGTAGAGGTACTTGGAATGAAGGTAGAGAAACTAAACCTAATTATTATTCTAATATATAAACCGCCAGATACAACGATTGAGGAATTCACAGAGCAGATGCACAAAATAGAGAACATACTTGACAACCTAGCAAACCCAGCTCCAGATATTATCTTTCTTGGAGATTTCAATTTACCGAGTCTAAGATGGAGAACGGCAAACACAAATATCATAGCAGGGAATGACCCGGGAAATAACCAACCACAGGTTAGAGAACTTTTGAGATTCTGTGACAAATTCTCGCTCAATCAACAGATTACAGAACCAACTAGGAACGAAAACACACTAGACTTGTTATTCACAAACAATGATGAGCTAATCAGGGATATCACAATCTCAGATACTTCATACTCAGACCATAATACAATACAATACAATACAATACAATACAATACAATACAATTTTATTTAGGTAAGGTACATACATACAATAAATATTTACAAGGATTGTTTAACTTATAGGTAGAGCTAGTACATACAATGCCTAAAGCCACTATTACGCAAAGCGTTTCGGGCATGATAAACTTAAATGACAAGCTTAATACTAATTGAGCATAATGAGTAGAATGAAAACAAGAAATGAAAACATAGATGAAAAAGCAGCACAAATACAATTATGTCGACAAACAGCGCTCTTTAAAGAAAAAAACAGACATTGGTTGACAATAGAAGGGTAAGGTAGGTTACAGGGAATTTATTAGGTATAGCTTCGCTTTTAACTTAAACTGGTTGAGAGAGGTACAGTCTTTAACATGGTTGGGAAGGTCATTCCACATTCTGGGCCCCTTGATTTGTAGAGCATTTCTAGTTTGATTAAGTCGTACTCTAGGAATATCAAAACTGTATTTATTTCTGGTGTGATGCTCATGGGTTCTGATATAACCTTCTATGAAGCTTTTGAGATCAGGATTGGCATTATAGTTTAGCGTTTTATATATGTATAATACACATGAGAGAATGTGCAGTGACTTAATGTCTAACATATTCAGAGATTTAAGTAGGGGTACCGAGTGGTGTCTGGGGCCAGAATTGGATATTGTCCTAATAGCAGCTTTGTGTTGAGTAATTAGAGGACGTAAGTGATTTTGGGTAGTAGAGCCCCAAGCACAATTACCATAGTTGAGATATGGATAGATAAGGGAGTAATAGAGAGTCACCAGGGCAGGGCGTGGTACATAATATCTGATCTTAGAAAGAATGCCCACAGTTTTTGAAACTTTTTTTGATATGTTTAGAATGTGTCCCTGGAAATTAAGCTTGTGGTCAATGAGAATGCCAAGGAATTTGCCATCTAATTTGTTACAAATTTGGGTATTGTTTATTTTGAGATTTATTTGATTAGAGGATATATTGCCAAACAGAATATAAAAGGTTTTGTCAATGTTAAGGGTGAGTTTGTTGGCAGTTAGCCACAGATGGACTTTATTTAGCTCAGTATTTACTGTGGCATTTAGAGCAAGGGGATCAGGACTGGAGTAAATGAAGGTTGTGTCGTCAGCAAATAGAATTGGTTTGAGGTGTTGGGAGGCATTTGGAAGGTCATTAATGTAGATGAGAAAGAGGAGAGGGCCAAGTATACTGCCCTGGGGAACACCAATGTTGATGGGTAGGGTGAGAGAAATTGTATTATTCACAGAAACATATTGGAGCCTGTCTGTAAGGTAGGATTTGAGGTATTGTAGGGAGTGTCCTCTGACTCCATAATGATGTAATTTAAGAAGAAGGTTTTGGTGGTTGACAGTGTCAAAAGCTTTACGCAGGTCCACAAACAACCCAACAGAGAACTCATTTTTATCAAGAGCTGTATGAATCGAGTTAAGCATACTAATGTATGCTTGTATGTATATACCTTACCTGAATAAACATCTGAATCTGAATCTAATAAGTGCATCGTTAGTGCTTTTTTTGGGTCTGAAGCCATATTGGCAAGGGCTAAGTATATTGAGTTTGGCTAGATATGAGTAAAGCTGCTTATAGATTAGTTTTTCAAAAATTTTTGACAAGTTTGGCAGGATAGATATAGGTCTGTAGTTGTTAACATCTGTGAGATTACCACATTTGTGGACAGGCGTTACTCTCGCTTTTTTTTAGAATATCTGGGAAGGTTTGGAGTTCAAGTGACTTGTTGAAGAGCAAAGCAATAGCAGGGGCTAAAGATCTGGAGGCTTTTTTGTAAATTAAAGTTGGTATCTCCTCAAGGGCACCAGACTTGGTTTTAAGGGAAAGGATTATCTCATTGACGTCAGTGGAATTAATAGGCTTTAGGTACAGAGACTGTGGATAGTTACCTGAAAGATAGTCATTAATGTCTGTACTGGAAGATGGAATATCATTTGCAAGGGATGAACCAATGGAAGAGAAGAACCTATTGAACTCAGTAGCAGAATCAGAGGCTGAAAGCTGACCATCGTTATTAGACAGGAGAGTCGGTTTGTTATTTAAAGACTTCTTTGATCCCAATATTTGAGAAATTGTTCTCCAAGTTTGTTTAATGTTGCTCTTTATTTGGGTAAATTTATCTTCATAGTATTTAGTTTTGGCTCGTCTAATTATCTTAGACAGCAATAATGAGTAATTCTTTGAGAATTCTTTGGAGACAATTCCTAACCTATACTTCTTCTCAAGGTCATGTTTTTTATTAATAGATTTAAGTATTCCCTTTGTAAGCCAGGGATTGTTAAGCCTTTTGGTTGTGACTTGTTTTGTAAGCATAGGACAGTGGGTATTATAAAGGCTAAGAGTTTTTTGAAGAAAAGATTGTACTGCAAGGTTGATGTCCACTATGTTACCTAACTCGGACTCCCAGTTGACATTATCAGCAGCAGTTATAAAATTGTCTATAGCAGTTTCATTGTGTAGTCTAAAACGTATCACTCTTGACTCAAGAGGTGGTTTGCTAATGTTAGTTAAGAGAAATGTGGGGTAATGATCTGTAGTGCTATCGGTGATTATACCTGAAGTAAGCGGAGAGGTTATGTTTGTCCAGATGTGATCGAGCGTCGTGGCAGTGCTATCAGTGATTCTAGTAGGTCTAGTGATTAAGGGTATGAGGAAGCAGGAATTCATACAGTTGAGGAAGCTAACAGCAGTGGGGTGTTCAGGCTCGCAGAGGTCAATATTAAAGTCCCCTGCGATAATTAGGTGGTTTTTGTTCAGTCTGTTATCAAGTATTAGATTTCTAAGGTTTGAGTTGAATTCGGACACATCAGTGTTAGGAATTCTATAAACTGCACCCACAGTCAGGACAGACTCGGCACCCTTGACTCTGAAGCTGGCGAAGATATACTCCCCATAGCAGTCTCTGGTTCTAATTTCTTTTAAGCATGTTAGTTCTTGGTGGTAGTAAAGAGCAGTGCCTCCACCTCTCTGAATTTGACGACAGTTGTGAATTGCTGAGTAGTTAGGCATGTTAAAGAGCTGAGTAGTATCCTCTTTCAACCATGTTTCAGTAAGTATAATAAAAGAGAATTTGTTGTCAATAGCTTCAATCAAGGCACTAACATCATCGAAGTGTTTACCTAGGGATCTAACGTTCAAATTGATTACAGAGATATTGTGATTATGAGTTAATACATTGTTTACATCATGTGCTGCAAAATATCTGCAATTTAGATCATTAAAGTGATAATTGTCATAGATAGTGGATAAGAGGTTAAGTTCAGGGTCTATACTTGTCTGCATAAAAAAAGCTGATTGCAGGAAAAACAAGGGAAGAAAGGCAAATAACAAGGTAGAAATAAGCTATAAAATAGGGAAAAAGATGTACACAATACAGAACAAAGCAAACTCAAAATAAGCTCATTGAAGTGCGAACTAGCATAAATAACGGTAGTAGGTCTAAGAGACCCAACAAGCGAGAAGGAATATTCAATCAATTCAATTTCAACAATAAGAGGATTGACTGGGAAAAAATAAATGTAGACCTTGCAACCATTCAATGGGAGACGGTCTTAAGCGACAAAACTCCCACACAGGGAATAGCTCAACTGACAGCTGAAGCTTACAAGGTCTGCTTGAAGCGCGTACCTGTGAGGAGGGGCAGAAAGAGGACCACTCTAGAAAGAGAACGGAGACGACTGTACAGGAGAAGGAAAAAAATAACGGAAATGCTTCGGCAGACACAACTATCACAAGCAAGGAAAACAAGCCTAAGCAGGGAGATTGAGGAAATAGAACAAACGTTGAAGCGATCATATGAGTCTGAGGAAATGGAATTGGAATAGAAAGCTATACAAGAGATAAGGAAAAATCCGAAATATTTTTTCACATACGCAAAATCAAAATCCAAAACCTCGACCAGTATTGGACCGTTAATTACAAATGAAGGTACGTACACAGAGGACAACAAAGAGATTAGTGAAATTCTAAGAAGCCAATATGAGGCTATGTTTAGCACACCAATAAACAACATGAAGGTTGATGACCCAGACAGCTTCTTTATGAATGACATTCAAGCTGCAGATAATATAACGGATATTACCACAAACTCGGAAGACTTTGAAAGAGAAATTGATAATATGCCTATGCACTCAGCTCCTGGGCCTGACTCATGGAATTCAATATTCATAAAGAAATGTAAAGTACCAGTAGCGAGAGCACTCAGCGTAATATGGAGAAAGAGCCTGGATACAGGGGAGATACCAGCAGCACTTAAATCTGCAGATATAGCTCCGTTGCACAAGGGGGGGAGTAAAGCCTTGGCAAAAAATTATAGGCCAGTTGCACTAACATCACACATAATAAAAGTGTTTGAAAGAGTGATTAGGAATCAAATTTCTAGTTTTATGGAAAACAATGAATTGCACAATCCAGGACAACATGGATTTAGAGCGGGAAGATCCTGTCTGTCACAGTTACTCAACCACTATGACAAAATCACAGAAGCCCTAGAAGAAAAGCAAAATGCAGATGTTGTATACACAGACTTTGCAAAGGCGTTCGACAAATGTGACCATGGGGTGATAGCTCACAAAATGAGGTCAATGGGAATAACTGGAAAAGTAGGACGCTGGATACTCAATTTCCTGTCGAACAGAACACAAAGAGTAACAGTCAATCAGATAAAATCGAGTCCAAGCGATGTTAAAAGCTCTGTACCTCAAGGTACAGTCCTTGCACCGCTACTGTTCTTTATTCTCATATCTGATATAGACAAAAATACACGTCACAGCTTCGTGTCGTCCTTTGCAGATGACACAAAAATCAGCATGAAAATTACCTCTGCTGAAGACATTGAAAAACTACAAGCAGATGTCAACAAAGTTTTTGATTGGGCAGCAGAAAATTACATGATGTTTAACAGTGATAAATTTCAGGTACTCAGGTACGGCAAAAATGAGGATCTGAAACATAATACAGGGTACAAAACACAATCGAATCTTCCCATAGTAGAAAAACAGCATGTCAAGGATTTGGGAATAATGATGTCCGACGATCTAACGTCTAGGGAGCATAACCAAGCAAATATCGCGTCAGCCAGAAAAATGATCGGATGGATTACGAGAACTTTCAAATCCAGGGATCCCATCACAATGGTTGTACTCTTCAAGTCACTTGTGCTGTCCCGTCTCGAGTACTGCTCAGTACTCACTTTCCCCTTCAGAGCAGGAGAGATTGCTGAAATAGAGGGAATACAGAGAACATATACGGCACGCATAGACGAGATAAAACACCTAAATTATTGGGATCGTCTCAAAGCTCTCCAAATGTACTCTCTAGAAAGGAGACGAGAGAGATACCAAATAATATACACCTGGAAAATACTGGAGGGTCAGGTCCCAAATCTACACAGTAAAATAACAACGTACTGGAGTGAACGATATGGAAGAAAATGCAAGATTGAACCTGTGAAGAGCAGAGGTGCCATAGGCACAATCAGAGAGCACTGTATAAACATCAGGGGCCCACGGTTGTTCAACGTCCTCCCAGCGAGCATAAGAAATATTGCCGGAACAACCGTGGACATCTTCAAGAGAAAACTGGACGGTTTTCTAAGAGAAGTTCCGGATCAGCCGGGCTGTGGTGGGTACGTGGCCCTGCGGGCCGCTCCAAGCAACAGCCTGGTGGACCAAACTCTCACAAGTCGAGCCTGGCCTCGGGCCGGGCTTGGGGAGTAGAAGAACTCCCAGAACCCCATCAACCAGGTATCAACCAGGTTAACATCTGTGTGATCACCACATTTGTGGACAGGGGCTACTCTTGCTTTTTTTAGAATGTCTGGAAAGGTTTGGAGTTCAAGTGACTTGTTGAAGAGCAATGCAATAGCAGGGGCTAAAGATCTGGAGGCTTTTTTGTAAATTAAAGTTGGTATCTCCTCGAGGGCACTAGACTTGGTTTTAAGGGAAAGGATTATCTCATTGACATCAGTGGAATTAATAGGCTTTAGGTACAGAGACTGTGGATAGTTACCTGTAAGATAGTCATTAACATCAGTACTGGAAGATGGAATATCATTTGCAAGGGATGACCCAATGGAAGAGAAGAACCTATTGAACTCAATAGCAGAATCAGAGGCTGAAAGCTGACCAACGTTATTGGACAGGAGTGTTGTCCAATAGTATTTAGTTTTGGCTCGGTAGATTTGGATCTGGTAGAACTTGCGGGATAGTACCAGTGGAGTGCAGTGGTGCTATAGGCACAATTGGGGAACACTGTATTACCATCAGAGGTCTGTGGTTGTTACACGAACTATTTGCAAGCATGAGCCTTCTTGCTGGTTCGTCTGTGGACTTCCAGGGCACACTAGCCTGTTTTCGTATAGCAGTTCCGGCCCATCCTGGTTGTGGGGGTATGTGGGCCGGCGGGCCGCTCCAAGCAGCTGCCTGGTGGGCCACCCTCTGGCCGGTCTAGCCTGGCCTTGGGCCGGGCTTGGGGTGTAAAAGAGCTCCCAGTACCCCATCCAGCAGATATCGAGCGGGGTTTCTCTGCCGTCGGTCGCCTGGTGCAGGTTTCTGGGCCTGCTGGGTTTTGTCGTGTCTCCGTTGACCCTGTCTGGGGTCTGTGTGCTCCGTTTCTCTGCCTTTGCAGAAGGGAGTTGCTATTTACATGTTGCATGTTGTGGTGATGCCTGTTGCTGCTGCTGCACATGTGCATTGGTACCGTGTTTCACGGTGGCGTGTCCTTGTTCCTGTGTCCGGTTGTGGTGTGGCACTTTGCTGCTGTTTTATGCCTGGGGTTTGCGTTTGGGGGTTTGCTTGTTGTTTTTTGTGGTCTTCGGGTACCTGGTTTGGTCCCCTCATCCCCCTCCCCGCTCAGCTCGTTGTTGCCGTGTGGGGGCTTAGTGGGCGGCTGCCGGAGTGTGATGCTCCTTGGGACAGTCCTCTGTCCTTCTCTAGCCTTGTGTTCCTGCTGCCGTCCTCTCCAATTCTGCTGGGCACCTTTTCCTTTTCCTTCTGTTTCGTTTTTCTCCCCCCTCTTCTCCTATCTGCTTGCCGTTTCCTGCCGACCTTTTCCTATCTGCTTGCCGTTTCCTGCTGACCTTTTGCTTGTTCTGGTTCTTCCCTTGGACTTCTTCTATTTTGACGCCCGGGTGCTTGAGGAGGCATACTCTTGCACCCGTAGAACTGTAGTACCCGCCGTCGAGAGCGAGGGGAACCTTTTATTGTCAAGCCCCACTTCGTCACTGAACCCGATCTCGACGGACTGTCGGTTTCTTAAGGTGGTGTTTGTGGAGCGTATACTCACGACGCACCCCTAGGAGGCCCCGGCAAGATCGGCGATAGCTTCTTGTTGGGTGTCCTGCCTCTAATTGTGGCTCCATGTTGGGTGTGGGGGCACATTCGTGAATGAATTTTCTTTTTTGTAATGATGATGACCCCTGTTTCAGCTGTTTCTGCTTTACCTTCTCAGGCTCGTGGGGTGGGCGACCAAGCCCCCGAGTCGGTCCGTGTTGGAAGACCGGGCTCTGTAGCCTCCGCTGCATTGGGCCCCGACCTTGCTCCTCCTTTGGCCTCTCTGACTCCTTCCCCTAGCTCCCCTCCCTCCTCTGTGGTTGGGTCGAGCCCCAAGCCCCCAGTGGTGACTACCTCGTCCCCTGGCGCGGCTCCTTCTCTAGTTGTAACTACTGGGCCTTTTAACCCCTCTCTCTCTGGGGGTTCTCACCGCCGTCCTCGTCACGGCCGCCCTCGCTCGATTCCTTCCAGTTCTGCTACCTATCAGGCCTTGTTTGGTCCCGCTTCATGGGCCAAATATTTTGATCTCCTCCCTCTTGATTCTGCGCCTCCTGACGATTTCTCCCTCCATCGACATCTCGTTGATTCCGTGGATGCCTCCATTACTTTCAACCCCACTCGTCTTGATACACGTGTCGTTGCTGCTCCTTCTCAGGATGCTGCTTCCCGCTTGGCTGCCTTATCCTGCCTTGGCGAGACCCCTGTTCGGGTCTCGAAGAACGCTCAGTTGAATGCCAGTGTTGGCACTATTCTGCTCCCGCCCCATGTTGCGACCGGTGTTCGGGACCTGCGCGACTGTTACGACGATATTCGACATATCCTTGCTGCCCAGGGCCATTCTATTCTCCAGGTGGACACGTTTACTCGTCCCCCTCGTGGTAGTCGCCGTCAACCCCTCCGGGTTGTGAAGATTACCTTTGATGGTAGGACCCTTCCATCCTCTGTCATTCTTGCTGGTGCTAGGTGCTCTGTCCAGGAGTACATTCCTTCTCCTCGGCTCTGCAACAAGTGCTGGAGGTTTGGGCATGGTGCCCTCCGCTGCTCCGGGACTGTCTCTCTCTGTCCTTTGTGTGGTGGCGAAGGTCACTCTAAGTCGGAGTGCACTTCTCCCCAGGCTCGTTGCCTCAACTGCGGTGAGGCCCATCCTACCTTCTCCCGTGCGTGTGTCCATTACAAGCTTGAGGCAGCCGTCCTCAACTTGAAGCACTGGGAGCGTTTATCTTTTCCTGAGGCGAGACGCCAGGTTCGCCGGCTCCCGCCTTATGCTAATATCTCTTATGCTCGCGTGTTGCGCTCTTCCTCTCCTCGTCCTTCCCGCCTTCCTCAGACTCACAACCGTTTCCGGGCCTTGGACCCTGATACGCCCACTGCCCCCTCCTCTGTCCCTTTGGGTTCTCTCCCGAAGGATCCACCTCCTGGTCCTCTGTCTGGGGTTCCCCTTCTTTCTACCCGGTCTGTCGTGTCTCCTGTGTCTTCTTCCTCGTCCCCCTCCGTTCCTCCTTCCCATCCTTCCTCTCCGTCTCTTGACTCTCCCCGCCGCCTGTCGGTGCGGGCTGATATCCATCGCTCTCCAAACGGCCGTCATGTGTGCTCTCGTTCGGCTTCTCCTGCTGAGACGCTAGAATCCGCTGCCCAGTACGTGGTTGCTGGGACACCTGTCTCTTTAAGTCAGAAGCGTAAGCCTGGCTCCTCTCCTTCCTCCTCCCCGGCGGGTAAGAAGGTTTCGCTTTCTTCCTCGGCCCCTACTTCTGCCTCTCTCGCTCCTTCCCCTCCCATTTCGGTGGTTGCGCCCCCTGTTCCTGCTATGGAGGTTTCTTTAGCCCCCGCTTCCCTCTCGGTTGCTGCCCTTGCTGAGGTTCGCTCCCCTCTTTCTACCCCCCCCCCTCTTCCTGCTGCTGTCATTGACTGCTCCTCTCCGTTGTCTCCTCCTCCTCTTCCTCCTCCTCCTCCGGACCCCGCCCGCCCACCTCTGATCTGTTCTCCCATTTCCTTCCCTCCGTCTTTGCTCAGTTTACCCATGCCCCCTAACCCTGACTTTGCTGACCCTGATCCCGACCCTGATATTCTTTAACGTGCTCTGTTGCTCTTTCGCCTTTGTTTCTTCCTTGTTCTCTGTTTTTGTCCTTTCTCTTCTCGTCGTTGTCCATTCTTCAATGGAACGTTCGAGGTTATTACGCCAATTTCCTCGAACTCCAACTTCTGATTTCGCGGTTTTTGCCCCTTTGTGTCTGTCTCCAGGAGCCGATGCTTGGTGCTCATCCTGGTCGTTTTCGTGGCTATTCCTTTCTCTCCCCTTCCCCCCCAGCCGTTGCTGGGGCTTCTAATTCTTCTGCTCTCTTGATTCGTGCTGATGTTCCCTTTGTTCCTTTACTTTTTCCTTCACCTCTCCATTGTTCTGCTGCACGTATCTTTGTGGGGAAATGGTACACAGTTTGTTCCATTTATCTCCCCCCGAGTGTCCCGCTTTCTCTTCCTGATTTGAAACACCTCCTTGACTCCTTGCCGGAGCCTGTGCTTCTGCTGGGTGACTTCAATTGTCGTCATTCTCTTTGGGGTGACGTTCTGACGAATACCCGGGGTCGCCTTCTTGAGCCGTTTCTTCCCTCTTCTTCCCTGTCTCTTCTGAATTCTGGTGAACCCACTCATTTGGACTCTCGGACTCACCCTTTCTTGTCTTGATCTTTCTCTCTGCTCTTCTTCTCTTTACTTAGATTTCACGTGGCAGGTTCTTGATGACCTCCATGGGAGTGATCATTTCCCCATCCTTGTTTCCTTTTTCTCTTTTCGCCCTTCCCTCTCTTTCCCTAGGTGGCAGTTTGCTAAGGCGGACTGGACCCTATTTACCCTCAGTGCTACTCTCTCTGACCTCTCCCTTCTGCCTCTCTCTCGCGCTCTCCTCCTTTTTCATGACACTGTCTTCAACGCTGCCCTCCGCTCTATCCCTCGCTCTTCCTCTCGGGGTCCACGGAAGTGCGTTCCCTGGTGGAATGCGGACTGTGCTCGGGCTGTCCGCTGTAAGCGTGCAGCCTGGAAGAGGCACCGCCGTAGGCAGACGAACGATTCTTTTCTTTTCTTTCGGAAAGCGAGTGCGGTGGCCCGTAGGGCCATCCGTACGGCTAAACGTGAATGTTGGGCATCTTATGTCTCGACAATTACGTCCGAAACTCCTCTGGCCCAGATCTGGAAGCGTATCCGCAAGATAGCGGGCAAGTTCGTTCCCGATGTTTCACCGGTCCTTCACCTCCATGATACTCTTGTGGCGGACCCGTTGCAGGTCGCTTCCGTACTGGGTTCCCACTTTTCTTCCGTTAGCTCTGGTCTTCATTTTCCCCAATCTTTTCTTCTTCGTAAACCTGTCCTTGAGTCTCGTCCTTTAGATTTCTGCACTCATCTTCAGCTTCCCTATAATGATCCCTTCTCTCTCTCTGAACTTCGTTCTGCCCTGGCCCTCTGCGGTTCTACGGCGGCGGGCTCCGATGGTATTCATTATTAGATGCTTCACCATCTCCCTCCATGCATGTCTCAGTATTTACTGAGTCTGTATAATCGGATCTGGGAGTCGTCGTCAGTCCCTGAGGACTGGCTCGATGCCGTTGTCCTCCCTGTTCGCAAACCGGGGTCTCTGGGTACTTTCCCTAAGGACTTTCGCCCTATTGCTCTCACAAGTTGTGTCTGCAAACTCTTTGAACGTATGGTTAACGTTCGTCTGATGTGGTTCCTGGAACACCATCACCTCCTCTCCCCTTCTCAATTTGGTTTCCGCAAGTGCCGCAGCACGACAGATGTCCTGGTGAACTTGGAGGTCTATATTCGTACTGCTTTTGCTGCGAAGACCTCCGTTGTTGCCGTCCTTTTTGACCTGGAAAAGGCTTACGACACCACTTGGCGATATCATATTCTATCTCAACTTCATTCTTTTGGCCTTCGTGGTCATCTCCCTCTCTTTCTCCGCAGCTTCCTCTCCCATCGTTCCTTTCGGGTGCGCCTTGGTACCGCTCTCTCTGCCTCTTTTCAGCAATACGAAGGTGTGCCCCAGGGTAGTGTTCAGAGCACTACTCTTTTTAATAAATAATAAATAAATAAATGCTTATTTAGGTAAGGTACATACATACAAGAAATTTTTACAAAGATTGGTTGACTTATAGGTAGAGCTAGTACATACAATGCCTAAAGCCACTATTACGCAAAGCGTTTCGGGCATGAAAAACTTAAATGACAAGCTTAATACTAATTGAGCATAAAGAGTAGAATGAAAACAAGAAATGAAAACATAGCTGAAAAAGCAGCACAAATACAATTATGTCGACAAACAACGCTCTTTAAAAAAAACAGACATTGGTTGACAATAGAAGGGTAAGGTAGGTTACAGGGAATTTATTAGGTATAGCTTCGTTTTTAGCTTAAACTGGTTGAGAGAGGTACAGTCTTTAACATGGTTGGGAAGGTCATTCCACATTCTGGGCCCCTTGATTTGTAGAGCATTTCTAGTTTGATTAAGTCGAACTCTAGGAATATCAAAACTGTATTTATTTCTGGTGTGGTGCTCATGGGTTCTGTTACAACCTTCTATGAAGCTTTTGAGGTCAGGATTGGCATTACAGTTTAGCGTTTTATATATGTATAATACACATGAGAGAATGTGCAGTGACTTAATGTCTAACATATTCAGAGATTTGAGTAGGGGTACCGAGTGATGTCTGGGGCCAGAATTGGATATTGTCCTAATAGCAGCTTTGTGTTGAGTAATTAGAGGACGTAAGTGATTTTGGGTAGTAGAGCCCCAAGCACAAATACCATAGTTGAGATATGGATAGATAAGGGAGTATTAGAGAGTCACCAGGGCAGGGCGTGGTACATAATATCTGATCTTAGAAAGAATGCCCATAGTTTTTGAAACTTTTTTTCATATATTTAGAATGTGTCCCTGGAAATTCAGCTTGTGGTCAATGAGAATGCCAAGGAATTTGCCATCTAATTTGTTACAAATTTGGGTATTGTTTATTTTGAGATTTATTTGATTAGAGGATTTATTGCCAAACAGAATATAGAAAGTTTTGTCAATGTTAAGGGTGAGTTTGTTGGCAGTTAGCCACAGATGGACTTTAGTTAGCTCAGTATTTACTGTGGCATTTAGAGCAAGGGGATCAGGACTGGAGTAAATGAAGGTTGTGTCGTCAGCAAATAGAATTGGTGAGGTGTTGGGAGGCATTTGGAAGGTCATTAATGTAGATGAGAAAGAGGAGAGGGCCAAGTATGCTGCCCTGGGGAACACCAATGTTGATGGGTAGGGTGGGAGAAATTGTATTATTCACAGAAACACATTGGAGCCTGTCAGTAAGGTAGGATTTGAGGTATTGTAGGGAGTGTCCTCTGACACCATAATGATGTAATTTAAGAAGAAGGTTTTGGTGGTTGACAGTATCGAAAGCTTTACGCAGGTCCACAAATAACCCAACAGGGAACTCATTTTGATCAAGAGCTGTATGAATCGAGTTAAGCATACTAATAAGTGCTTCGTTAGTGCTTTTTTGGGGCCTGGAGCCATATTGGCAAGGGCTAAGTATATTGTGTTTGGCTAGATATGAGTAAAGCTGCTTATAGATTAGTTTTTCTTCCTTCATGACTTGGAACGCAAAAGCATCAAAACATCCCTCACAGAACTTAAACAATTCCTCTACTCATCCAAACCGGACTTGGCATTCATCACCGAATCCTGGCTCACTCCCAAACAAAATCCCGTATTTAAAAACTTTCAGATGCAGAGACTGGACAGACCCAACCGTATGGGGGGTGGTATTTTCCTTCTAACACGAAGTAATATGACATGTAAACCTGTAACACTAACGTATTTTGTGAACGGTAAATTAGAAGTTCTAGCATGCCTAATACCTTATAATGGTACACACATATCCTTTCTGGGTATATACAACCCTGGAGGCACCATAAACTCAAATGAACTGGAATTTTATCTTAACCAATTACGACACCCGATCATTGTTACAGGTGATCTCAATGCTAACCACCCCACATGGAGTAGAGGTACCCAAAATACTGCAGGCACCGATTTGTACAACTACTTGGACACTACACCATATACTCTTCTTTCGCCGCCCTACCTTGCAACCTACTTTAACTACAGAACCAATTATGAAGCCTCACTGGACATCTGCTTTGGCTCTGCACACTTTCAACATGAACTACAGTTTCATACTGGACCAGATATTGGTAGTGACCACAAACCCCTCATTATAAAATTTACTAACTTTCACCCACCAACCCACCCGCTTACGCTTCCCAAGTGGAACATTAAGTACCTAGACAAGAAAAAATGGGCTGATATTGTCCGCCTCCCAGACACAGACGAAGTAGACCCTAACAAGCTCCTGTCCACAATCACCTCGGCCATAAATTCTGCAGCCACCCACATGCTTAAGAAAACTTCAGGACATAGGTCCAACAAACCACTTAAACCGTGGTGGAACGCGGAATGTGCACGAACAGTCGCTTTACGCCGACGAGCCATTCAAAAACAAAGACGTCAACCCTCCCTACAGAACTGGGTCAATCTCCGGCGGGCTACAGCAGCGGCCAAAAAAAACATACTATCAGCAAAACGAGCATCATGGGCAACATTCTGTGATAGCCTCACACCCACAACGCCGCACTCAAAAGTCTGGGCTACTTTTAACAGCATTAAAGGTCGCCCAACATTCCCTTCGTTCCCCCTGATGATCAACGGTTCACTCTGTCAAACACCTCAGGAGCGTGCAAGTGTTCTCGCTGAATGCCTTAAAGTTACCCTCTCAACACCCTTCCTTCATGCCCAAGAACTCTCCCTCAGACAAGAAATTGACCGTGCCATACCGCTGCCCATGCTCGGCGTCGACAACGTGTACACCTTAAGCGAGCTACGATTGGCCTTAAACCGCCTACCTCTTGGCAAGGCACCTGGAGAGGATGGAATTCCATATGAGCTCATCAAATATCTTCCACCGACTGCACACAGCACTCTTCTAAACTATTACAATCTATGCTGGACTCACGGAAATATTCCTACACAATGGCAGACCAGCATTATTCTTCCGTTCCTTAAACCAGGAAAAGACCCATCCCAACCTGCGTCATACAGACTCCCTACTATCATGCCTCAGTAAAGTCATGGAAAGGCTAGTACATACTCGCCTCCAATGGTACCTAGAGTATAACAATATTATACCGTCACTCCAAGCTGGATTTCGACCGCAATGCTCCACGCTAGATCAAATACTCTGCCTTGAACATGAAATCCGCACCTCTCTTAGAAGCAGTAAATATTGTCTTGTTGTCTACCTAGACCTCAAAGGAGCTTTTGATAGCATTCCTCATACTTGCCTCCTCACAAAGCTTGCACGTTTAGGCGTACAGGGAAGATTACTTTTATGGTTACAGTCCTATCTCACAAACAGGACCTCCAAAGTCTTTATACAAGGCGAGTTTTCCGATGGCATCCCAATACAAACAGGTGTTCCACAAGGCTCCATACTAAGCCCAACCCTATTTGCCGCATTCTTAGCAGATTTGCCTAACACCCATCCTGTTCACCTCTCGGCGTACGCCGACGACTTAACATTGTATTATTCAGACAATACCCTACCAAATACA
This sequence comes from Procambarus clarkii, assembly GCF_040958095.1. Lineage (NCBI taxonomy): Eukaryota > Metazoa > Arthropoda > Malacostraca > Decapoda > Cambaridae > Procambarus > Procambarus clarkii. The sequence goes on from NC_091192.1 coordinate 7,057,239, forward strand.
GTCTCTACAATGCAAACAGCACTGGACCACCTCATAGATTGGACACAACAATGGGGCCTTCAAGTCAGTACTACCAAAACCTGCTATCAGATTTTCACTAAAAAAAGACTACTTCATCTACCCACCCTCACAATACCAACCCGTTCTCGCAAATTCGTAAAGTCAATATTGACTTATTAACTACGTGCATAGGTGACATACTTAACATAATAGATACCCTTAAAAAGATTCATAGAAAACACCGACCTTACCTAACCTTGTTAGTATCTTAAGATAAGCATCTTATTGCTTCGTAATTACAGTTATTACTTAACCTATACCTATTATAGGTTAGGTAATAATTGTAATTACGAAGCAATAAGATGCTTATCTTAAGATACTAACAAGGTTAGGTAAGGTCGGTGTTTTCTATGAATCTTTTTAAGGGTATCTATTATGTTAAGTATGTCACCTATGCACGTAGTTAATAAGTCAATATTGACTTTACGAATTTGCGAGAACGGGTTGCACAATACACAACACTCCCATCCAACACGTACGAGAACATAAATATCTTGGCATGCGCTTAGACTCCCCCTTACTTACCTGGAAAGCACACATTCAACACCTTAAACAGACGACACAACCCAGACTCGCCATACTTAAAGCCCTCACTGGCACCACCTGGGGAGCACACCATAAAATCTTGCTCCGTTTCTATACAACCTACATTCGCAGCCAACTAGACTATTGTTGCCAAGCATATGCGTCGGCGGCGCCCACTAACCTACAGAGCCTCGAGGTCATACAAAATAATGCCATGCGACTTATATGTGGCGCAATGCGTTCAACTCCAATCCTCGGACTTTACGGGGAAACAGGCCTCACAAGCCTAGCCACCAGACGAGACATTATGTGTGCCAACTATCTGTCACTCTGCACCACTGCTCACCAGACACACCCATACAGATCAAAACTTAACCCAACAGTTACCCCCTCCCCGCTCAGCTCGTTGTCGCCGTGTGGGGGCTTCGTGGACGGCTGCCGGAGTGTGATGCTTCTTAGGACAGTCCTCTGTCCTTTTCTAGCCTTGTGCTCCTGCTGCCGTCCTCTCCAATTCTGCTGGGCACCTTTTCCTTTTCCTTCTGTTTCGTTTTTCTCCCCCCTCTTCTCCTATCTGCTTGCCGTTTCCTGCCGACCTTTTGCTCGTTCTGGTTCTTCCATGGCCTTCTTCTATTTTGACGCCCGGGTGCTTGAGGAGGCATACTCATGCACCCGTAGAACTGCAGTACCCGACGTCGAGAGCGAGGGGAACCTTTTATTGCCAATCCCCACTTCGTCACTGAACCCGATCTCGACGGACTGTCGGTTTCTTAAGGTGGCGTTTGTGGGGCGTATACTCACGACGCACCCCTAGGAGGCCCCGACAAGATCGGCGATAGCTTCTTGTTGGGTGTCCTGCCTCTAATTGTGGCTCCATGGTGGGTGTGGGGGCACATTCGTGAGTGAATTCTTCTTTCGTCAAGATGATAACCCCTGTTTCGGCTTCTTCTGGTTTACCTTCTCAGGCTCGTGGGGTGGGCGACCAAGCCCCCGAGTCGGTCCGTATTGGAAGACCGGGCTCTGTAGCCTCCGCTGCATTGGGCCCCGACCTTGCTCCTCCTTTGGCCTCTCTGACTCCTTCCTCTGGCTCCCCTCCCTCCTCTGTGGTTGGGTCGAGCCCCAGGCCCCCAGTGGTGACTACCTCGTCCCCTGGCGCGGCTCCTTCTCTAGTTGTAACTACTGCGCCTTTTAACCCCTCTCTCTCTGGGGGTTCTCACCGCTGTCCTCGTCACGGCCGCCCTCGCTCGATTCCTTCCAGTTCTGCTACCTATCAAGCCTTGTTTGGTCCCGCTTCGTGGGCCAAATATTTTGATCTCCTCCCTCTTGATTCTGCGCCTCCTGACGATTTCTCCCTCCATCGACATCTCATTGATTCCGTGGATGCCCCCATTACTTTCAACCCCACTCATCTCGGTACACGTGTCGTTGCTGCTCCTTCTCAGGATGCTGCTTCCCGCTTGGCTGCCTTATCCTGCCTTGGCGAGACCCCCGTTCGGGTCTCGAAGAACGCTCAGTTGAATGCCAGTGTTGGCACTATTTTGCACCCGCCCCATGTTGCGACCGGTGTTCGGGACCTGCGCGACTGCCACGACGATATTCGACATATCCTCGCTGCCCAGGGCCATTCTATTCTCCAGGTGGACACGTTTACTCGTCCCCCTCGTGGTAGTCGCCGTCAACCCCTCCGGGTTGTGAAGATTACCTTTGATGGTAGGACCCTTCCACCCTCTGTCATTCTTGCTGGTGCCAGGTGCTCTGTCCAGGAGTACATTCCTTCTCCTCGGCTCTGCAACAAGTGCTGGAGGTTTGGGCATGGTGCCCTCCGCTGCTCCGGGACTGTCTCTCTCTGTCCTTTGTGTGGTGGCGAAGGTCACTCTAAGTCGGAGTGCGCTTCTCCCCAGGCTCGTTGCCTCAACTGCGGTGAGGCCCATCCTACCTTCTCCCGTGCGTGTGTCCATTACAAGCTTGAGGCAGCCGTCCTCAACTTGAAGCACCGGGAGCGTTTATCTTTTCCTGAGGAGAGGCGCCAGGTTCGCCGGCTCCCGCCTTATGCTAATATCTCTTATGCTCGCGTGTTGCGCTCTTCCTCTCCTCGTCCTTCCCGCCTTCCTCAGACTCACAACCGTTTCCGGGCCTTGGACCCTGATGCGCCCACTGCCCCCTCCTCTGTCCCTTTGGGTTCTCTCACGAAGGATCCTCCTCCTGGCCCTCTGTCTGGGGTTCCCCTTCCTTCTACCCAGTCTGTCGTGTCTTCTGTGTCTTCTTCCTCGTCCCCCTCCGATCCTCCTTCCCATCCTCTTCCTCCATCTATCGGCTCTCCCCACCGCCTGTCGGTGCGGGCGGATGTCCATCGCTCTCCTAACGGCCGTCGTGTGTGCTCTCGTTCGGCTTCTCCTGTTGAGACACTGGAATCCGTTGCCCGGTACGTAGTTGCTGGGACACCGGTCTCTTTAAGTCAGAAGCGTAAGCCTGGCTCCTCTCCTTCCTCTTCCCCGGCGGGTAAGAAGGCTTCGCTTTCTTCCTCAGCTCCTCCTTCTGGCTCTGTTGCTCCTTCCCCTTCCGTTTCAGTGCTTGCGCCCCCTGTTCCTGCTATGGAGGTTTCTTTGGCCCCTGCTTCCCTTTCGGTTGCTGCTCTTGCTGGGGTGCGCTCCCCTCTTTCTACTCCCCCTCTTCCTGCTGCTGTCCTTGACTGCTCCTCTCCGTTGTCTCCTCCTCTTCCTCCTCCTCCTCCGGACCCTGCCCGCCCACCTCTGATCTGTTCTCCCGTTTCCTTCCCTCCGTCTTTGCTCAGTTTACCCATGCCCCCTAACCCTGACTTTGCTGACCCTGATCCCGACCCTGATATTCTTTAACGTGCTCTGTTGCTCTTTCGCCTTTGTTTCTTCCTTGTTCTCTGTTTTTGTCCTTTCTCTTCTCGTCGTTGTCCATTCTTCAATGGAACGTTCGAGGTTATTACGCCAATTTCCTCGAACTCCAACTTCTGATTTCGCGGTTTTCGCCCCTTTGTGTCTGTCTCCAGGAGCCGATGCTTGGTGCTCGTCCTGGTCGTTTTCGTGGCTATTCCTTTCTCTCCCCCCCCCAGCCATTGCTGGGGCTTCTAATTCTTCTGCTCTCTTGATTCGGGCTGATGTTCCCTTTGTTCCTTTACTTTTTCCTTCGCCTCTCCATTGTTCTGCTGCTCGTATCTTTGTGGGGAAATGGTACACAGTTTGTTCCATTTATCTCCCCCCGAGTGTCCCGCTCTCTCTTCCTGATTTGAAACACCTCCTAGACTCCTTGCCGGAGCCTGTGCTTCTGCTGGGTGACTTCAATTGTCGTCATTCTCTTTGGGGTGACGTTCTGACGAATACCCGGGGTCGCCTCCTTGAGCCGTTTCTCCTCTCTTCTTCCCTGTCTCTTCTGAATTCTGGTGAGCCCACTCATTTGGACTCTCGGACTCGCACCCTTTCTTGTCTTGATCTTTCTCTCTGCTCTTCTTCTCTTTACTTAGGTTTCACGTGGCAGGTTCTTGATGACCTCCATGGAAGTGATCATTTCCCCATCCTTGTTTCCTTTTTCTCTTTTCGCCCTTCCCACTCTTTCCCTAGGTGGCAGTTTGCTAAGGCGGACTGGACCCTATTTTCCCTCAGTGCTACTCTCTCTGACCTCTCCCTTCTGCCCCTCTCTCGCGCTCTCCTCCTTTTTCATGACACTGTCTTCAACGCTGCCCTCCGCTCTATTCCTCGCTCTTCCTCTCGGGGTCTACGGAAGTGCGTTCCCTGGTGGAATGCGGACTGTGCTCGGGCTGTCCGCTGTAAGCGTACAGCCTGGAAGAGGCACCGCCGTAGGCAGACTACCGATTCTTTTCTTTTCTTTCGGAAAGCGAGTGCGGTGGCCCGTAGGGCCATCCGTACGGCTAAACGTGAATGTTGGGCATCTTATGTCTCAACAATTACGTCCGAAACCCCTCTGGCCCAGATCTGGAAGCGTATCCGCAAGATAGCGGGTAAGTTCGTTCCCGATGTTTCACCGGTCCTTCACCTCCATGATACTCTTGTGGCGGACCCGTTGCAGGTCGGTTCCGAACTGGGTTCCCACTTTTCTTCTGTTAGCTCTGGTCTTCATCTTCCCCAATCTTTCCTTCTTCGTAAACCTGTCCTTGAGTCTCGTCCTTTAGATTTCTGCACTCATCTTCAGCTTCCCTATAATGATCCCTTCTCTCTCTCTGAACTTCGTTCTGCCCTGGCCCTCTGCGGTTCTACGGCGGCGGGCTCCGATGGTATTCATTATGAGATGCTTCGCCATCTCCCTCCGAGCACGTCTCAGTATTTACTGAGTCTGTATAATCGGATCTGGGAGTCGTCGTCAGTCCCTGAGGACTGGCTCGATGCCGTTGTCCTCCCTGTTCGCAAACCGGGGTCTCTGGGTACTTCCCCTAAGGACTTTCGCCCTATTGCTCTCACGAGTTGTGTCTGCAAACTCTTTGAACGTATGGTTAACGTTCGTCTGATGTGGTTACTGGAACACCATCACCTCCTCCCCCCTTCTCAATTTGGTTTCCGCAAGTGCCGCAGCACGACAGATGTCCTGGTGAACTTGGAGGTCTATATTCGTACTGCTTTTGCTGCGAAGACCTCCGTTGTTGCCGTCCTTTTTGACCTGGAAAAGGCTTACGACACCACTTGGCGTTATCATATCCTATCTCAACTTCATTCTTTTGGCCTTCGTGGTCATCTCCCTCTCTTTCTCCGCAGCTTCCTCTCTCGTCGTTCCTTTCGGGTGCGCCTTGGTACCGCTCTCTCTCCCTCTTTTCAGCAATACGAAGGTGTGCCCCAGGGTAGTGTTCTGAGCACTACTCTTTTTCTGGTTGCCCTCAATGGTCTTCTTTCCTCTCTTCCTTCTGGTGTCTTCTCCGCTCTCTATGTCGATGATCTTACCCTTTGTTGTCAGGGTGATGATTCGCCTCTCCTTCAACGCCGGCTTCAACTTGCAATTGATGCCGTGTCGTCTTGGGCCACTGATCATGGCTTCGAGTTCTCTTCTTCTAAGACTTGTGCCATGACATTTACGCGGAAACGGGTTGTTCTTCGTCCCTCTTTGTCCCTTTATGGTCATCCCCTTGAATACAAAGATTCCGCGAAGCTTTTGGGGTTATTCCTTGACACTCGTTTGTCTTGGTCTCCCCATATCTCTTACCTCCGTGTTGAGTGCTCTAAGGCCCTTACCCTCCTTCGGGTCTTGTCCCATACTTCTTGGGGGGCAGATAGGCGCACTCTCCTTGCTTTACATTCCTCTCTCGTCCTGTCTAAGCTCGATTATGGTTGCCCTGCTTACTCGTCTGCTTCTCCTTCTACTCTTCGCCGTCTTGATGCTTTGCACCATACTGGGTTGCGCCTCAGTTCTGGTGCCTTTCGTTCGACTCCCGTCCTTAGCTTGTATGTTGACACTGGCTTCCTGTCTCTCCAGGACCGCCGTGATCGCTACTGTCTTCGCTATCTTGCGCGGTCCTTGCAACATCCTTCCTCTCGCCTCTGTCGTGCTTGAACTTTTACCCCTCCTGCGGTTCCTGTTCCTCTTCACCACCTCCCTCTTTCTGTCCGGTTATCTCGCCTGCAGGATTCTCTTTCCGTTCGTATTTCTGATGTTTCTCCTCGTGTTGTTCCTTCTTTGCCCCCGTGGAGGGTCCCTCTTCCGCGGTTTTGTACATCCTTGACCCGTATCACTAAAGCTTTTACCCCTCCTACGGTTCTAAAATGCCTTTTCCTCGAGCACTTTTCTTCTCACTCCCGCTCCGTTTCTGTCTTCACCGATGGGTCTAAGTCAGCGGACGGTGTTGGCTACTCTGTTGTTTTTCCTGATCGCACTTATATGTGTCGCTTGCCTCCGGAGACTAGCATCTTTACAGCGGAACTTTATGCTATTCTCTATGCTCTTCGTCTCCTACTTTCTCGTTGTCAGTCTTCCTTTGTAGTTGTTGTTGACTCTCGTAGTGCCCTCATGGCTCTCGGGTCCTTTAATCCAGTTCATCCAGTGGTTGTCGAGATCCAGCATTGGCTGTTTCTCGTTCACAGTAAATTTAAGTCGGTTGAGTTTTGTTGGGTTCCCAGCCATATTGGTGTGTCTTTAAATGAGCGTGCGGATGCTGCCGCCAAGGAAGCTGTCCGCTCTTGTCCCATCTCTCGTAAGGGCATTCTGTATTCCGACTTTTACCCGGTTATCCATTCCTCAGTCCTTACCCGTTGGCAGGCTTCTTGGTTGTCTGTTACTGGTAACAAGCTACGTACTCTTAAATGTTGTGTTTCCTCGTGGCAGTCCTCCTTCCACCGTAACCGGCGGTGGGAAACAGCTCTGGCGAGGTTACGTATTGGCCATACTCGCTTAACCCATGGTCACTTGATGGAGCGCCGCCCTGCTCCTTATTGTCCTAGTTGCATTGTCCCTCTTACGGTCGTGCATGTCCTTCTTGAATGTCCTGACTTCCAGGACGAGCGTATGTCTTGCTTTCCGACCGCCCCTTGCGGTCACCTGTCCCTCGATAGAATTCTTGGTGACTCGGATACTTTTGATATCGTTCGCCTTATGCGTTTTTGTTCTCGTATTGGCATCCTTGGTGATATTTAGCGCCCTCTGATTATTTTGCGTCTTTGATGGTGCTACATAGCCTTCCCGGTTTGGTGCCTTCTTTTGATAATTACTTACTTACTAACCCAACAGTTAACCCATATAATCCCCGCTCCCCAACCATTCACTCGCAACCTTTCCTCACACGGGCTACAAATAATCTCAATATAGACCTCTCCCTACTTCAAAACTGTGAAACCCAACCTCCTGTTCCCCCCATTCCACCTTGGCTTTATACAACTCCTAATACAGCAATACAACTCGAAGACAACATTCCAAAATCTGCACCAAACTCAGCCATAGCCTCAGTCTTTGTCTCAACAATGAAAAATTGCTACCCAAATACCACAGAGATTTACACAGATGGGTCTCGCATCTTCATGAACAATGTACCCTCGGTCACTTGCGCTGTATGGATACCGGAATACCATCTCAAGCAGGGATGGCGGTTACCAAACCAACTATCTATTTTCACAGCAGAATTATATGCCTTGTATCAAGCTCTCCAAATCATCACAACATTACCAGTTGGGATATATACAATCTGTAGTGACTCCAAGAGTGCGATTCAAGCAATTTTGTACTCTTCGAAAACATGCAAGGAGATTGTCTACCCATGCCTTCAACTTCTTCACAAACATCAATTGAACGGTTATGACACCTCTATCCAATGGGTCCCAGCACATTGTGGTATTCTCCATAATGAACTTGTAGACCAACTAGCCAAAGAAATGCACGACACGCCTCACCTCACCCGTCATCCAATTCCCCATGTTGCACGTAAAGGAGCCTTCAAAGATACCATCTCCCAGGATTTTGCAACAAACTGGAAAACGTTATGCTCACCTTTGCACTATGGGTCCATTAAAAAGAAATGGGAAACTTGGAAACATGTCCGATATAAAAGCAGAGAAATTGATGTAACGATGACCAGATTAAGGCTGGGACACACCAAACTAGCAGCACACAGCTCTAAGTACAGAACAGACATCAACGAACTCTGTACTCACTGTCAGGTGCCTGAAACAGTCGAACATATCTCCTGCACTGCTTCCGACATTATAGTGCCAGAGTAAATTTCAAACAAGTCTTTATCGCACTTAAAATACCCTTCACCATCGAGCATATATTAGGAGGCGGTGACCACTCGTCACAAGAAAAATACCAAATAGTCAAAGCACTGGCTAAATATCTCCAATCGACCAACAAATTGGGTCACATCTGACCCGCGCCACATTTATACCTGGCGCCACCAACAGCTAAACACAGACAACAACTACCTCGTCGCAACACCAAGGATCAGCTGACGCCATAAACACAACACACCGCCCTGCGGTGCGGCAAGTCTCCCTCTAACACACACCTCTGTTTTAATCACCGTTCCTCTATCTACAGCACAAAGCAACAAGCACCTTGGTAGCTCCGATCATCTTCAACATAAACGCGTCCAACAACATCAGTACTGGTGCAGTCATCGGGAGGACAAACCCTTCATGCAAACTGCACCTACTATCAACAAGAAGAAGAAGAACTCATTTTTATCAAGAGCTGTATGAATCGAGTTAAGCATACTAATAAGTGCATCGTTAGTGCTTTTTTGGGGCCTGAAGCCATATTGGCAAGGGCTAAGTATATTGAGTTTGGCTAGATATGAGTAAAGCTGCTTATAGATTAGTTTTTCAAAATTTTTTGACAAGTTTGGCAGGATTGATATAGGTCTGTAGTTGTTAACATCTGTGAGATCACCACATTTGTGGACAGGCGTTACTCTCGCTTTTTTTTAGAATATCTGGAAAGGTTTGGAGTTCAAGTGACTTGTTGAAGAGCAAAGCAATAGCAGGGGCTAAAGATCTGGAGGCTTTTTTGTAGATTAAAGTTGGTATCTCCTCAAGGGCACCAGACTTGGTTTTAAGGGAAAGGATTATCTCATTGACGTCAGTGGAATTAATAGGCTTTAGGTGCAGAGACTGTGGATAGTTACCTGTAAGATAGTCCTTAATGTCAGTACTGGAAGATGGAATATCATTAGCAAGGGATGAACCAATGGAAGAGAAGAACCTATTGAACTCAATAGCAGAATCAGAGGCTGAAAGCTGACCATCGTTATTAGACAGGAGAGTCGGTTTGTTATTTATAGACTTCTTTGATCCCAATATTTGTGAAATTGTTCTCCAAGTTTGTTTAATGTTGCTCTTTATTTGGGTAAATTTATCTTCGTAGTATTTAGTTTTGGCTCGTCTAATTATCTTAGATAGCAATAATGAGTAATTCTTTGAGAATTCTTTGAAGACAATTCCTAACCTATACTTCTTCTCAAGGTCATGTTTTTTATTAATAGATTTAAGTATTCCCTTTGTAAGCCAGGGATTGTTAAGCCTTTTGGTTGTGACTTTGGTTTGGTTAACTAGTTCTATGATGAGTATCAGGTTAAATCTTGCTGACAACTTCACCGTAACGTGTCCTAGACTCTGACACCAAAACTTGTTGCTCAATTCCGCAACACGTGACTTCACGCCCCACTCTGGCGTCTTGTCCTCCTCAAGCCACAGATCACAATACAATATGGCGTCTCCCTCCCCGCTCGCGTCTCGCATTCGCCACAGAAATTATTTATCACGAATAATATTATTTCGCGTAGTTGTGGCAAAAATGCTTTAATAAAGACCGGGTTGTAATTCTAGGGAGTTAAATATTATTACTTTCTCGTCTTATGGTAGTAAGCAAGAAATGGAGAAGATTTTAGTTTTCTCCATGGCATTCACGCGTGACGGTAAATTTATTACTTGATAACAATTGTAACTAAAAACTCTCGATTTGGAATTATTTGGGAGTTATGTTATCCGTAAATAATTATCACACGGAATACTGATGATTTTAGAGAATCACATTCAATTCTCTAACACACTGGATATAAATGTGTTTAACTAGGTAGAATCTGACGCAATACTGGTGCTTGGTTTCGTAAGGATTCCAGTATTCTTATACAGATATAATAATTAGTTCATGTGAACCCTACTGTTAGCACAGTCTTACCTGGGACGCGGTCGGGTCAAGATACCTGCTCCGCACCTTCCCCCTCCCCTTCCCCCATGCTGGGTACTGAGATGGAGACTCAGTCACCAGTAGAACTGGCTACTTCCCACGGAGATATTAACATGGACTCGGAAAGCAGCCAGTCAGACGAGGAGGGCGTGTATCAAGAAGTTCTGACAAGGAATAAGAAGAAACGCAGAAGACAGGATGCAAGGCGTAGTGTGGACAGTAATGGTTCACTTAACGGAAACGACAAGAGAATGAAGAACGACGCCGAGACTGATGCAGACAAACGGACGGAACGATGTGAGGAAGGTGAGGGTCAGCGGAGATGGAGGCTTCTCTTCCCTGCCTCATGCACACTGGCCTATCATCAGAAGCTGCTGTGGACAGTCACACTTGGAAGAGAACACCGCAAGTTCGAGCCCCTGCTGAAGGAAGGTGTAAACAGACCTTACTTAACGGTAGGTTCTATGGAGGCAGTGAAGTTTCTTAGCCAGCAAGGATATGATGGAATTGTTATGGAAATACCGGAGGGGAACGAAAATCTGACGAAGGTAATTATTTACAAATACCCTCAGATTCTAGACCCCGAGTTCATCCTCGACGACCAACGATTTGTGTGGGCCAAGCGTCACCTTATTAAAGGTGAAGCTAGGAGTCAGGTGGTGGCTCTAGTGAGAGGTGAAGTACCCGAGAAAGTGTTCATCACCGGGGCTGGCTACAGGCATGTAGCAAAGTATGTGGAAGAGCCCATAATATGCCTGAAATGCTGCAGATGGGGGCATAAATCCTGGAGCTGTCAAAATGATCCATGATGTCGTTTCTGCAGAAAGTCTCACCTCTCTAATGTGTGTAGAAGCAGACTTAATCTGGGGGAGAAAATAGTTCCCAGATGCTGCAATTGTGGAGGTGTTCACAATGCCAGCTCGGCTGTGTGTAGCAAGAGGCCGAGTATGGATGTTCCCCGGCCGGTGAATGTTACAGAGCAAGCAAGAGCTCTTACCCAGACACCGGAAGCACAGCAAAACAGTCTGCCCCAAACAGTGCCAGTGAACCGGACGAATGCGTGGGTAAAGGAGTCACCTTTACTTAGGCAGGCTCAAGCAACAAGCAGTCACGCCACCACTCAGGACTCCGGCAGGGACAGTGTAACGGTGAGTGAAGTGGCTACTGTGGCTCAGAAAGAGGGCCATAATGATACGGTCAAGGAAGTGTGGGCTGAACTTAGAAAAGTTGGTGAGTTCCTCCGACATCTTGGGCAGAGAATCGAGTCCATCGAGGCTAAATTGAACATTCAGGAGGCCAAGGAAAATCACAAAACGGTGAAGGATAATCAGGATATAGTGGTTGAGGACAATAATGAAATATTGAGTGATGAAATGAAGGAAAGTGAAGTGTGTGTGAATGATGATAGTCGTAGTGAAAGGAAGAACCCTATAATTACACATAAAATGAAGGAATCATTTGGGCCAATAATGGACGTCACAGGGCTGAAAAAATCTCTTGAGAATCGCAATGTCGCTTTTACTGGTGAACTTGGGAGGAGGTGGGAGATGTTATACACGGTATGGCTATCATTTAGTGAACTTATTGGGGATGACTTAGACAGTGAATTGATTAATAATGGATCACCCTAGACTGAAAGTGTTGTCATGAAATGTTAATGGTTTAAGAAACAGGGTTACAGATGTTCATTGTTATGTGATGGGAAATGATATTGATGTTGTAGCTCTCCAAGAGACAGGGGATAGGAATGAAGGATTATTGAAATTAAATGGTTATAAAGGGTTTAACCTCTTCGCCGCAAATAACATCAGAGGCACGTCGATTTATGTTAAGAACTCCATACCAGCAGAGTTAGTAGAACCGCCATCAAAAACGCAAGGTATAGAGAGTGTCTGTGTTAAATTATCGTTAAGGGAAGGGGAATTTATTGTAGTTAATTTGTATGTATCCAGGAACTGCTTCGACGCTAACTATTTACCTGACTGCATTTATACTAATCCTTCACTGGTCATTGGGGACCTTAATGCTCGGCACACAAGCCTTGGGACAGTGGGTAGTATTAATACTAATGGGGTCAAGTGGTTACAGTTTCTACAAGATCATCCAGATACCTGTCTCTTGGGAAACAATGAACCAACTCACATCAGGGGAGGACGGCTTGACTATGCCTGCCCTTTTAAACTCTCAGGGGATTATGGGGGAGGCTCGGGTTGTTCGAGAACTACTTAGTGACCACTTTGCCTTGAACGTGGAATTACCACTGGGGAAAAAACAAGTCCACTTTCAAAGGAAAAGGCTAAATATTAATAAAGATATGAAAAATTATTTTATTCAAAATATGGGAGATTGGTATCAACAATACACGCCGCTCTGCGTTGATAGTTTTTACGAGGACATGGTCGAGAACATAGAAAAATTAGTACAGAGGGAAAATAACGGGGGCAGGGGAAGCAAGACGCATGGACCTAAGAAATTTAAATATTCCAATGATCAGCAAGTCAAGGGGTGGGAGAGAATGCTACGGAGTGCACATAAAGAATGGTTAAAATATGGAATGAGGGATGAAGAGAAAAATACAATGTTGGAAGTGGCTAGGGAATGCAGTCAGGTGAGGAAGGAGGCGCGGGACAGATACTGGCAAGACTTTGCTCAGTCCATTGGTAATACTAAGAACCTGAAAGACATATGGAGAGCAGTAAACAAAGTCAGGGGTTGTAAAACCAAATTCATTGCTCATTCAGATCCAGGGAAAGTTGCTAATGAGTTAGTAGATAAATGGGCAAGTGCTGCTGGTATGGAGTCCTTACCTGCAGACACGAGAGTCACCATTGAGTCATGGGAAAATATTAGAAATGGAGTAACTTTATGTGCCTTAAATACAAGATCTATAACATGCACTGAGATAACTCACGATGAGCTACTGGATGCTATAAAAAGTGGCAGCTCTACTGCTCCGGGAAAAGATGGAGTAACGTATGACATACTTAATTATTTAGCCGGTATGAAACCTAGTCCCTTACTTGATTTGTTTAATATGAGTTATAGAGAGGGAAAGTTACCAAGAAAATGGAAAGAGGCTGTCATCATTCCTATCCCTAAGTCAAACGGAGGCTACAGACCTGTCTCCTTAATATCCTGCTTTTGTAAAATGATGGAAAGGATTTTGTTAAATAGGCTACTCTACCTTGTAGGTGATAACATGTCCAGTAATCTCTTTGGTTTTATCAAAGGCAAAAGTACTGCGGATTGTCTCTTAAAGTGTTTGTCTAATGTGGATGACAATTGTAGAGTTTTTGTTGATCTACAAGGAGCATTTGATAAAGCCAATGGGGAAGTAATCTTATACGAATTAGCCAATCTGGGAATAACAGGGAGATTGCTACACTGGATAAGGGATTATCTACAAGGCAGAAAAGGTCAGGTGTATTACCAGGGATACATGTCTGAGGAACGGAGGTTTCAGTTAGGTACCCCACAAGGGGGAGTATTAAGTCCCACCTTATTCAATGTATTAATGAACAGATTAGCATCAGAGATGTATCCTCCAGGGGTCACGACGATCATATATGCTGATGACATTCTTATACAAGGCACTTCTGGGAACAAAATTCAAACTGCTCTTAACATACTTGGTACAACCTGTCACAAGTTAGGCTTAGTTATAAATGCAGATAAAACCAAATACGAGTATAGGAAACGAAGAAATATAACACTTACTCTAAATGGTGTGGAACTGAGCCGTGTTCAGAAGTACAAGTATCTGGGCATGTATGTTGGATACACATGTGAGAGTAAAAATGCTGAAATAAATCATATCAGCACCTTATGTAAAGCCCGTCTGCATCCTCTAAAAGCACTGGCTTTTTCTGGTAAAGGTGTTGGGGTACCTATCTTGCGGATGTTATACATAAGTACTGTTCGGTCCCTGATAGACTATGCAGCACCCGTATTGTCTTACACAGGCCAAGGCAGAATTCAAAAAATAGAGCTGATACAGAACGAGGCTATGAGGATTATTCTTGGATGTCAAAGAAATGCAATGATTGAAATAATGAGAATGGAATTAAATTTACAGAGTGTGTGTGATAGAGTCCGTGACATTAACACTAGAGTATCTATTCGTTTCATGCGGAGAAAAGGAGGGGATAAGCTGTTTGAGAGCGTTCAGACCTGCTTGAGTGACGTACACACTTCCAGGAAACTGAGGGAGACACGCTACACGAGGGGATTAGCTCATGACCTCAGGGAATACGACGTACTTGACTGCTGTAAACCCTCTCGACAGTGTAATATGTCTGCTCCCTGGAAAGTACAGAAAATAGACCTCGAAATTGTACCCCTCAAGGTGAAAAAGATTCGTCATGAAGCGGGACAATTACGGTGTTTGTATGGAAGCATGATATCTCGGTTACCAAGAGGCAACAGTTTACATGTATATTGCGACGGGTCGGTGGCGGAGGGTGGCAGGGCCGGGTGTGGTGTCCTAATAAGGGATTATACGGAGTTTGGGACTGTGGACAGGATAATTGAACTCCGGCTTAGTAATTATATATCATCCACACAAGCTGAACTGCAGGCCATTCTGGCGTGTTTGGAGGAAGTACGTCATGACGACAAAAATGTTTTTGTATTTGTCGATAGCCGAGGAGCACTGGAGTCCTTAAACAGTCAAAACCCAGTCTTCATGTCTATAGTTGAGGACTGTAAGAGAAGAATAACTGAGATACAGCTGAAAGGTTATAGTGTGAAATTCATGTGGATTCCATCTCATGTTGGAATAGTGCTCAACGAGGTGGCGGATGACTTGGCCAAACGTGCCACATCAAAACCACAAGTTGACATTGAATGTGAATTCACAATGAGACAAATAAGAAGCAAAATCAGAAATATTCAGGCACAGGCGGGAGTGGAGAGGAGAGAGATAATGTATGAGAGTAGTCAAACCATGCAACACTACATGTATGTGAGTCAAAACACCCATTTCACTTATGGTAAAAGGAGAAATGCTTGGAGTGACTCTGTGTACATGCGGCTCAGGCTTGGGTACAAATATTACTGGGAATATGGGATAGATGTTCATGATAATGACACGAGGTGTAAACTATGTGGTATGTTAAGGTCTCGCACCCTGGCCCATTATGTTCTTGATTGTCCGTTGATTAATGTATATAGAAACACTGAGATAAGGACTGTTCCTGAACAAATAGCCTGGATGTGTCACAACGGAAAGGTTGATGATATTCTTGAGAGATATAAGAATTTTGCACCAAGATTGTAATATTTTGTTGAATTATCTGCATGTCTCTTGCAAATTGTCTATACAGAATACCTAGGTCATAAAAGTATTTGTGTGTACGTCTGATAACATACTACTTGTGAAGGAGGAAATGTATATGTTTACCTCTCAGAATGTTTGGCAATATGTTTATTTGTGATGTGTGTCTATGTATATATTAACACGTTGTACTGAATGGGGTGAGAATAGCTTGAGCTACCTCATCCCTTTGTGTGTATTTTACCTCAATAAACTTATTTCAATTTCTATTTCAATTTCCTACTGTTAGTAAATTTTTAGTAACTACAGTAATTAGTATATTTTAACACTATTTTATAATAATACAATAATATTGTATTAGTGTTTGAAATTTCCAACAGGGCTCAAGGGCGGAGGGCCGCCACCGCCTGGCCACGTGGCGTCGTCGCCACGGGCGCCGGCCCTAGGCAAAGCGACCCAGGAAGCACAGCACGGCGGAGCCCGGCGCGGGCCCGAAGGGTGCCCCTGCTTCCCTAGGCGGAGACAGCAGGAGGCCAAGGGAACTAGCTAAGGTGGTACGCACAGACCACTAGGAGACGGGGACGGCGCTAGGAGACGGGGACGGCGCTTCACATACAACACATAACTAAGAAAGTCTCTAAAACAGTTGGTATACTCTCCAAAATCAGATATTATGTTCCTAACTCTGCTCTCATCTCTCTATATTATGCACTAATCTATCCCTATCTCAACTATGGTATCTGTGCATGGGGTTCAACCACTGCTAACCACCTCAAGTCCATCATCACCCAGCAAAAATCTGCTATCAGAATAATATCAAATTCTGCTTTCAGACAACACACAGCCCCCTTGTTTAACTCCCTAAACATGCTAAACATAATCTCACTCCATAAATTCTCTTGTGTCAACTACATTTACAAAACCCTGTTCCTCTCAACTCTTTAAGACATAACTGTAACATGCTCGTGTCCGAAGCTAGACACAAATACAACAAAATTATTAAGGATGGTAACAGAGCCCATTTCATGTGGTCTCCATCTCATGTTGGCCTCCGAATGCATGATAGAGCTGATAAGTTAGCCAAAGAATCTGCCTTTAAAGGAGCCGTTGAGTGTAACTTTGGATTGTCAATGAGCAATCTGAGAGCAGCTGTACACCGAGAGCTTCAACAAGATCTTGTAGATCTGAGGCAAAGTGAAATTGACACCAGTAATTCCATCTATCATCATACTATCATGCAAGAGGAGCCACACATCTGTGGATCATCCAATAAAATCAGCAGACTTCTAGATGTTACTACTGCTCGGCTTAGACTCGGTTACAAGTATCTCTGGGAATTCTCGTTACCTGCTGATGTAGACCTGACCAAATGTAAACTGTGTCAACAAAATTATTCGCACACCCTCCGTCACTATGTGATGGAGTGCGAAAAGATACGTGAATTTAGAGACAATTCTATAACCAATGTTCCAGCGATGTGTCAATATTTCATTCAAAATGATCTGCTACCAGAAATTTTAGCCAAATATCCCCAGTTTGCTAACTGTAGGTAGTAACTAAGTGATTGTAACCTATCCACCGCTGCCCACTGGATGGGGGGCGGTGTGCAGGACAAAAAAATAAATTTTGACACTAGCTCTCCACATATGTCAGTTGCTTAATTTAGAACCTGTACTTGAGGTCGATCTCGAACCCATTGTTGATGTGATGACTTATATTGAATTTTGTAACTAGCTCATCAAGATTGTAACTTGCTTAGCTAAATGAATTGTGGGGTTCAGTCCCTGAGCCCATTATGTGCCTCTGTAACCCTTTCCACTACCGCCCACAAGATGGGTATGGGGTGCATAATAAATGAACTAAACTAAAAAAAAAAACTTAAATGCAAATCCTTGTATTGAAACTCTTCCTGGACAGATGTAATAGGACCCATTATCACCACACCAGAAATAAATATCTCTTTGATATCTCCAGAGTTAAACTTAATCTGTGTAAACACTCTATGCAAATAAAGGGACCCAGTTTATGGAACTCCCTACTGAATTGAAAAGCTGTCCAACTTTTACATCATTCAAAATCAATACTAAAAAGTACCTAATTTCATCTTCATAGTTTTTCACTTTTTGCCTTAAAATTGCACTGTATCAATTGCTACCCAATCTCCCAACCTTTATGTTCCCAATTTGAACATCTTTACCATTGTGATCATTGCTGTCTTCTTATATGTGCTGCCAATCTGTTGTATGGTGTTTATAAATCTTGTTTATCTGTATCTTTTGCTACCCAGTCTCCCAATCTTTATGTACCCAATCTGAACATCTTTACCATTGTGATCATTGCTGTCTTATATGTGCTGTCAATCTGCTGTATGGTGTCTATTAATCTTGTTTAAATTACTATTCAAGCTGTCAATGTAATCAATCAGAGCTTTAATATAACAATGTGCTTTAATATACTTACTTATCTCTCTCATCTCATTTTTCTCTTGTAATGTATCTTTATCATTTATCAATTCTGATTGAAATTACCTACTTAAAATTATCTGCTAGATTAAGGACCTGCCCGAAACGCTGCGCGTACAAGTGGCTTTACAAGAATGTAAATACTGTACTATCCAATGTATTCTCACAAACCCAATGTACCTTCTTGTATATATATAAATAAATAAATAAATAAATAAATATATATATATATATATATATATATATATATATATATTTATTTATATATATATATATATATATATATATATATATATATATATATATATATATATATAATATATATATATATATATATATATATATATATATATATATATATATATATATATATATATATATATATATATATATATATATATATATATATATTAATGTATAATCTCTGGTTGCCCCAATTGGATTACTGTATCCAATAATGGAGACCTCATCTTCAGAAGGACATATAGCTGCTCTGGAGAAAGTGCAACACCGGACAACAAAAATAATTCCTGAGTTATTAAGTCATCTCTCGTATTAGGAACGGTTGAAGGCCACAGGGCTAACAACACTGTTAACCAAGCATGACAGGGCGGATCTCATTGAGCTTTTAAAAGTTAATTTAGTTAATTAATTTATTTTGCACCCTTTACCCATCTTGTGGACGGTAGCGGAACGGGTTACAGAAGCACATAATGCACCTTCCTAACTAAATTATTATTATTATTTTTATTATTATTATTAATGGGCTCAGGGACTGAACCCCACAATTCCTTTAGTTAAGCAAGTTACAATCTCTTAATGAACTAGTTACAAAACTCAATGCACATATTCACATCAACAATGGGCTCGAGATCGACCAAAAGTACAGTTTCCAAATTAAGCAACTGAAATATGTGGAGAGTTAGTGTCACAATTGATATTTTTGTCCTGCACACCGCCCCCCAACAAGTGGGCAGCGGTGGATAGGTTACAGTCATTTAGTTACTTTCTACAGTTAACAACCTGGGGATACATCTACATTAATGACCTTCCAAATGCCTCCCAACACCTCAAACCAATTCTATTTGCTGATGACACGACCTTCATTTACTCCAGTCCTGATCCCCTTGCTCTAAATGTTAGTGAATACTGAGCTAAATAAAGTCCATCACTGGCTAACTGCCAACAAACTCACCCTCAACATTGACAAAACTTTCTATATTTTGTTTGGCAATAAATCCTCAAATTAAACAAATCTCAGGATAAAAAATCCCAAATTTGTAACAAAGTAGATGGCAAATTCCTTGGCGTTCTCATTGACCGCAAGCTGAATTTCCAGGGACACTCTAAATATATAAAAAAGGTTTCAAAAACTGTTCACGTTCTTTCTAAGATCAGATATTATGTCCCCCGCTATGCCCTGGTGACGCTCTATTACTCCCTCATCTATCCATATCTCAACTATGGTATTTGTGCTTGGGGTTCTACTACCCAAAATCATTTACGTCCTCTAATTACTCAACACAAAGCTGCTATTAGGACAATATCCAACTCTGGCCCCAGACATCACTCGGTACCCCTACTCAAATCTCTGAATATGTTAGATATTAAGTCACTGCACATCCTCTCATGTGTATTATATATGTATATATATATATATATATATATATATATATATATATATATATATATATATATATATATATATATATATATATATATATATATATAACGCTAAACTGTAATGTCAATCCTGACCTTAAAAGCTTCCTAGAAGGTTGTAACAGATCCCATGAGCACTAGAAATCATGAGCACAGAGAAATCTATGAGCACTAATCAAACTAGAAATGCTTTACAAATCAAGGGACCTCGAATGATGAATGACCTTCCCAATTATGTTAAAGACTGTACCTCTCCCAACCAGTTTAAGTTAAAAACTAAGTACCACCTAATTAACTCAGTGTAACCTACCTCTCCCCTAAATGTCAACCAATGTCTACGATTTTAAACACTGCTGTTTGCTGACCAAATTGTATTTTTTTTCTGCCATGTTCTCCCCCCCCCCTCCTTTTTCATTTTTTTCTGATTTTTTCACAACACAATTTATACTTTAATCTAAGTTAGTATTAAGTTTTAGTCTTAGTGTTTTTCCTGCCCGAAACGCTTTGCGTAATAGTGCCTTTAGGCATTGTATGTACTAGCTCTATCTATAAATCCATCAACTTTTGTATTTCACCCATAAATTTTGACACTAGCTCTCCACATATGTCAGTTGCTTAATTTAGAACCTGTACTTGAGGTCGATCTCGAACCCATTGTTGATGTGACGACTTATATTGAATTTTGTAACTAGCTCATCAAGATTGTAACTTGCTTAGCTAAACGAATTGTGGGGTTCAGTCCCTGAGCCCATTATGTGCCTCTGTAACCCTTTCCACTACCGCCTACAAGATGGGTATGGGGTGCATAATAAATGAACTAAACTAACCTTGTATGCATGTACTTTACCTGAATAAATATTTGTATTTGTAGTGGCTTTAGGCATTGTATGTACTAGCTCTATCTATAAATTCGTCAATATTTGTATCACCCCTTGTATGTATGTACTTTACCTAATTAAACATTTGAATTTTTTAATTTGAATTTCAACTGTGAATATACTTTTGCTCAGTTTACAATTAAATCCCTTAAATCCTCCTTGACTATTGGAGCCCTCTATAGATTTCTCAATACTAACATAGCTTCAGATTCAGATTCAGATTCAGATGTTTATTCAGGTAAGGTATATACATACAAGTGATGTTACATTAATGGATTGATATATAGATAGAGCTAGTACATACAATGCCTAAAGCCACTATTACGCAATGCGTTTCGGGCAAGAAAAAACATTAATATCTAGAACTTAATACTAATTGAGCATAAAGAATAAAAGATGTTGAGAACAAATACAAATAAAGATAAAAAAAAAGGGGGAACATGACTGAAAAAGCAGCACAAATACAATAGGTTGACAAACAGTGTTGATTAAAAAAAAGAAAAAAAAAAAAAAGAAAAAAAAAAAAAAAAAAAAAAAAAAAAAAATAACAGACATGGGTTGACAATAGAGGAGTGAGGTAGATTACAGGGAATTTATTAGGTAGTGTTTAGTTTTTATCTTAAACTGGTTGAGAGAGGTACAGTCTTTAACATGGTTGGGAAGGTCATTCCACATTCTGGGCCCCTTGATTTGCAGAGCATTTCTAGTTTGATTAAGACGTACTCTAGGAATATCAAAACTGTATTTATTTCTGGTGTGGTGCTCATGGGTTCTGTTACAACCTTCTATGAAGCTTTTAAGATCAGGATTGGCATTATAGTTTAGCGTTTTATATATGTATAATACACATGAGAGAATGTGCAGTGACTTAATATCTAACATATTAAGAGATTTGAGTAGGGGTACCGAGTGATGTCTGGGGCCAGAGTTGGATATTGTTCTAATAGCGGCTTTGTGTTGGGTAATTAGAGGACGTAAGTGATTTTGGGTAGTAGAACCCCAAGCACAAATACCATAGTTGAGATAAGGATAGATAAGGGAGTAATAGAGAGTCACCAGAGCAGGGCGTGGTACATAATATCTGATCTTAGAAAGAATGCCCACAGTTTTTGAAACTTTTTTTGATATATTTAGAATGTGTCCCTGGAAATTCAGCTTGTGGTCAATGAGAATGCCAAGGAATTTGCCATCTAATTTGTTACAAATTTGGGTATTGTTTATTTTGAGATTTATAAGACTAGAGGATTTATTGCCAAACAGAATATAGAAGGTTTTGTCAATGTTAAGGGTGAGTTTGTTGGCAGTTAGCCAAAGATGGACTTTATTTAGCTCAGTATTTACTGTGGCATTTAGAGCAAGAGGGTCAGGACTGGAGTAAATGAAGGTTGTGTCGTCAGCAAATAGAATTGGTTTGAGGTGTTGGGAGGCATTTGGAAGGTCATTAATGTAGATGAGAAAGAGGAGAGGGCCAAGTATGCTGCCCTGAGGAACACCAATGTTGATGGGTAGGGTGGGAGAAATTGTATTATTCACAGAAACATATTGGAGCCTGTCAGTAAGGTAGGACTCGAGGTATTGTAGGGAGTGTCCTCTGACTCCATAATGACGTAGTTTAAGAAGAAGGTTTTGGTGGTTGACAGTATCAAAAGCTTTACGCAGGTCCACAAATAACCCAACAGGGAGCTCCTTTTTATCAAGAGCTGTATGAATCGAGTTAAGCATACTAATAAGTGCATCGTTAGTGCTTTTTTTGGGTCTGAAGCCATATTGGCAAGGGCTAAGTATATTGAGTTTGGCTAGATATGAGTAAAGCTGCTTGTATATAAGTTTTTCAAAAATTTTTGACAAGTTTGGCAGGATTGATATAGGTCTGTAGTTGTTAACATCTGTGGGGTCACCACATTTGTGGACAGGCGTTACTCTCGCTTTTTTTAGAATATCTGGAAAGGTTTGGAGTTCAAGTGACTTGTTGAAGAGCAAAGCAATAGCAGGGGCTAAAGATCTGGAGGCTTTTTTGTAAATTAAAGTTGGTATCTCCTCAAGGGCACCAGACTTGGTTTTAAGGGAAAGGATTATCTCATTGACGTCAGTGGAGTTAATAGGCTTTAGGTACAGAGACTGTGGATAGTTACCTGTAAGATAGTCCTTAATGTCAGTACTGGAAGATGGAATATCATTTGCAAGGGATGAACCAATGGAAGAGAAGAACCTATTGAACTCAATAGCAGAATCAGAGGCTGAAAGCTGACCATCGTTATTAGACAGGAGAGTCGGTTTGTTATTTAAAGATTTCTTTGATCCCAATATTTGTGAAATTGTGCTCCAAGTTTGTTTAATGTTGCTCTTTATTTGAGTAAATTTATCTTCGTAGTAATTAGTTTTGGCTCGCCTAATTATCTTAGTTAGCAATAATGAGTAATTCTTTGAGAATTCTTTGGAGACAATTCCTAACCTATACTTCTTCTCAAGGTCTTCAAGGTCTTCATTCTTAGATAACCTAAGGAATCTTATTATAAACAACAATCTCAACAAAAACCACATCATTCTGGGAGGAGACTTCAATATTGACCCGGGTCAACAAAATTGCTCTCAAGTTGACTATTTCCTTAACAGCATGAACTCCTGTATGCTAATCCCCACTATCACCAAACCTACCCGAGTCACTCAAACATCAGCCACTACCTTGGACCACATATGGACAAACATAACAGCTCCCCTTGTATCTGGTATAATCTACGACAGAACAACTGACCACTATCCTACCTTTCTCATAACGAACATGGACATAACACCATAAAAAAGCAGGAAACTTACATTCAGGTTACACAGTGTATCAGTTTTAGGCAATCTTACAAATGCACTTCACAATATTACTGGGATTCTGAAGTCAATAATACTCAGGATATAAATTCATTAGCTAACCTCTTCCTCTCCAAAACTCTAAGCCTCTACAACCTTCATTGTCCCCTCCTTACCAAGCAAGTAACTTACAAAAGATTAAACAATCCATGGCTCACAAGTGGCATTTCCAAATCAATCAACAAGAAACATGAACATGAAAAGAAACTTAGGATTGGCCTAGTTACAAAGGAAGTAGTTAAAAGGAACTCATCAATGCTTACCAGTATCATAAGAAAGGCAAAACTTTCATATTATGTGAATAGATTCAATGAAGCAAAAGGCAACATGAAAAGCACATGGAAAACCATCTCTAGTATCCTAGGAACTAAACAATACTCACATAACTAAATAAAACTCTATAAGGATGATTATACATCGTCAACTGATTTAGAAATGGCAAATGAATTTAATAGCTTCTTTTCATCAGTTGGTGCTAATCTTGCCAGAAAAATCCCGCAGACTCAGACACATATTAACACATATCTCTCAGGCAACTATCCGAACTCTCTTCTCCTTTCACAAGTCAGCCCGACAGATGTTGTGTCCATCATACACTCACTAGAAACCAAGGCAGGGAACACCAGTGAAATTCCGTCCATTGTATACAAGAGCGCCTCCCATGTCCTTGCGCCACCCATAGCTCGACTGTTCAACAAATCCATAAATTGTCATACCTTCACTGATATCCTTAAAAAAAGCAAGAGTAACGCTAGTCCATATAGGAGGCAATCCGGCGGACATAAACAATTATAAACCAATATCAATCCTATCCATTCTATCAAAAATATTAAAAAAAAATATTTACAAACAGCTCTTTTCCTACCTCGTAAAATTCGACATGCTCAGCCCCTGCCAGTTTAGCTTCCGGTCCCAAAAGAGTACGAATGATGCAATCATTAGTCTCCTTGACGTAATCTACTCAGCCTTTGACAAAAATGAGTTTCCGATTGGACTCTTCATTGACCTAAGAAAAGCCTTTGATACTGTTAATCACAACTACCTCTTACTTAAACTCCATCATTATGGAATCCGAGGCCTTGCTTTGGACTATATCCGATCCTATCTTAGTAACAGACACCAGTGTGTAACCATCAATGATACAACCTCTTCCACTCTACCAATAACCGTTGGAGTGCCACAGGGCAGCATCTTAGGACCTCTTCTATTTCTTATATATATCAATGATCTGCCTAATGTTCTAATATTCTTAAACCTATATTATTTGCTGATGATACTACCCTCATCTGTTCAGACCCCAACCCACATACACTAAATAATGTTGTGAATAAGTTAGTTTAGTTCATTTATTATGCACTCCATACCCATCTTGTGGGCGGTAGTGAAATGGGTTTCAGAGGCACATAATGGGCTAAGGGACTGAACCCCACAATTCATTAGGTAAGCAAGTTACAATCTTGATGAGCTAGTTACAAAATTCAATATAAGTCGTCACATCAACAATGGGTTCGATATCGATCACAAGTCGGCCACTGTCAAACACCAAAACCTTCTTAAATTACATCATTATGGAGTCAGAGGACACTACCTGTAATACCTCAAATCTTACCTTACTGACAGGCTCCGGTATATTTCTGTGAATAATTCAATTTCTCCCACCCTACCCATCAACATCGGTGTTTCTCAGGGCAGCATACTTGGCCCTCTCCTCTTTCTCATCTACATTAATGACCTTCCAAAAGCCTCCCAACACCTCAAACCAATTCTATTTGCTGACGACACAACCTTCATTTACTCCAGTTCTGACCCCCTTGCTCTAAATGTCACAGTGAATACTGAGCTAAATAAAGTCCATCTTTGGCTAACTGCCAACAAACTCACCCTTAACACTGACAAAACTTTCTATATTCTGTTTGGCAATAAATCCTCTAATCAAATAAATCTCAGGATAAACAATACCCAAATTTTTAACAAAATAGATGGCAAATTCCTTGGCGTTCTCATTGACCACAAGCTGAATTTCCAGGGACACTCTAAATATATAAAAAAGATTTCAAAAACTGTTCACGTTCTTTCTAAGATCAGATATTATGTCCCCCGCTATGCCCTGGTGACGCTCTATTACTCCCTCATCTATCCATATCTCAACTATGGTATTTGTGCTTGGGATTCTACTACCCAAAATCATTTATGTCCTCTAATTACTCAACACAAAGCTGCTATTAGGACAATATTCAACTCTGGCCCCAGACATCACTCGGTACCCCTACTCAAATCTCTGAATATGTTAGATTTTAAGTCACTGCACATTCTCTCATGTGTATTATACATATATAAAACGCTGAACTGTAATGCAAATCCTGATCTCAAAAGCTTCATAGAAGGTTGTAACAGAACCCATGAGCACCACACCAGAAACAAATACAGTTTTGATATTCCAAGAGTACGACTTAATCAAACTAGAAATGCTCTACATATCAAGGGACCCAGAATGTGGAATGACCTTCCCAACCATGTTAAAGACTGTACCTCTTTCAACCAGTTTAAGATAAAAACTATGCACTACCTAATAAATTCCCTATAACCTACCTTACCCCTATATTGTCAATCCATGTCTGTTTTTTTAAACAACGCTGTTTGTCGACCTAATTGTATTTGTGCTGCTTTTTCTGCCATGTCCCCCCTCCCCCTTTTTATTTTTATTTTTATTTGTTCTCAACACATTTTATACTTTAATCTCAATTAGTATTAAGTTTTATAGTCTTTAATGTTTTTCCTGCCCGAAACGCTTTGCGTAATAGTGGCTTTAGGCATTGTATGTACTAGCTCTATCTATAAATCTATCAATTTTTGTAAAACCTCTTGTAAGTTTGTACTTTACCTGAATGAACATTTAATTTATTTATTTATATTATTTATAAGTACAATTTGTATGAAAGCAGAATTTGTTATTATTCTGATAGCAGATTTTTGTGGGTGATGATGGACTTGAGGTGGTTTGCAAGAGTTGAACCCCCATGCACAGATACCATAATTAAGATAGGGATGAATTAGTGCATAATATAGTGAGATGAGAGCAGAGTTAGGTACATAATATCTGATTTTGGAGAGTATACCAACTGTTTTAGAGACTTTCTTAGTTATGTATTGTATGTGGGTACTGAAGTTGAGTCTCTTGTCTAGGAATATGCCGAGAAACTTTCCATCACTTTTTACCACTAATGTTAACATTGTCTATCTGAAGCTGAATTGCATTTGTTGATTTGCTTCCAAGTAAGATGTAGTAGGTCTTTTTATGTTAAGTGTTAGTTTGTTGGTTGACATCCATAAGTGGACTTTTTTTTTAGTTCATTATTAACAACATTATTTAGTGTATGTGGGTTTGGGTTAGAGTAGATGAGGTTAAAGTTTTAGAATGTTGGTGACAGGCAGATCATTGATGTATATAAGAAATAGGGGAGGTCCCAAGATACTGCCCTGTGGCACTCCAACGGTTATTGGTAGAGTGGGAGAGGTTATATCATTGATGGCTACACGTTGGTGTCTATCTCTAATTTAGGATTGGATATATTCCAGGGCATGGCCTCGGATTCCATAATGATGGAGTTTACGTAAGAGGTAGTTGTGATTAACAGTACATCAGCAGATAATGAGAATTCCCAGAGATAATTGTAACCGAGCAGTAGTAACATCTAGAAGTCTGCTGATTTTATTGGATGAACCAAAAATGTGTGGCTCCTCTTGCATGATAGTATGATGAGAGATAGAATTACGGTGTTGATTTCACTTTGCCTTAGATCTACAAGATTTTGTTGAAGTTCTTAGTGTACTTTTGCTCTCAGACTGTTTATTGACAATCCAAGGTTATACTCAATTCTTCCTTTAAAGGCAGATTCTTTGGCTAACGTATCAGCTCTATCATGCTTTTAAAATATTGAACAAGTTAGAGGATGTTAATCCGGATATGCTCTTCAGAAGGTCAGATATAACACAAACAAGGAACAATGTTTTCAAGCTCAACAAGTCACAATGTAGGACTAAGAACAGGAGAGGCTTTTTCACCCACAGGGTTATTAACCAGTGGAACCGCCTACCCGCCGAAGCCGTAAATGTGAAAGCTGTGCTGAATTTCAAAATCTACCTGGAAAAGATCATCAAGGCAAATGGGGGGGGGCCTTAGACAAGCCGCCGGCTTCCTGTGTGAATGGGGAAAAACAATGGAATAAGTGCTATGCCTCTCAATTTTTCGAAAGTTGCCAACGTTCCAAAACACATTCGTAACACCATTTCGTCCAACAGTTATTTCACATCTCTCTACTCTTAGGAATGGTTGACACAACATTTAAATTCTAGTATTCGTTACAATTAAGAGTGTGTGAGGGGAGAATGAGAGCGTGGGTGAGGGGAGCAGGGCGCAGGGGGGGGACACTTGAGATCACCAGCCGTCACCTCCAGCAGACCACTACGCAGTAGCCTCGGCCGCCCTCGCTCTCTCTCCAACACAACTCCCTCGACCAAGTTGTGGTGGCGTGAACATGAGCCACAGTTTAAAGGTATTTGTGGTGTTGTTGGTGTGTGGTGTTAGAGCAGTTGGGGTGTATCAGTGAGGGGGGAAGTGTGGCAGAGGCTGCAATTGTCAGCCACATAATCAATACCAGAGTATGGATCTGTGGCTGCCTGTAGACACCCTTGCCGCTGTCATCTGTAAGTTCCTTTATTCCTGTAATGTGTCACCAACTGTCTCTCAAATGGTTGGTTGTATATATACCTTAACTTCCTTGTTACTTTATAATAATATAAAACATTGATACTGTCAATTGCCATTAATTTTGTCTTCAGTTAAGATAAGATGTTTATTCGGGTCAAGGTACACACAATAAAAATGAGTTACAAACATAATGTTGGGTTAATAGATAGATCTGTACACACACTGCCACAAGCCACTAATATGCACAGCGTCTTGGGCAAGGTGTCGGGGGGGGGGGGGGGGGAACTTACACTAAAACTTAAAACTAATTCAGATCAAAAGCATAATTTGAATTGAAAAAAAGAAAAAATAATGAGAATAATAATAATTTAATGATGGATAGAACAGCAGAAAATGGAACAGAACAGCAGAACGAATTAATTTTAACAAAATAAACAGATTACAATTTTCTTTGTTTATAAATGGCAGATATTAGCAGTTATATAAGTTGGTCAATAACCAATAATGTTTGAAAAATAGCAAGACATGGGTTGACATTTAGGAGATAAGGTTGGTTACATGGCGTTTATTAGGTAGTCCTTAGTTTTTTCTCTTAAACTGGTTGAGAGAGGTACAGCCTTTAACAAGACTGGGAAGGTCACTCTACATTCTGGGTTCCTTGATTTGTAGAGCATTTCTAGTTTGGTTAAGTCGCACTCTGGGAATATCAAATTGGTATTTGTTTCTAGTGTGGTGTCCATGGGTTCTATTACAACATTCTAGGAACCGTTTAAACTACTGTGGATTTGCCACTGGTGACATATACAAGGGCAATAACCATATTTAGGATCTCTTATCTTGATTATCAGCACTTCCACCATATTGTTTGTGGTGTTTAGCATCACAGTGCAGATGAGTGTGTCTCTTATGTACAGCCTGACCCCCCTGTAGCCTGTGTTTCCTGTCATATCTGAAAAGATTGTACACAGGTATATCCATATTTCACTATCATAGTAATATAATCTTTTGTGAGAGTTTCAGTTAAAGCTATAAACACTGCATTTGCCTCATTTAGGAGGCCAGCAATAATGTGGACTTTGTTTGATTTGCATGTTTTAATACCCTGAATGTTGTTAGTTTAGTTCATTTTTTATGCACCCCATACCCATCTTGTGAGCGGTAATGGAAAGGGTTACAGAGGCACATAATGGGCTCAGGGACTGAACCCCATAGTTCATTTAGCTAAGCAAGTTACAATCTTGATGAGCTAGTTACAAAATTCAGTATAAGTCGTCACATCAACAATGGGTTCGAGATCGACCTTAAGTACAGTTTCTAAATTAAGCAACTGACATATGTGGAGAGCTAGTGTCACAATTGATATGTTTGTCTTGCACACCGCCCCCCATCCAGTGGGCAGCGGTGGATAGGTTACAATCACTCTTAGTTATGTTGGTAAATATAAATGATGTTATCATGTTTGTGGAAGTGCTGGATGTTTGACTTGGTGTTAGTATCTGGGGAGGTTTCTGGGGTATCTTGCACTACTCCAGAAAAGCTTTATAAAGTTCACTTTTGCCAACAGAGGGGTTGACAACTGGAACAAGTTAAGTGAGAATGTTATGGAAGCCAAAACCACTTGTAGTTTCAAAGCATTATGTGGCAGAGTGCTGGGAAGATGGGGACACCATGAATGTAGCTCTCATACTGTAACTACACTTACATAATTACATTTAGGTAATTACACACCCTTCTCCCATCTCCCCTTTCCCTGCTTACACATGCCCACTCCCTGTCTCCTCCTTTCCTCACCAAAACACCTTTCCCTCTATCTTGTCCCTTTGTGATAACACATGCCCTCTACCCATCTCTTCCCTGTTTGCCCCGATTTGCCCTCCCTCCCTGCCCACATTCGCCTTTCCTCCACCATCCCTCTTCCCCCACACACATCC
Organism: Procambarus clarkii; assembly: GCF_040958095.1. Taxonomy (NCBI): domain Eukaryota; kingdom Metazoa; phylum Arthropoda; class Malacostraca; order Decapoda; family Cambaridae; genus Procambarus; species Procambarus clarkii. Next base: position 7,087,238 of record NC_091192.1, read on the forward strand.
TTCCCTCAGCCATTTTCTTCTTGCTCACAAATGCCCTTCCCCTGTCTCCTCCCTTCCTGCCCATATGCAACCTTCTGTTTCTTCCCTGCCTGCACACATGAGCTCTTCTCCAGTCTCTTCCTGCCCCCACCCACCCCTCCTCCCACCAATGTAACCAAAAGGTTGTACCCAGAATGCAAATCTGTCATCTGAACATCTCTTTTGCGAATCAATAACTGAATTCACTGTTATTGAAAATAATGCTTTGGACTTGGGGCTGAACTATTCACACCCATAGACTCCCTGAAGGATGTGCATTGAGGCCATACTCCCCGTTCATAGCAGCATTGAGCTGACCCTGACCCCACTATGACATTCCTCTTAATATTCCATCACCATCACCATATTAGGTACCATCACCATTAATCCTGTAATGGTAATCCTTCGCTGCCTTCTCTAACCCTTCACCGCCTTCCCTAACCCTTCACCACCTTCCCTAACCCTTCGCCACCTTCCCTAACCTTTCACCGCCTTCCCTAACCCTTCGCCGCCTTAATTAACCCTTTACCACCTTCCCTAACTCTTCGCCACCTTCCCTAACCCTTCGCTGCCTTAATTAATAATAATAATAATAATAATGTTTATTTAGGTAAGGTACATACATACAAGAAATTTTTACAAAGATTGGTGGACTTATAGATAGAGCTAGTACATACAATGCCTAAAGCCACTATTACGCAAAGCGTTTCAGGCATGAAAAACTTAAATGACTAAAGCTTAATACTAATTGAGCATAAAGAGTAAAAAGAAAACATGAAATGAAAACATAGCTGAAAAAGCAGCACAAATACAATTCTGTCGACAAACAGCGCTCTTTAAAAAAAAAAAAAAAAGACATTGGTTGACAATAGAGGGGTAAGGTAGGTTACAGGGAATTTATTAGGTATAGCTTCGTTTTTATCTTAAACTGGTTGAGAGAGGTACAGTCTTTAACATGGTTGGGAAGGTCATTCCACAATCTGGGTCCCTTGATTTGAAGAGCATTTCTAGTTTGATTAAGTCGTACTCTAGGAATATCAAAACTGTATTTATTTCTGGTGTGGTGCTCATGGGTTCTGTTACAACCTTCTATGAAGCTTTTGAGGTCAGGATTGGCATTACAGTTTAGCGTTTTATATATGTATAATACACATGAGAGAATGTGCAGTGACTTAATGTCTAACATAAATTAACCCTTCGCCGCCTTCCCTAACCCTTCGGCACTTTCCCTAACCCTTCACCGCCTTCCCTAACCCTTCGCCACCTTCCCTAACCCTTCGCCAACTTCCTTAACCTTTCACAACGCCTTCCCTAATCCTTTGCCGCCTTCCCTAACCCTTCACCGCCGGTCCGTCTAATTACCACAAGCTACACAAGCTTCAGAAAGCTTCCTGGCAATACGTTCGTAATGAATAAATATGATATATTTACTCATTATAATGTTGGTGCTGAATGTACAACACGAAAAAACATAATTTTAATCTGAAAAAGTATCTTTTTATAAAGAAATTAGACGAAAATAAAAAGCTGGTGTAGCGAGTAGATTATCCCAATAATATACTCGCTCCAAATGCATTGTTAATATTCCTGTCAACCTTTGGAGATGAATGAGGTGAGGCGTTGCCCGGGCAACACGGTGAGGTGTTGCCCGAGCATATAAGCAGCAGAATAGCAAACATTAACTAGTCTACTTTCAAGTGTTGATTAGAGCAGACACTTGCGAGATACTGTACCGACGCTCAGTGCGCTCAACTCACACCAAAGTATCACCTGTGTACTTCTGTATATTCGACGAAATATATATATAGTATCTTAGTGTCTGTGTTTATTTGTCACCATACTTTACGTAACAATAGAACCGTTACATTGGTGACCCAGTGAGTGAAAAAGAACACCTAGTCACAAACTAGATCTTCGTCATGGATTTATCTAACAGGTTTCCAGCATACAACGCAGATGAGCCAGAATTTTGGTTCGTGCAGATGGAGGCTATTTTCGATCTTCACGAAATTTCGACTGAGAAAGCCCGATATGCCTGTACCCTGCCAACACTTACCTCGGAGGCTATGCACACTGCCTCCGCTGTCATCACCGGACACCAGGACGTACACTGCATTGAAGGCCGCTCTTCTACAGGCAGCAATGAAACGCCGCATTCAACAAAGGGACCAACTCCTCACTGACAAAAGATTAGCAGATAAAACACCAGCTCAGCTTCTGCGGCATATTCAGTATGTGATGCATACAGCAACTGGCCCAGCCCCCAGCGAGATTGTGAGATCACTGTGGACACAACTCTGTCCAAAACACATTCAACCGGCCCTATTCAGTATGGCTGACGACACCGCATTAGCCCAGCTGGCTACACTGGCAGACCGGCTTCATACGACGTCTGATAACGCTACGCTGTCCCATCCCAGTGTAACACATCAGACTACAGACACCCAACTCGACGTCCTCCAGAACCGGCGTTTCTTCCATCCAGGGAGGACGTACCATGCGAATCCAGTATCAGTCTCTAGGCGACAACGAGAACATCGGGGAGAGCTTTGTTCTTACCACCAGAAGTTCGGACACCAAGCCCGCAACTGTAGGGCTCCTTGTTCCTGGTCGGGAAACTACTTCAGCGGGGACTGTTAGCCAGTGACCCCGCCATTTCAAACACTACACTGCTCTACATATCTGACATCATAACCAAACGCCGTTTCCTCGTTGACACAGGTGCAGCAGCTAGTGTGTTGCCTCCCCCACTGGTCAAACCAACCCGTACTCCTGGTTTGGACTTACGAGCCGCCAATGGTACGTCCGTCCGTACATATATCGGACTTGCGCCCTGGTTCTCGAGTTCGCCTCTCTGGGTCGCTTTACTTGGACTTTCCTCATAGCGGATGTGGAACAACCCATTCTTGGATGGGATTTCCTGCAACACCATCGACTTATTGTGGATCCCGCAGGTGCAGTACTTCGAGCCTCTCCTAGTACCTCTACACAAGTTAACATCGTCACCCCAGTCGCATCTACGGAACTTCAAGCACTCCTGGATGAATTCAAAGATGTGACCCTACCCGCCAGCCCTCGACCAGAGGTGCAACATACGATTACGCATCACATTACTACAACGGGAGCACCTACCTTCGCCAGACCACGCCGCCTGGCACCGGAACGACTAGCGGTAGCACGTGCTGAATTCAATAAGCTACAGGAGGCGGGAATAATCCGCCCTTCGAACAGTCCATGGGCTTCACCTCTCCATATGGTCCCGAAAACAGCCCCAGAGGAATGGCGCCCTTGCGGAGACTACAGGGCTCTCAACGTTCGTACTCTGCCGGATCGCTACCCAATACCACACATCCAGGATTTCTCACAGGGATTGAGCAACGCAACCGTTTTTTCGAAAATTGACCTTGTGCGGGCATTTCACCAGATCCCTGTGGAACCGGCAGACATTCCGAAAACAGCGATCACAACACCTTTTGGACTGTTTGAATTCGTCCGGATGCCTTTTGGTCTACGGAATGCAGCCCAGACATTCCAACGCTTCATCGACCAAGTAGTTAAGGACCTTCCTTTTTGCTACGCCTACATTGACGATCTGCTGGTGGCCAGTACATCACCAATAGAACATCTGCTACACCTCCGACTCCTTCTCACCCGTCTGCGCAACTTCGGCTTGCAGCTCAACTCCGAGAAGTGTATTTTCCATGTTCCAGAGCTGGATTTCTTGGGACACCGTGTGTCAGCAGCAGGGGTCCAACCACTAGAGAACAAAATCGAGGCAATCAAGGAATTCCCGCGCCCATCTACTCCAAAGAAGTTGCAAGAATTTCTTGGTGTAGTGAATTTTTATCATTGATTCATCCCACATTGTTCGGACATCTTGGGACACTTATACGACCTCTTACGTGGTCGGAAACTCACGTCCCGTCTTCCGTTGGAGTGGACTTCCCAGGCAGAGACAGCATTCACCGACATAAAACACAAGCTGGCGGAATTCACCTTGCTCGCACACCCAGTGTCTGACGCTCCCACCAATCTATCTACCGACGCTTCAAACACAGCAATTGGTGCTGTACTACAACAGCTCGTTGAAGGAGAATGGCGCCCAATTGCATTCTTTTCAGCGCGCCTGTCACCCACTGAAGAGAAGTACAGCACTTTTGATAGGGAACTGCTCGCCATCTACTCAGCCATACAACATTTCCGGCACTTTCTCGAGGGGCGGAACTTCCACATCCTCACAGACCACAAACCTCTCACTTATGCGCTGGCGGCCAAGGGTGATGCTCACTCTCCTCGAGTAGCCAACCACCTGGGATTTATTTTCCAATTTACCTCGGATATCCGTCATGTCAAAGGAACTAATAATGTCATAGCCGATGCACTGTCTCGACCCACCATAAACCACGTCGTGACAAACCCAGCTCAGGTGGACTATTGTGTAATCAGTAAGGCCCAACGGGAAGACCCTGATCTGCAGCGATTACGAACATCTGACACAGCTCTCCGGTTCATCGAGATTCCCATGGAAGGTGGCGGAAGTATAATCTGTGACACCTCACGGACGGGAGCACTTAGGCCCTACATTCCTGCCCAGTTTCGCTGGAAAACGTTCTCAGTATTTCACTCCCTAGCACACCCAGGAGTACGTGCTTCCCAGAAACTACTAACGGAGCGTGTTGTATGGCCAGGAATCAATGCCGATGTTCGACGATGGACTCGCTCATGTCTCCAGTGCCAGCGAGCGAAAACACATCGTCACACAAAGAGCCCTCTTCAACAGTTTCCGTTACCTTCTGACCGTTTCGAGGTGGTGCATGTAGACATCGTTGGACCATTACCGTCGGCAAGAGGATAATCTTATCTACTCACCTGCATCGGTCGATTCTCCAGATGGCCGGAAGCAATCCCATTAATCAACATCTCAGCTGAGTTTTAGTTCTAGTTTTGATTTTTCGTAACCAATTCTAAATGTGTACGTGGTTGGTTGTGTATGAAATGGACTCTTAGGACCTCCATTGAGAAGCAGCCATCTTGGAAAAAAAATCCCAGAATGCCCTAGGGCTGCTGGCTGGGTTAGTACTGAATGAGCAACCATGGGTGGCGTATGCACCTCTGGCTCTCAAACACCTGTCCGACGCGGTGTTGAAAGATAATGCTCTGTCGGTGAAATTTGTTTGAAGAACATAAGGGTCATAATATTGGGGAAGCCAGGTGCAATAAGGACCTAACACAAAAGTCGGATGCAAGTGATACAGCACCTATGAGGACGATATAGCGAGCGTATCCAGTTGTAGCTCTGAGCGTCACCCTTGCAATCCTATGCTATTTATTTAGATGATACTTAGATGAATCGTTTTCTGCGTTCACTGATGATGCATCTGATACAAATAGCACAGATGAACAGTGTTAGCGGCTTCCATGGTGGTGTTTTCCATAGATATTTTCAAGAATATCAGAATCTCTTCCCAACTGACGGACACTCTTGAGGCTCGCTGAATCTCTTCCTGACTGACGGACACTCTTAAGGTAATCTGAATCATAAGAACATAAGAACAAAGGTAACTGCAGAAGGCCTATTGGCCCATACGAGGCAGCTCCTATTCTATAACCACCCAATCCCACTCATATACTTGTCCAACCCGCGCTTGAAACAATCGAGGGACACCACCTCCACCACGTTACGCGGCAATTGGTTCCACAAATTTTTTTTTTTTTTTTTTTTTTTTTTTTTGAGATATATACAAGAGTTATTACATTCTTGTACAGCCACTAGTACGCGTAGCGTTTCGGGCAAGTCCTTAATCCTATGGTCCCTGGAATACGATCCCCTGCCGCGAAGAATCGTTTTTTCATCCAAGTACACATTTTACTGTTGCGTTAAACAGAGGCTACAGTTAAGGAATTGCGCCCAGTAAATCCTCCCCGGCCAGGATACGAACCCATGACATAGCGCTCGCGGAACGCCAGGCGAGTGTCTTACCACTACACCACGGAGACTGTAGGCTGAAATCAACAACCCTGTTACTGAACCAGTATTTACCCAAGTCTTTCCTAAATCTAAACTTATCCAATTTATACCCATTGTTTCATGTTCTGTCTTGTGTTGATATTTTTAATACCCTATTAATATCCCCCCTGTTATGTCCATTCATCCACTTGTAAACCTCTATCATGTCACCCCTAACTCTTCGCCTTTCCAGTGAATGCAACTTAAGCTTTGTTAATCTTTCTTCATATGAAAGATTTCTAATTTGGGGAATTAACTTAGTCATCCTACGTTGGACACGTTCAAGTGAATTTATATCCATTCTATAATACGGCGACCAAAACTGAACTGCATAATCTAAATGGGGCCTAACCAGAGCAAGATATAGCTTAAGAACCACACCGGGTGTCTTGTTACTAACGCTTCGATTAATAAATCCCAGTGTCCTATTCGCCTTATTACGAACATTCATGCATTGATCCTTTTGTTTTAAATTCTTACTAATCATAACTCCCAGATCCCTTTCGCAATCCGACTTCGCAATCTCAACACCATCTAGCTCGTATCTTGTAACTCTATCATCATTACCTAGCCTCAGAACTTTACATTTATCAGCATTGAACTGCATTTGCCAATCCTTTGACCATTTCAAAACCCTATCTAGATCAACTTGAAGTGATAGCGAGTCCTCCTCCGAATTAATTTCCCTACCGATTTTCGTATCATCGGCAAATTTGCAAATGTTGCTATTCAAACCTGAATCTAAATCATTTATATATATTATAAACAACAGAGGTCCCAGGACAGAGCCCTGAGGTACTCCACTAACAACATTATCCCACTCTGACTTAACTCCATTTATACCAACTCTCTGTTTCCTTTGGAATAGCCATGCCCTAATCCAAGTTAATATAGCACCCCCAATACCATGAGCTTCTATTTTTTTAATTAGTCTTTCATGTGGCACTGTATCAAAAGCTTTGCTAAAGTCAAGGTACACAACATCACAATCCTTACCACTATCAACTGCCTCAACTATGCTGGAATAAAAAGTTAGCAAATTTGTTAAACATGAACGGCCATTTGTAAAACCATGTTGCGACTCATTTATTAATTTATGTTTTTCAAGATGGAGACGAATTGTATTTTCAATTATTGATTCAAGTAACTTTCCCACAATAGACGTTAGGCTAATTGGCCGATAGTTTGACGCAAGTGATCTATCTCCTTTCTTAAAAATTGGTACCACATTAGCTACCTTCCATGACTCTGGCACTCTGCCTGACTCTATTGATTTATTAAATATGGTAGACAGTGGCTCGGAAAGCTCCTCTTTGCATTCTTTAAGCACCCTGGCAAACACTTCATCCGGCCCTGGGGATTTGTTTGGTTTTAGTTTTTCTAATTGTTTAATTACATCCTCCCTGGTAACTGCTAAACTAGTCAACCTGTCCTCATCCCCACCCACATAGACTTGTTCGGCTGAAGGCATATTGTTAAGTTCTTCTTTAGTAAATACAGATATAAAATATTTGTTAAAAATACTACTCATCTCCTTGTCATTATCCGTTATTTGACCTGTCTCAGATTTTAATGGACCTATCCTTTCCCTAGTCTTAGTTCGATATAACTGAAAAAACCCTTTAGGATTTGACTTTGCTTGCTCTGCTATGCGAACTTCATAGTTTCTTTTTGCTTTCCTAATCTCTTTTTTTAACATTTCTAACCAGTTGTATGAATTCCTGGTCTAACCTGACTTCCCCATTCTTAATCCTTTTGTACCAAGCTCTCTTTTTACCTATAAGGTTCTTTAAATTATTTGTTATCCACTTTGGGTCATTAGTATACGACCTATTCAATTTGTATGGTATACTACGTTCCTGTGCTTTGTTTAGAATATTCTTAAATAAGTTATATATTAAATCCACATCGAAATCCCCTTTTACGTCACCTATCGCTGGGTTCATGTCTCGCTCTAAGACCGGCCCACACCCCATACCCAAGAGTTTCCAATCTATTTGACCCAAAAATTTTTTTAGGCTATTAAAATCAGCTTTTCGAAAATCTGGCACTTTAACAGAATTTTCTCCTACAGGTCTATTCCATTCTATGCTAAATCTGATTACTTTGTGATCACTGTTCCCTAGCTCACTCCCTATTTCGATGTCATTAATTTGTGTTTCCCTGTTAGTTAACACTAAATCTAAAATATTATTTTCCCGCGTTGGTTCCTTAATGTGTTGCGTAAGAAAGCAATCGTCAATTAATTCTAGAAAATCTTCTGCTTCACTATTCCCTGTTTTGTTCACCCAGTTTATTCCACTAAAATTAAAGTCACCTATGACATAAATACTGTTAGATCTAGATGCTCTAGATATTTCATTCCATAGATGCTTTGCTTCCATTCTGTCTAAATTTAATGGCCTATATATAACTCCTATTATAATATTATTTGCTTTTTCGTATAATTCTATCCAAATAGTTTCTATGTGTGGCTCAGTTTTGATTCCCTCTTTGAGACTACATTTCAAATTGTCACTAACATATATGGCTACTCCCCCTCCTCGTCTAATATATCTATCTGTGTGAAATAGTTTAAATCCAATTATCTGATATTCAGCTAATACAATAGTTCTCTATTTTCTACGTTCATCCACGTTTCGGTAAGTGCAATAATATCTATTTTTTCTGTGCAGACAAGAGCATTTAATTCATTAATTTTATTTCTTAGACTTCTACTGTTAGTGTAATATATCCTAAGTGAATTGTTATTTTGAGGCCCTTTTCTTTCCCTGATCATTTTGCCAATTCCTTTCTCCCAAAAACACATACTTTTATTACCTCCTTCCTCCAAATCAATTCCCATACCATTATCTACTAACAGTTTAAACCCAAACAAACACCTCTAACCACTGGTTCCAACGAGTTCGCAACAGCAACAACCCCAGCCCTCGATAGATGCACCCCATCACGAGCATACTTTTCATTTCTTCCATAGAAGCGTTCCCAGTTGTCTATGAAAGATATTGCATTTGATTTGCAATATCTTTCCAGCCGGCAATTGACACCAAGTGCCCTCGACATCCATTCATTTCCCACTCCCTTTCTTGGAAGAATGCCACATATGATCGGGATTCCTCCCTTGCTCCTAACTAATTCAATGGCTGTCCTAAATCTCTGTATTAGTTCCTCACTCCTAACTCGCCCAACATCATTACCCCCTGCACTAATACAAATAATGGGTTTGTTCCCATTTCCCGTCATAATATCATTCATGTTTTCAACAATATCACCAATTCCAGCTCCCGGATAGCAAACCCTTAATCTGTTCCCCCTATCTCTGGCACAAAACGTTCTGTCTAAATACCTCACCTGGGAATCTTCCATAACCAAAATTCGCTTCGGTACCGCCCTAACTTTCTGAGCAGCCTGAGGGGCCTGCGCTCCGCCGTTCCTCGCTGCAGGCGCACTACAGCACTCGTCCTCCAACACGGCAAATGAATTTGCCGTCCTTAGGGCGTCTGTAGGCGGCCTTGTCAAGGTCTTCTTAAGACCCCTGTTTTTCACTACTCTCCACGATTAGGTCTCGTCAACACTGGTCTCCTCCTTCGTTTCCTCTCGAAGTCTCAGCCGTCGTACCTCCTCCCGCAGGGAATCCATCTCTGCTCTCAGATCTCCAACCAAACTCACCAAATCATTAACTAATCCTTCCATTATTGCAATAATAATGTTACTCCAGAGCTCCAGCTAACACAACCTCTCACTGAATCGGTCCGTCTAATTACCACAAGCTACACAAGCTTCCTGGCAATACGTTAGTAATGAATAAATATGATATATTTACTCATTATAATGTTGGTGCTGAATGTACAACACGAAAAAACATAATTTTAATCTGAAAAAGTATCATTTTATAAAGAAATTAGGCGAAAATAAAAAGCTGGTGACGCCAAATCAAGTCGACGATCCAAGCGTCGGTTAGGTTAGGTTTGGTTTATAATAATAATAATAATAATACTTTATTCAGGTAAGGTACATACATACATGTGATGTTACATTAATGGATCAATATATAGATAGAGCTAGTATATACAATGCCTAAAGCCACTATTACGCAATGCGTTTCGGGCAGTATTAGTTTGGTTAAGTTATAAATAAATAAATAAATAAATAAATGTTTATTTAGGTAAAGTACATACAAGAAATTTTTACAAAGATTGGTTGACTTATAGGTAAAGCTAGTACATACAATGCCTAAAGCCACTATTACGCAAAGCGTTTCGGGCATGAAAAACTTAAATGACAAGCTTAATACTAATTGAGCATAAAGAGTAGAATGAAAACAAGAAATGAAAACATAGCTGAAAAAGCAGCACAAATACAATTATGTCGACAAACAGCGCTCTTTAAAAAAAAACAGACATTGGTTGACAATAGAAGGGTAAGGTAGGTTTCAGGGAATTTATTAGGTATAGCTTCGTTTTTATCTTAAACTGGTTGAGAGAGGTACAGTCTTTAACATGGTTGGGAAGGTTAGGTTAGGTTAGGTCAGCCTAACCTAACATATCATATTAATTCATTACTAACGTATTGCCAGGAAGCCTTCTGAAGCTTGTGGTACTGTAATTAGACGGACCCAATCTGCATCTCTTCCTGTGTGGGACCATACAAAGTGGTCTTTTCAAGACTACCTTACAAATTGATCTTTACCTATAATCTATTCAATACTATCTTATACAAGCTTGGTTACATACAACCTACAAGTTCTATAGCCAAAGGTGTACGTGAGTGCGTTTTTTGCAAGCACACAGAATGAAGAAACAGGAAGCGAAAATTTATCTGTACCTGGTGCACTGAGAGCGAAGTCGCACTGTGTACCATGGGCTACTTTGTTGATTATTACTCACTTCCGAAGTACTGAGGAAAAAAAAAAAATAAAAAAATAAAATGTTTATTTAGGTACATAAATTGTAGATGTACATAAATTGTATGTATGTACATACATACAATAAATTTTTACAAAGATTGGTTGACTTATAGGTAGAGCTAGTACATATAATGCCTAAAGCCACTATTACGCAAAGCGTTTCGGGCGAGTGTGTAATACAGTGTGTTACTGTGTAAATAGTGTGTGAAACTGTACATATTGTAATTTTAGTGATTTTTTAACAGGTAATATTGCGACAATAAACATTTATTGTGGACACATTACTGACACATGTATCACAGTTCCATGGAACATTATGAACGTTCTACTGTATACATATTGTAAAGGACACAAATATGCTTCATATACGATAAAAAACAAAACTGCATTGGAAATACATAAAACAAATAATTGAAAATATATTTGTGGCAACACCCGGTGCTTGAATGGCCCGCGCGAGTCACCAGGCCCTGATGACGTCACAGTGCATCTTGTCCACGTCCCTACAGCCAAAGTAAGTGGAATTTGGTACTTATTTTTACATAGACATGTTCAGGGAAGGGAATTTATCATTTTACAAAGAAAAAAGAATTTTTTGGGAACACTTCATTTCATATGCACCGGGGGAATTTCTCAATAAACTCCGCGCAGCATGGTGGGTAAGGGACCTGGACCTAGATTCACGAAGCTCCATGTATTTCTTCGTAAGTAGGTTTGCTACGAAGGTTCCTAAGTATGCCCTAAGAAGATGCTTAGGTGCAATTCACGTACGTCCACTTAGGAAGAAATTTGTTGGTTCACCTGCCTGCCGATAGAGGTCACTACTATGTTTCGTTTGGCCAATCAGAGAGCAGCAACATTCTTCATATTGAAGATTTAGCACTGGCTTATCGGAGCTCTACTGCCTCCTATTTACGTCGAATTTTCTTATAAAATTAGTATATTTCGAAGTAAAACAATGTTTTTCAACTTCTACAGGCAGCACCGACATTGTAGTAAACAAATGTTACATTTGTTGTTTACCTACGTAATTCTAAGAGATACTGTATAGCTGTCCTTGTTGCTCGGAAGATGGCTGACAATTATTGTATATATTTACTAAATTTACCCAATAAGGGCCACTAACTATCTAGTGGCCTCGACGAGGACAGAAAGCCGGCGGCTTGTTAAAGGGCCTGCCAATTGTCTTAATGATATTTTTTAGCTGGAATTTGGCATTTACGGCTTCAGCGGGTAGGCGGTTCCATGTTTTTATAGCCCTCTTGGTGGAAAAAAACATTTGTTTTCAGTCCTACTTGAGAGAACATACTCTCCAACACTATATCTGTGATTGCCCTGTTATCAGTGACTTCATACCAAATGGTATGAGGTACTTTGAGCTCTGTAATTACTTCATACACTTAGGAATATTGGAAGATATTCTTGTGCTGCACCCAGATTTTGCCAGTGCAGGCTAATAGATCAGCATTAAGTATTTTGTTCTCTCCTGATTACATGTATGACTGGCCATCCTGTGAGGTGAGGATGTTGGATGAGCTTGTAGCTGGTTTTTGATCTACACCGTGTGCTCCTTCATACAGAATAGGGAAGCAGCACATTGCTGTGTATACCTAAACATGTTAAAAAACTACATTGTTTGAGAGGAGTCTTGTAGAAACTGGTAAGAGTAATTATAATATAATGCTTCCATGATTCAGTGCTTACCTCTTGTGAAAATCGCGAAGAATTGTTTAGTCAGAGTTGATTTGTTTTTTGTATTGAGGCTGGTATTTTCTAAATTGATTTCATGTATGTCTAACCATCCTGTGAGATGGGAGTATTAGATAAACTTATAGCTAGTATTTTATCTACACTGTGTAATATTCCATATAGAATAGGGTAGCAGCACATTGCTGTGTATACCTGATCTCCTTAATAAAAAAAATCAGTAATAAAGATTTTAAATTAGTTTGTATTACAGTATTACAAATACTGTATTATCCTTATTAAATCATGTTGACCATGGATCATTAAGATCTCATGTTGATATGTAATAGTCACATTTCTTTTGAACTGCTAATCCATGCTAATCATTCATTAAATTGTACATTATGTCTCAATTTTTCACTTCCTTGGATATACTGTACAGTACAAAAAGATAGGATAAAAATAAACCAGTAATATTTCTTTCATTATATTTTTTATTTAAATAACTACATCAATATTTTTACAGCTGACAGGATTTGTTTTACCATACAGGTGCATTATTTGTTAAAAAAAAAATGGTTTGTTGTTACACACAATGGTGCTACATAGCCTTCCCAGCTTTGTGCCTTCTTTTAATACTTAATGATTAAAAAATAAATAATAATAAATAAATTTTATTCAGGAAAAGTACATACAGTTGATTTACAAACATAATGTTGGATTTATAGAGAGAGCTAGTACATACGCTACCTAAAGCCACTAATACTCATAGCATTTTGGGCAAGGTGTGGGGGAAAAAACACTTAGACTAAAACTTAATAGTAATTGGGATTAGGTATAAATTGTGTTGAAAGAAGAAATAGAAAATACAAAAAAGGGGGGTAACATAGCACAAATCAGCAATTGTACACATTGGTGAACAGCATTGTTTAAAAAATAGCAAGACATGGGTTGACATTTAGGGGATAAGTTAGGTTACATGGAGTTAATTAGGTAGTACTTGGTTTTACTCTTAAACTGGTTGAGAGAGGTACAGCCTTTGACATGATTCGGGAGGTCATTCCACATTCTGGGTCCCTTGATTTGTAGAGCACTTCTAGTTTGGTTACACACAGCCAAATTGTGTAACAGGAAGAGGTCTTGCACACAAATTTGTTCCATGCTAAATGTAGAGGAATCAGCTGAGTATTCCTCAAATAAGATAAGTTGCCTCAGCTTATAAGGTAAATAAAATAAGCATTTCTCAAATAAGTAGCTGCCTCACCTCACTGCATTACTGCTACATAGCCTTCCCGGCATGGTGCCTTGTTTTGATAATTACTTTATGTTCCTTTATGTTCCCAACCTTTATGTTCCCAATTTGAACATCTTTACCATTGTGAACATTGCTGTTTTCTTATATGTGCTGCCAATCTGTTATATGGTGTTTATAAATCTTGTTTATCTGTATCTTTTGCTACCCAGTCTCTCAATCTTTATGTACCCATTCTGAACATCTTTACCATTGTGATCATTGCTGTCTTATATGTGCTGTCAATCTGCTGTATGGTGTCTATTAATCTTGTTTAAATTACTAATCAAGCTGTCAATGTAATCAATCAGAGCTTTAATATAACAATGTGCTTTAATATACTTACTTATCTCTCTCATCTCATTTTTCTCTTGTAATGTTTCTTTCATTTATCAATTCTGATTGAAATTACCTACTTAAAATTATCTGCTAGATTAAGGACTTGCTCGAAACGCTGCACGTACTAGTGGCTTTGCAAGAATGTAAATACTGTACTATCCAATGTATTCTCACAAACCCAATGTACCTTCTTGTATATATATAAATAAATAAATAAATAAATAAATAAAACTTGTTCCACACCCAAGCTGTATAACAGGAAGAGGTCTTGGACCCCTACTTCCCTCTCTCTTTTTTAATAGTCCATATAGTCATAATTATAGCTTTAGGTATTCAATGAATAAAGTTTTTGACATTTTAACCCTTCTCCTTACCTAACATCATTTGTGCAGCATATTTTTATTTTATGTCTCACCCAGATTTAATTTAAAAATAAAACCAAACTAAATAAATTAGAAATGGGTATGTATAGCTAAGGTACACCCTTACTACTAGGTGAACAGGGGCATTTGTTGATAGTAAATGATCCCATCAGGCAGGGCTCATCACCTCTCATATTTCATGTTCACCAGTGTTTATTTACTTAATAACTACGGGTATAATATCTTGCTATTATAAAACTAATTCTAATATCATAAAAGACATATTTACTCAAAGTTTCAAGCAGAGAATGCATATATAACTAACACGAAGGACTCCTCTTCACAAGATTCAATTTTTATAATCTTAATCTTGTATTTAATCCAAACAACTTTATCATTGTGTTCATTGCTATCTTCTTTTATGTGCTAGCCATATGCTGTATTGTGCCTGCTAAGTTTTGTTAAACTACCATTCAAGCTGTCACTGCAATCATTCTGAGCTACCTATGTGCTTTAATATACCTACAATTTTTCTCTCATCTTTTATTTTTTTCATGGTATGTAACTCTTATCATTTTTATAAATTTTGCAAGTATTTACCTACTTATAAGTTTCTTAGATTAAGGACCTGCCCGAAACTCTGCGCGTACTAGTGGTTTTACAAGAATGTAATTACTATGCTATGTATCCTCACAATCCCAATGTACCTTCTTGTATATAAATAAATAAATAAATAAATAAATAAATAAATAAATAAATAAAAGAACACCACTGTTATGTACTCTGACAAATCCAATGTATCTTCTTGTATATAACACAAACAAATATGTAAATAAATAAATATTGAACTAATAAATTTAATGAACTTTGGAGAAGGGATAGATAGTAATTTCTTGGGAAGAACAATATTGAATGAGAAGGGACGATAGTAATTTACAGGATCGCTGGGATCCTCAGGAAAAGAATTGTTTGTGTATTTTTCAGGTAAAGTACATACATACAAGAGGTTTTACAAAAATTGATAGATTTATAGATAAAGCTAGTACATACAATGCCTAAAGCCACTATTACGCAAAGCGTTTCGGGCAGGAAAAACTTAATGCTAATTGAGATTAAAGTATAAAATGTGTTGAGAACAAATAAAAATAAAAATAAAAAAGGGGGAACATGGCAGAAAAAGCAGCACAAATACAATTAGGTCGACAAACAGCGTTGTTTAAAAAAACAGACATGGGGTGACATTATAGGGGTAAGGTAGGTTACAGGGAATTTATTAGGTAGTGCTTAGTTTTTATCTTAAACTGGTTGAGAGAGGTACAGTCTTTAACATGATTGGGAAGGTCATTCCACATTCTGGGTCCCTTGATTTGTAGAGCATTTCTAGTTTGATTCAGTCGTACTCTTGGAATATCAAAACTGTACTTCTTTCCGGTGTGGTGCTCATGGGTTCTGTTACAACCTTCAATGAAGCTTTTGAGGTCAGGATTGGCATTACAGTTCAGTGTTTTATATATGTATAATACACATGAGAGAATGTGCAGTGACTTAATATCTAACATATTCAGAGATTTGAGTAGGGGTACCGAGTGATGTATGGGGCCAGAGTTGGATATTGTCCTAATAGCAGCTTTGTGTTGAGTAATTAGAGGACGTAAATGATTTTGTGTAGTAGAACCCCAAGCACAAATACCATAGTTAAGATATGGATAGATGAGGGAGTAATAGAGCGTCACCAGGGCAGGGCGTGGTACATAATATCTGATCTTAGAAAGAATGCCAACAGTTTATGAAACTTTTTTTGACATATTTAGAATGTGTCCCTGGAAATTCAGCTTGTGGTCAATGAGAACGCCAAGGAATTTGCCATCTATTTTGTAACAAATTTGGGTATTGTTTATCCTGAGATTTATTTGATTAGAGGATTTATTGCCAAACAGAATATAGAAAGTTTTGTCAATGTTAAGGGTGAGTTTGTTGGCAGTTAGCCAAAGATGGACTTTATTTAGCTCAGTATTCACTGTGGCATTTAGAGCAAGGGGGTCAGGACTGGAGTAAATGAAGGTTGTGACATCAGCAAATAGAATTGGTTAATTTCACTTCCAGACACCTATTTTTTAATACAATTTAAATGTTTTCTGGCTATTTATGCTAAATATTATTGGAAATATGCATTCTTGTAGTTTATATCATTATTTCAATTTGGGCAGAGAAGTGCGACGTGTATACAAGAGGCTGATATGCCAGCAAACACTCTCCAGGCAACAATGTGTCTTGGATATGTCGCTCCAAAACATTGTCGTTTGGATCATCGACTTGATTTAGCATCACCAGCTCTTTATTTTTGTTTAATTTCTATATAAAAAAGATACTTTTTCAGATTAAAATTATGTTTTTTAGTATTGTACATTCAGCACCAACATTATAATGAGTAAATATATCATATTTATTCATTACTTAAGTAATACCAGGAAGCTTTGTGAGGCTTGTGTAGCTTTGGGTAATTAGACGGATCCCTTCGCCGCCTTCCCTAACCCTTTGCCGCCTTCCCTAACTCTTCACTACCTTCCCTAACCCTTCACCTCATTCTCTATACCTTCACTGCCTACCCTAACCCTTCACCGCCTTTCCTAACCCTTCACCGCCTTTCCTAACCCTTCACCGCCTTTCCTAACCTTTCACCACCTTCCCTAACTCTTCACCGCCTTCCCTAACCCTTCACTGCCTTCCCTAGCCCTTTGTCACCTTTCCTAACCATTCACCACCTTCCGTAACCCTTCGCCACCTTTCCTAACCCTTCACTGCCTTCTCTAACCCTTCACAGCCTTCCCTAACCCTTCACCACCTTTCCTAACCCTTCACTGCCTTTCCTAACTCTTCGCCACATTCCCTAACCCTTCACCGCCTTCCCTAACTCTTCACCACCTTTCCTAACCTGTCGCCACATTTCCTAACCCTTCGCCACATTTCCTAACCCTTCGCCACATTTCCTAACCCTTCCCTGCCTTTCCTAACCCTTCACCGCCTTTCCTAGCCCTTCACTGCCTTTCTTAACCCTTCGCCACCTTTCCTAACCCTTCGCCACCTTTCCTAACCCTTCGCCACATTCCCTAACCCTTTGCCTCCTTCCCTAACCCTTTGCTGCCTTCCGTAACCCTTCGCCACATTCCCTTATCTTTCCCCGCCTTTCCTAACCCTTCCCCGCCTTTCCTAGCCCTTCACCACCTTCCCTAGCCCTTCACCACCTTTCCTAATCCTTCACTGCCTTCCCTAACTCTCTGCCGCCTTCCCTAAATCTTTGTCGCGTTCTCTAACCCTTCGCTGCCTTCCTTAACCCTTTGCCATTTTCCCTCACCTTTTGCAGCCTTCCTTACCCCTTCACTGCCTTTTTTACCCCTTCGCCATCTTCTCTAACCCTTCACCACCTTCCCTACTTCCTTGCTGCCTTCTCGAACCCTTTGCTGCCTTTCTTAACTCTTCACAGCCTTCCCTAACCTTTTGCCGCCTTCCCTAACCCTTTGCCACCTTTCCTAACCCTTCCCTGCCTTTCCTATACTTCGCCGCCTTTCCTAACCCTTTGCCGCCTTTCATAACCTTTCTCCACCTTCTCCAACCCTTCGCCGCTTTCCCCTAACCCTTCACCTCTTTCTCTAACCCTTTGCTGCTTTCTCTAACCCTTTGCCGCCTTCCCTAATCCTTTGCCACATTCCCAAACCCTTCGCCACCTTCCCTAAACCTTCGCCACCTTTTCTAACCCTTCTCCACCTTTTCTAACCCTTCGCCGCCTTTCATAACCTTTTTCCACCTTCTCCAATCCTTTGCCACCTTCTCCAACCCTTGGCCACCTTCCCAAACCCTTTGCCACCTTCCGTAAACCTTTGCGACCTTTCCTAACCCTACACCGACTTTCATAACCTTTCTCCACCTTCTCCAATCCTTTGCCACCTTCCCTAACCCTTCACCACATTCCCTAACCCTTTGCCGCCTTTCCTAACCCTTTGCCACCTATCCTAACCCTTTGCCGCCTACCCTAACCTTTCACCGCCTTTCTTAACCTTTGCAACTTTAGTTGAAAACTTGTCTATGCTTGGAACTTAGTTCATAATTATTTTGTTTATGTAAATATGTGTATACAGTAAAGTATGCAGTATATAAAGTATTGCCTGAAAGGCTGTGCGTATTAGTGGCTTTAGGTATTGTATGTACTAGCTCTATCTATAAATCCAACATTATATTTGTAACTCATCTTCTATGTATGTACTTTTACCTGAATAAATATTTTGATTTTATTTAATTAAGTACCCTCTATATGCAATTTATATTACAATACTGTACTGTACTTTATAAATGGACATTTATTTAATAATAATTTATAACTTACTTTTTCTGCTTGCCCTCAGGCTATGAAGGTTGTGGTGTATGTTGTAGCGTTGTGGGCGTGCACAGTGGGAGGCCTGGTAGTGAAGGAAAATGAGGTACCTGAGGTACCAACCACACCCACACCTGTGCTCCGTGCCCCCACCTCCCACAAGCCCACGACCACGTCCACCAAACTCCCTTCCCACCAGCAAAGACTACTCCAGCCCACTACGTCTCATAGTTTAGGTGAGTGCTCTAATATACTCCTCTAGATTTCTTACCTGTTATTGATTGCTAGAAATAAACTTCAGCTCTTCGGCCCAGCCTTTAGGTTGTTAGATTCAATTACCAAACCTACTAACCCTCTTTTGCTTAGCCATATCTTCTTGAATTTACCCAAGGGCCAGTCTTTTTGAGTGACCTGGACAGGGACAGGAAGTCAGTGGCTTATCTAA
Organism: Procambarus clarkii; assembly: GCF_040958095.1. Lineage (NCBI taxonomy): Eukaryota > Metazoa > Arthropoda > Malacostraca > Decapoda > Cambaridae > Procambarus > Procambarus clarkii. The sequence continues at coordinate 7,106,658 of NC_091192.1, forward strand.
GTTTCCTCCATTATGGGTGAAAAATTAAGCCTTTCCTGTTTTCTGTCCAAAATTGGGGCTTAGTGAGCTGTGAGCTCTTGTGTGATTTATATGATTTACATTGGTCCTTATAAAGAAATGGTGTGGGTTAATGTCTTCCAATTTGACATTATTGACATTTCCAATTTGACATTAGCTCTGTCATGTCTGGCTTGTAGAGAATTTTAATCCTAAGGTGATGAGCATCTGTAATGCGAGTTGACTTAGCTCGGATGATTTTGTACCACAGCTCCTACCTGCTGAACCACTGACCATTTATGAACTTCAAGTAGATCGCTTTGCAAGGCCTCAATATCATTTTTGCTTCCTGCTGTCATAGATTTTTTGTCTGCAAATTTGATGTGGTTCAATGGTCGTCCATTTAGGACAACCATTGGCTTTCAATGCCATTGTTAATTGGTAATTATTAACAATTAAAATAACAATTATTAATATTCTTAATTTAATGCCCTGTTTTAGCCATTCTAATATTTTCCTTTTATTCTATGTTCTTACATTTTCTGTGCCAAGCTTTCCTTATCTACTGGTAGTCTTTTGTGTAAGTAACTAGTTACCCTTTCCAGAAATGTGAGCAGATTAGTTAAGCAGGATTAAATTTTTACAAAACCATTTTATGTTGCTTTTCAAAGATTGTGAGCTGTGATGTGTTAAATGATTTCCTCCCTCCATGAATCTACATACTGTACTGTATATGGCAAGTTAGGCTGATTGGTTGCTAGTTTTCTGCTGACAACTTTTTCTACCTTTCTTGAAGATAGGGGTAATTTTTTACTATTTCCAATCTATGGGAACTTTCCCTTGATTTAGTGATTTTCTAAATAAGAGTTTCATTGGTAGACATGTTCTATTGTCAGTTCTTTTCTGTGGGGAGCCCCTATGGCTCCCCAGAGCTTACCAGGCTGATATGTATTAGACTATACTCACCTAGTACAGTACTGTGGCATCAGTACTGTTTGTACTGTGGCATCAGTCGATTGGAGTTCTTGCCTACCGGAGACCAGGTAGACCAGAACCAGGCCCCTCAGAGAGCCACGCTGAGCAATGGCCTATGGAAATCCTCATGTATTTGTAAGCATTCCATGTCTGCCATCGACTGGGGTTTGGCACCCAGAAAGGTAGGTGTAACAAATCAAACCCCACATGGTAAAAATCACTACTAAAACCCCAATAGATAGGCAAAACTCCAAAACTAAAGCAAGCAAATGTTACTAATGCTGTCGCACAGATCGTCTGATCAGCCCCCCCTTCCCCTCTGGGAGCCCCGGACCCCACCTCCTCTCCTCCCTGTGTTGGTTGCTACAGCATTCAGTTCCTTGGCTGATGTCTGACTGTGGCAGCTGTCGACTCTGGACTCTCATTCTATGCAGTCTTGTACCTTGTAGTGTTATTCTGTGGCTCGGTGTGCAAGCCAAGATTAATACATCAGTACTGTGGCTGGATGCGTTTAGGGCGTTTTCCTAAGCGCCCAGTAAGTACTGCCCTTGCATCTTGGGGATATCTTTCACAGTGCGTTCAGGAACCGCTTATGTAGGGGTCTTTTGCTGCTCGGCAGTTGCCTGCCCTTGGGGCCAGCTGGTTTTTTTGGCCACAGTTTGGCCTTGGGTAGGAAGTGGAATCGTTGATGGTAGGGGCACAAGGTATTGTGCAGCTTTTCTCCCATTATTAACAGCAGCCAGTTCTGACCCTCCTGGGGACATTGTGCTTATGCTTGGTTTTCTTTTTGTTTTTGTTTGTTTTGTCAGGTAGGGGTTTGGCCCCATGGTTATCCACTTTGTTATATTGATGGTCCTCCGCTAGCCCCCGTGTTTGTACACGTCACAAGGAGGTTTTTAGCAGTTCTCTTGGTAGTTTTGGCCTAACCGGTTAGCAATACTTGTCTGTGCTTCCCTTAGCAGTCAGCCTAAGGGCCCTGGAAAACTCCACTGGGGCTCTTTGAACCTATGGATGCATCCTCCGAGTTCCAACTCGCCGAGAGCGAGTTTGATGGTTGCTCTGTCCCCTTGTCCCAGAGTGACACTCACCGATTTTGCTTCCATTATGCTGCCTGTTGTGTCAATGACACCTTTGACATGGAGTCTTGCGAGTCTTGTTCCTTGCTTGTGCTCCAGATTACCCAGTCTTCTGATATTGATGTTCGGATTCAGGCAGCTTTGGTGTTGCATGCTAGATATCGGTTGCTGCAACGCGCTAGGTTGGTTGCTCACCCGGATGCCCTGAGGTTGCCCCACTTGGGTTATAGAAACCTAAACTTCTTGGTGTTAATCACTTCGACTTTAGTTACGTCCGCGCTGCCAGGTCCTTCCCCAGTTCGTGTTGTTCATCCTGTTCCCCCCACCCCCTGCTGGACAGGGACAAGAAGTCAGTGGTTTGTCTAAGGTTCCTTCATTATGGGTGAAAAATTAAGCCTTTCCAGTTTTCTGTCCAAGATTAGGGCTTAATGAGCTGTGAGCTCTTGTGTGATGTATATGATTTTCATTTGTCCTTATAAAGAAATGATGTGGTTAATGTCTTCTAATTTGCACCATTTCCAGTTTGTTGATGTGCTTCTTAAGATATGGGCACCATACAACCACTGCATATTCCAGCTTTGGTCTAACAAAACTCATGAACAATTTCTTTAGTATTTCTCCATCCATGTATTTAAAAACAATTCTGAAGTTAGAAAGTGTAGCATAGGCTCCTTGCACAATGTTCTTAATGTGGTCCTCAGGTGATAAAAGGAGACATTCTTAATAAGGGCTGGACCTGGAGACTGTCAGGACTCCGTTGGTCGTTGCCAGAACCTGGCCATGACTCTTCCTATGATAACCCATGATAACTCTGATAACTTCCTATGATAACTCTGTCTAACCCATGTGGGTTAGACAGAATGCCGACCAAGCCCCAAAGTAAAAAGAAGGTTGTCAGCCAGCCTGGATGAATCCCAACCCTCACACCTCAGCCAATAAAACAGACCTGAACTCAAAATTGGCGAGGTCCATCAGTAAAAGGAGAACTGGATTTTGCAGGAGGCACTGAAACAGGTCTGTGAGAGCTACCAAAGGTTAAATATGAAAAGACAGAAACATGTGGAAATACGACAGTAATGAGGTACCAAATGGGACCCAAAATCGAGCCCATGGGGAAGCAGCTTAGTGATCACACCCATACATGAAAAGGGGGGGAGGAGGGTAAACAAAATGGTCTATTCCTTCTAAAAGCAGAACACCCTTCCAGAGAGAACCAAGGCCTAAGTAATGTTGAAAGGCACACAAGAACCTTTCTTGGATTCCCCCTCAGCCCCAGAAGCCTTCCATGAAGGCTCCAGGGCAGAGACATCGTTCTCATCTAACACCTGAGATAGCAATGCATCCTCAGGTGTTAGGTTAAACCCCAACCCAGCTCCAAAATCCTAAACTGCTTCGTAGACAGCCAGGGGAGGGAGTGGAGGGGAAAGCTGAAAGTGAGACAGGATTTTCCATTGTGCAGTTACTGGAATGTACCCTCATTACACATCATAATGTTTTCTGTAACCCATTGAAAGACTGCAAAGGGTGATAAAGTACTATAGTTTGTATTCTTGTCTATGTCTGATATAAGGATGAGGAAAGTACCAGGGTAAGTATGGTACCTTGAGGGACTGAACTTGGTGGTGGTTTTTACCAACATATCTTAGGCTGATATTTGTGCTCATGAGTTTTTTTGGTTTTAACATGGTAGTGTAAGCCCGGTATTTGGTTAATGTTCCTGGTCACAGTCAATGTTGCTTTGTACCATGTGTCCTGGCCTAGTTTTCCTCCTTTGTCTTGGCACTTGCCACACCTCTACCTTCCTAGTAAGTCTCTTGTTGTCTTCTCTGTGGTTAGTTTGCTTCAGTGAGCCACCGGAGGACTCGGCCAGAAACTCGGCGTTAAATGTAATGCCTGTTTCTGGTAGAGCCCCTGTGGTTCCCTGACTCCCTCCTTCCCTACCAGGTTTTTCAGTACATCAGTGAGTTGTTCATCAGTTTCTGAACTTACCTTGATAGCCTGCAACTGATGAGGTACTAATGAATTTATTTAGATTGTTACTTATTTCATACTCTCTCATAATATTTTTCCGTATATTGTCCTTTTTTTTCATGATTGTCTATGGAGATTTATAGGGTTAATTATTGTTCACTTTATGATTTTCCCATAGTTGAGAGGCAGGAAACCAGCTACTGATAATCTTACCCAGGATGAAACCCACAACTGTTGCCAGATTCTCAGGTACCTGTTTACTTCTAGTTGAACAGAGGTATAAGGTGAAAGAAAACATTACCAACTGTCTCTGTCCTGCCAAGGTATTGAACCCAGGAACCTCAGTTGTGAGCCAAGGATGTAGACCACTGAGCTATACTATGTAGAACACTTTGTCAGTTTATTTTCCCATTTACTATCTTGATCACCTTCCTTCTCTTTATTTCTAGCTTTGAATTTGTCTTGGGATAAGTTTGTCAACTTGTTTAGATTGCCTCTCAGTTCTTTAACAAGTATGACATGTTTTACTGTGAAGTAAAATGTTGTTGGCATTATTTAAATGTTAAGTGTTTGGTATAGTATTAGTACTAGATGTAATGATGCTGCTTTGTGATGATATAGGGAATATTTTGTGTAATACGACTGTTGTTCTTGGAAAACATGTTGTAGTGCAATGATATACTTATATTCATTCATTACTGCATTTTTTTTCACAGAATAAATATTATCAGCAGTTATTATTACTCAGATGAACCTGATGATGGCTCCACCAACAAGGACACACCCACAGTCACCTCCACACCCACCACTAGGAAAACTCAGCACCCAGTTCGCCCATTGCCCACTCCAGTGCCATCATCTACATCACCACCAAGACGCCCATCTGCCCCTGTCCCGCAGCTACCGCCTGTGAGTTTCAAGTTGAACTGCAATTATGTCAGTTAAGTGTGTAAGATATCTTGCTGATTGAGCAAATGTATCTTGGGAACAGGAAAGCATTCTCTTTAAAAACTAAGTTGTACACAGATGGACTAAATTATGTGAGAGGATAGTGGATGCCAAAACTACTGGAGCTTCAAAACATGTTATGATGGAAGATAGAACACCATGATCACAGCTCTCTTCCTGAAATTACACTTAGGTAATTACACAAAAGTAAGAACAAAGCAGTTGGCCCAGATGGAGTTTCACCATGGTTTCTGAGAGAATGTGCATCGGAGCTAAGCATTCCACTTCAATTTATTTTTCAGGCATCCCTGTGTACAAGAGTCATAGCAGATGTGTGGAAAAAGGCTAACATAGTTCCAATCTACAAAAGTGGTAGCAGGGAAGACCCCCCCCCCTCCCTCAAGTGTAATAGTCAAAATATTGGAAAAAATAATTAAAACTAAATGGGTTAATTACCAGGAGAAGAAGGCTTGGAGAAAAAGGCACCTCCAAAACAACAGATGTTTTTTCACAGACAGGGTTATTAACCCATGGAACCGCCTACCTGCTGAAGCCGTAACTGCCAAAACTGGTAACTTTTAAAGTACAAATGGAAAAGATTATCAAGGCAACCTTTGGCAAGCTGCCGGCTTGCTGTCCTCATCAAGGCCACTACTGTTAGTGGCTCTTAGGTAAAATACCCTTTAAGATGACCTGAACAAAATAAGTGTATGGAACACCACTTGGTACATGGAATTTAATGTGAATAAATGCCATGTTATGGAATGTGGAATACAGTAGGAGAAAATAGATCACACAAACTACAAATTATATGAAAAAGCTTTAAAAAATTCTGATAGAGAGATCTAGGGGTGGTTCTAGATAAAAAAAACTATCACCTATGGTCTGCATAAAGAACATTGTGCAACTGTGGTGTCAGTCGATTAGAGTTCTTACCTACCAGGGACCATGAGCCAGAACCTGGCCCCCCCTCAAAGTGGTACAAGGAGCAATGGCCTATGGTAATCCCCATGTATTTGGAAGCATTCCATGTCTGCCATCGACCTGGTTTTGGCACCTAAAAAGGTAGGCGTAACAAAACGTATCCCACATGGTAAAAAAAATTTATATGCTACCAAAGACGAACAAAGAAACAGAACTCCCAAATTTTAAAACAAACATACAAGCAAACATCACACCCCCGTCATCGTGCCGCTAGTTCGTGCAGCCCCACCCTAGCCCCCCACCCCTGGGAGGGGGGTGGGTGCCCATGACCCTCCATGTTAGCTGCTCCACCATTCAGTTTGTAGGCAGAGCTTCAAAAAATGCAAAAACTGACGACCGAAGAAGGGAGGGTGTCAGGGAGCCTCCGGGGCTCGCCCAGAAAATGGTATTTCATTACATTCATTGCTGGTTTTCTGTGGGGAGCCCTTTCAGCTCCCCAGAGCTACCTAACCTAAGAAAAGAAACAAGAGGGACTTAACTGGGATGTGGTCGCCACTTGCTTCTCCACTCAAAGTGGAGACAACTGGCTGCAACCTGCAACCCAAAGCGACACGCCCGACTAGGGCCAGGAACGTTGACCAGGTAATGGACGGCCAGGACCCTGTTCGACCTCCAAAACCCTCATGCCCGAGTGTCACCCCAAGACATGTTACCAAAGATGGCAGCCAAAGCAGTAGCCTCACAAACATCATGGGCACAAGGCACAAGGATAGACTGCAGGCTGGCTGGACCAAATGACCCTGTGTATGACCTGGGAGACCTGAGCCCTGGAACAGAAAATGAGGGAGACCGGATTCAATCCAAAGTGCATCCCCCGGCCACAGAGGCTGTGGCGTGCAGGTAATGGCGAAAAGCCGCAACTGGACACAACACATGATGAACCCCGGTCCTGACCAAAAAAAGCATCAACGACCTAAGGGCCCCTTTGGAAAGCCACTGACTCGTCCTTTGTCAGAAAAGGAGGAGATGGCTGCAGCCAAACAAACCTACCACCAGAACCAAAATAGCAGAAACCCCTGCTCTGGAGGAGAGCATGAAACTCCTCGACCCGACCCCAAGAGGCCAATGCCAACAGGAAAGGAGCCTTAGAAAAACAGTCCTGAACTGAAGGGGCCACCACAAACCTAGGGGGAAGAGAGAAAAGAGACACCTGGTCCAAGGACCAGGATGGCTCAGGCGATGCATGAGCAGGCCGTAGGTGAAACAAAGTATGAGAAAACTTGTAGAACAGAGCAGAAGTAACATCCACCCCAAACGCAAGCTGCAACGGCTCTACCAGCACCGCATGATGTGAGGCGAAAGGCATTAGGCATCAAATAATGGTCCTGAAAAAGCCAAGAAAGAAAGGACAAAACAACTCGATCTGAAATAGACGACAACCTACTAAGGGAGAGAAAATGATGAAAAGAACACCAGGAAACTTCATACTGTTGCCGAGACGAAGCTTACAGGTGGGACACAATCAACGAAGCCACCCGATCACCATACAATTGGTGATACACCCATGTCAAGAAGACCAGACACGAAGAGCATATGAGTAGATCAAACCAGCCATGTACCAGACCAACCGGATCTGCTGAAAGTGGCGGAGCCACAGAAAACACCTTGGGTTCAGACACCGAGCAAGCCGCGCCTGAAACCAAGGCTGAGCTGGTCACCAAGGGGCCAACAGAACTACTCTCCCCTGGTAAGTCTCCAACTGAGCCAGGACCCAAAGCAACAGCTGGACCGGGGGAAAGAGGCACAGGTAACCCCACCTCGTCCAGTCCTGCCAAAAAGCGTCCACAGTGACGGCTTCGCAATCAGAGAAGGGCGATACATACACGGAAAGATGCTGGAACCACGCCAACATGTAGGGGCCCACATCCAGGAGTCTGTATGTCTGGCAGAGCCAACCGAAGATGTTGGTGTTGCCCGCCCATTCCATGGACAGGGAAATGAACCGAGACAGGCCGTCCGTGAAGACGTTGGACACCTCCTGGGGCCTGAACCGCACTGAGAGCCAAAACCCCGAGAATCCAGCTGACGAGTCACTTGAAGCGACTAGTCCCAAAGAGCCAAGGACTGAAGAGAACCCTTGCAGCTTAAGCAATGAACCACCTGAGTACAGTCTGAATGGAGCCTGATTGTTGAACCCTGAGAGACCCGGACCCTCTGAAGCAACAGGCAAACTGCCTCGAACTCCTGCACCGTGCTGTGAGCCCGACAGAAGGACGGAGCTCATCGCCCCTGGCCAGCCTGGTGAGCATTAAGCCCCAGCCTTTACAACTTTATAACAACCAGCCCAACATATACAACTTTAACAAGGCAGCCGATGCTCGAGCCACCAAGACAAGCACACCGGATGAAGACCTGACACCCAGCGCCTCCACATCCTCCTCAAGCCAGTCTGAGGATAGCTCAAGAAAATAGAAGAAACGCAAGACCGAGGCCAAATAGCCATGGGCACGCAAATCCTCAGCTATCAAGGAAGCCGAAAGGGGGGAAAATGTGCACATGCAGCTGCACAATGCCAACATCCCAAGGAAGAACGGGCAAACAAGCACGCAGTAAGGCGCTCAAACTCGGCTTCCCCAGGTATACTTGCTTAACAGAAGAAGTCTCCTGCCACTCAAACGTGCAAGTCCGACAAAACCCATGCCACGCCCCCAATGAAATGAAAGGGCAGTCTGCCAGCCAGGAAGACCAGTACCTCGTAACACACCCAATAGGCGAAAGTAGAACCGAACTCAAAAGAAAACGGATCCATCACTGACACGGAATCTGCTGCAAGAGCCTCTCGAACCTCCCTGGTGAGATTCGAGAAGTTGAAAACCTCCGGAAAGAAGGAACTGAAGAACCCAAGGGAACTCGGAACCGAACCCAGGGAGGAGCCGAACCCAAAATCATACTCATACAGGAAAAGGGGGTTAAGAAAACCCCTCCCCCCTGCAACAACAAGCCCCGCAATGAGGGTACCACCACCGAAGTGGGGTCAAATGAGGCCCAGGCCCCCCAAGTCAACTCCTCACCAGCCCCAGAATCCTCCACACCAGGATTCGAGGCAGAGCCATCCTTCATCCATCCAGAGCCATCTAAACCCTGCCCCGACTCTGAAACCCTCAGATGTTTGAGAGCCGGGAGCAGGGGGTTGGGGTAGAGAAGGATAAACACCAACTGGAGAAGGACTTGGGGAGCGCAGATGAAACCAAAATCGAAGCGACTAACTTCCCCAAGTCCGGGTCCCTATAACCCAAACGGGACTGCCTTGGGGCATCCCGGGTGAGCAACCAACCTAGTGCGCTACAGCAACCAACACCTTGCATGCAACGTCGAAGTCGTCTGTACCCAAACATCAATATCAGTGGAATGGGTAAACTGGAGTATGAACAAGGAACTCGACTCGCAAGACTCTGGGTCAAAGGTGTCATTGACCCAACAGGCAGCATGACAGATGCAAAACAGGTAATTACCTAAGTGTAGTTACAGAATGAGAGCTACACTCGTGGTGTCCCGTCTTCCCAGCACTCTTTGTCATATAACGCTTTGAAATTACTGACGGTCTTGGCCTCCACCGCCTTCTCACTTAACTTGTTCCAACCGTCTACCACTCTATTTGCGAAGGTGAATTTTCTTATATTTCTTCGGCATCTGTGTTTAGCTAGTTTAAATCTATGACCTCTTGTTCTTGAAGTTCCAGGTCTCAGGAAGTCTTCTCTGTCGATTTTATTAATTCCTGTTACTATTTTGTACGTAGTGATCATATCACCTCTTTTTCTTCTGTCTAATAGTTTTGGCATATTTAATGCTTCTAACCTCTCCTCGTAGCTCTTGCCCTTCAGTTCTGGGAGCCACTTAGTAGCATGTCTTTGCACCTTTTCCAGTTTGTTGATGTGCTTCTTAAGATATGGGCACCACACAACAGCTGCATATTCTAGCTTTGGCCTAACAAAAGTCATGAACAATTTCTTTAGTATATCGCCATCCATGTATTTAAAAGCAATTCTGAAGTTAGAAAGCATGCATAGGCTCCTTGCACAATATTCTTTGTGTGGTCCTCGGGTGATAGTTTTCTATCTAGAACCACCCCTAGATCTCTTTCTTTATCAGAATTCTTTAAAGATTTCTCACATAATATATACGTTGTGTGGGGTCTATGTTCTCCTATTCCACATTCCATAACATGACATTTATTAACATTAAATTCCATTTGCCAAGTGGTGCTCCATATACTTATTTTGTCCAGGTCTTCTTGAAGGGCATGACAATCATCTAAATTTCTTATCCTTCCTATTATCTTAGCATCATCTGCAAACATGTTCATATAATTCTGTATACCAACTGGTAGATCATTTATGTAGACAATAAACATCACTGGTGCAAGAACTGAACCCTGTGGTACTCCACTTGTGACATTTCTCCATTCCGATACATTGCCTCTGATTACTGCCCTCATTTTTCTATCAGTCAGAAAATTTTTCATCCATGTTAGAAGCTTACCTGTCACCCCTCTAATATTTTCCAGTTTCCAGAACAACCTCTTATGTGGAACTCTGTCGAAAGCCTTTTTTAGGTCCAGATAGATGCAGTCAACCCAGCCATCTCTTTCCTGTAATATCTCTGTGGCTCGATCATAGAAACTGAGTAAATTCAATACACAGGATCTTCCAGATCGAAAACCATACTGTCTGTTTGATATTATATCATTTCTCTCCAGGTGTTCTACCCATTTAGTTTTGATTAGTTTTTCCAATACTTTCACTATTACACTTGTCAATGATACAGGTCTATAATTGAGGGGGTCTTCCCTGCTGCCACTTTTGTAGATTGGAACTATGTTAGCCTTTTTCCACACATCAGCTACAACTCCTGTAAACAGGTATGCCTGAAAAATCAGTTCAGGTGCACATTCTCTCAGAACCCATGGTGAAACTCCATCTGGACCAACTGCTTTGTTCTTTTTTAGCTCCTTGAGCATTTTTTCCACTTCGTCTCTAGATACCTCTATGTGCTCTATGTTGTTCTCGGGAATTCTTGTTGTATCTGGTTCCCTGAAGATTTCATTTTGTACAAACACACTTTGGAACTTTTCGTTTAATGTTTCGCACATTTCCTTTTCATTTTCCGTGAATCTATTTCCCATTTTCAACCTCTGAATATTATCCTTTACGTGCAATTTGTTGTTTATGAATTTATAGAATAGACCTGGTTCTGTTTTACATTTGTCTGCAATTCCTTTTTCAAAATTTCTTTCTGCCTCTCTCCTCACTGCCGTGTAGTTGTTTCTCGCATCTTTGTATCGCTGGTATGTTTGGGGGTTCGGCCTCTTCCTGTATTGATTCCATTTTTGTGTCTTTTGGTCTCTGGCCCTCTCTCACTTTCTGTTGAACCAATCCTGTTTCCTAGTTCTGCTTCTCTGTTTTGGTATAAATTTTTTTGTGCCTTTATCATATATTTCACAAAACCTGACATACATCTCATTCACTTCCTTGCCTAGCAAGAAGTCTGTCCAATTATACTCACTAAAAATTTTTCTAAGGTTGCCATAATGTCCTCTCCTAAAGTCAGGTTTTTTAATTGCATCGACTGTCATATTTTCTTCCAGATTATAACGCATTGCATACTTTATTCCCAAAAAGACATGGTCACTCTTACCCAAGGGAGGAAGGTACTGAATGTCAAATATTTCTTCCTCCTTCCTGGTAAATATCAAATCTAGCATGGAGGGAACGTCCCTTTCCCTCATCCTCATAGCTTGTTTAACATGTTGATACAAGAATGTTTCCAGGATGAGGTCTACAAATTTACAGGTCCAGAAATCTTCTGTTTTAGCTTCACATGCTTCCCAGTCTATGGATTTCAAGTTGAAGTCACCGACTATCAACAGTCGTGAACTATCGTTATCCGCTCTCGCTATGATCTCTCTCATTATTGTCATAAGACCTTCTCCTTTACTATCTAGCTCCTCCTTTGACCATGTGCTGTTTAGCGGTGGACTATATACATTTATGATCATTAGTTTATCATCCTCATGGCTGATCTCTAGTGCTATTATGTCAACTTCTTGTGGATTGGCAGTCATTATTTCGTTCACCTTTAGGTGTTCTTTCACCAGCACAGCAACGCCACCGCCTTTCCTGATTTTTCTGTCCCGTCTCCAAATTGAGTAGCCCCTTGGGAATATGACCTCATTTAAAATAGCATCTTCAAGTTTTGTCTCCGTGAGTGCAACAATGTCTGGTGTCTGCAGCTGTATTATATCACTTAACTCCAGTATCTTTGATCTTACTCCATCTATGTTGGTGTATGCAATCTTGAGGAACTTGTTCCCCCTCTTCTTATTTTTCACTCCCTCTTTCTCTAATGTTTATTGAATATAATTTATGTATTCTATCCATTTTCTTTCCCCAGAAATATGATTTAACATTAGAGGTGATCGATGAGCAAAACAAGGAAAGTTTTCTTGTATGGGAACGTGAGCGTGATGGACAGGCAACTCATTCCATAACAGCTGAGAAACTCAATGTATCCTGCATCTTCAACACTCACACAGCTGAGGGCTATCTGGTGGAGGGTAAGTAGTAAAGCTTATAATAATTAATGACTAAGTAAATGTTAATCAAGTAGATTAATGTAGTAATTGAATGTGCAGAGGGGAAGGAAGAGATTGTTGGAAAGTTAATGCATGGACTGTGATAATTAGAGAATGGATGTTGGGAATTACCTAAATTTACCTGAGGGTTACTATCTACAGTGGCCTTCATGAATGAAAAGGAAGTGTGTGCTACACTAAATGATCAGTTCCAAAGTTTCTTTGTGAAAAATGAAGTTTTCAGACAACCTGACACAATACAAATTACAGATAATAAAATTGAGTACATAGAGGTGTCTTGAGACGAAGTGGAAAAATAGTCAAGGAGCCAAGTAGGAACAAAGCACTTGGTCCAGATAAGGTTTCACCTTGGAAAAATATTCTGAGAGAATGATCATCTGAGCTTAGCACTTCACTTCAATTTATTTTCCAATCATTTTTGTTTACAGGAATCTTGGCCGATATGTGGAAAATAGTAATAATAATAATATATTTATTTATTTATTTATTTATTTATTTATTTATTTATTTATTTATATATATATATATATATATATATTTATTTATTTATTTATTTACTTATATACAAGAAGGTACATTGGGTTTATGAGAGTACTTATCATTGAGGTTTTTACATTCTTGCAAAGCCACTACCATGCATTGCATTTCGGACAGGTCCTTAACTACTGTGATGCGCCGAGTTTATTGTGACATTCCCCCTGTGCGGTTAAAATGAAGTGTTTGCAATTTTTTTTATCTTTGTAAAATGATAAATTCCCTTCCGTGAACACGTACATGTTAAAAAAAATTAAAAAATTCCACTTACTTTGGCTGTGGGGACATGGAGAAGGGCTCATCACGGGCTGGTCACCCGTGCGTGAAGCTCCCAGAGGCGGTCACACATGCCATTCAAGCACCGCAAATTGCCACAAATATATTTTCATTTATTTGTTCTATTTATTTAAATGCGTTTTTTTTTTTTATCGAATATGATGCATATTTGTGTCCTTTACAGTATGTATACAGTAAAACGTTCATAATGCTCAATGGAACTGTGATACATATGTCGATAATGTGTCCACAATTAATGTTTATTGTCAATATTACTTGTTAAAAATTCACTAAAATTACACTATGTACAGTTTCACACACTATTTACACAGTAACACACTCTGTATTACACACTCAATACAGTACTTAGGAAGTGAGTGATAATCAATGAAGCAGTCCATGGTACACAGCGAGACTTCACTCTCGTTGCACCAGGTACAGGTAGATTTTTGCTTCCTGTTTCTTCATTCTGAGTGTTTGCAAATAACATACTCACATACACCCTTGGCTTTAGTACCTGTAGGTGATATGTAGCCAAGCTTGTGAAATGTAAGGTAGTCTTGAAAAGATTATAGGAAAAGATCAATTTGTATGGTAGTCTTGAAAAGATCGCTTTGTAAGGTCCCCTCGCTGGAAGAGATTCAGCAGCAAGAGCTTCATTTGGGGCTAGTCGCTTCAAGTGGCTCGTCTGCTGGTTTCTCAGGATTTGGCTCTCTGTGCAGTTCATAGTTGGAGGGTGTCCAACATCCTGGTAAACAGCTTGTCTTGGATTATTTCCCTGTCCACGGAATGGATGGTTCACACCTACTCCTTCAGTTGACTCTGCCGAAGGTAAGGGCTTCCGAAAGTGGACCTCTTCGTGTCGGTGTGGTCTGTGTGTCTCCCGATAAATGCAGCGCCCCTCCATGACTGCGGAGCCTTCACAGTGGACCCCTTTCAGCAGGACTGGTCGAGGTGGGGTTTCCTGTACCTCTTCCTCCCAGTCCAGCTGTTGCTTTGGGTTCTAGCTCAGTTGGTGTCTTACCACGGGAGAGTCATCCTAGTGGCCCCTTGGTGGCTGGTCCAGCCTTGGTTTCAGGCGCTGCTTGCTCGGTGTCTGAACCCGGGGCATTTTCCATGGCTCCATCTCTTTCAGCAGATCAGATCCCGTTATTGGTAGAGTTGGGGAGGTTATATCATTGATAACTTCATCACCAAGGCTGTCTGTCATTAAATTATGAATGAATATGGTTCAGAGTATATATGATCGAATAATTAAAATGTGGAGAGAAATTATATTATTGCAGACAGTATTTTTTCGATTAGGAAGATCACATGTAACAAATCTACCATACTTAGTTTTTATATTAGAACCACAGAGATTTTACAGGTAAGAGATGGTTGGATTGACTACATTTATCTGGATCTAAAAACCAGCATTGAATGTAATTAAAGGCCAATTTCTGGGTGAGTCCTGGTGATTTCCTGAAGCAATATGCTGTGATGGTTATCATCGACTGGGGTCACATCAACCATAGAGTTCTAGAGTTCTTTCTCCTTAGTGGTATGTGACCTGCATACATTTCTAGTGCTACTGTGTCTATTTTCTCAAGGCACTGGTTTAAGTTTGCATTATCTAGCTTTCTTTCCCAGCATATTTCTTTGAGGAATTGGTTTATTGATTCCCAGTTAATCTGTTTGTTATTGAAATTGAATTTGCTGAATTCTACTCCTCTTGGATTTGAGACTGGCTGTACAGGTCTATTGCCCATGCAGTTTTGAAATTTAAATAAGTTATGATCTGAGGTTAACATGTATTTGTAATCAGTATGTCCCAAGTCAGTTCATCATTGTTTGTAAAAATAAAATCCAAGGTGTTTTCTTTCCTAGTTGGTTATACTATTTGCTGGTTTCAGGCAAATCTGTCACGCATTTTGCAAGAGGCCATCTGTATGTTCTCTTAAACTGCTTCCTGGGATTCTCTGATATAACTGCCATATGTGGCATTTGCCACCTTTTTTCATTTTAGGTACTGTAAGTTGAAGTTGCCAAGCAAGATGATATTTGTGGGGCAGGGTTTTGTGAGGTTTTCTGAGTGCTATTCTGTTTTTGTAAGTTGGTTTTTAAGCACTGCACTGCACAGAGTGCCTTAAGGCACCCGATCAGGGGGTGCACAGAGCACCATATGGTGCTTTTAGGTATAGGGAGCGATTCAAAAGTCCTGTAGATACACGAAGGGGCTTACATCATTTACCTCATGACTCTTGTAAACCGACGCCATCTAGAAAAAAAATTGTTAGCATCTGTGCTGGCTGTGAGAGCCTTAGTACTGAGAGAGCAACCAAGGCTGGCACATGCAGCAGGAGCTCACCGCACTGCTGTGTAGCGAGGGGCCAGAGCACCACATAGTAATAATGAATAAAATAGATAACTTAAATTATTTTGCACTGATAGTGTCATAGATGATCCTGATTGTGATAAAGACTATGTACAATGTTCAGATATCAGTGAATAAAATGTCAGCTATGATATTTACAGCATGAGGTACAAACACAGCACCCAGCCATTGTTTCCTGCATCTATGCATCATGAAACGATCTTATGTTCCTTCACTATTGTTCATTTCCTTATGGAAATGGATTCATATTTGGGATTTTGTGAAATGTGATATTAACAACAGTTTTGTAGCTAGTCATAGTGAGATGTGTAAAATATTGGAGGCATTGTGTTGCATCATGTGACTGCTGGCTTCATCTGTGGCACGATGCTGTGTTTTGATTTCATCACCACACCCACCAGAACTGTTTATTAGTTTGTTACAGTGCATATTAATGTTGATAGTGATATATAATGTACATATATAATGTAATAACAACAGGAACACTGTTTGGTTGATCTTAGAATATAATATTGTGTCATCATATATGAGCCCCATATTTTTTAGAATAGCAGTGTTCCACACATTTAACTATATAAATTCCACATATCCACATTATTGAATAATATTACTGCAAAAAACTAGGTATAAACCATTCACAGACACTGAAATAATTATGTAAAATGTATTTGGGGCAGTCTTTGCCACACTCCTCTGTAGGTTGCTAGACTGACCTTGGATTGTTGTTGAGTGTATATAAGCTCTCAACACATGATCTTTGTGGTTCATTATGGTGCACAAAAATGTAGATAGGTATATACAATGTATATATTATTAAATATGACCAAAAAAGTAAGATTAATAATTCTAACACGAATTTTCTCAATGTTTCTTATATTTTTTTCACTGTTGATGGTAACTGAAAAATCAATTCTCCAAAATTCATTTTTATTTCTAGTCTGACGCGACACTTGAGCGCGTTTCGTAAAACTTATTACATTTTCAAAGACCTTAGTTTACACACACACAACTATAACTGAACAGAGCTTAAACATCTTCGATTTTTTACCTGCATTTGAGTGAGGTGATATGTTACAACAGTTTTGGATGAGGTGAAAACAAACTTTCAACACAAGACAGAACACGAAACAATGGGTATAATATTTTGTAAGTTAAAGGGAAGAGTGGAAGTAACTGCAAAGGGCCTATTGGCCCATATTTCTTGATGCTTCTATATTGGTACGAAGTTTTGAAGTGGGTAGAATATAGTTGTGCATTAATTGGCTGTTGATTGCTGGTGTCGACTTCTTAATGTGTAGTGCCTCACAGATATCAAGCCACCTGCTAAAGCTGTATCTATCGATGATTTCCCTGTTTTTTGTTAAGACTTCTGTGGTGATTGTCTGGTTGTGGGAAGAGATTATATGTTCCTTAATGGAGCCCTGTTGCTTATGCATCATTAATCGCCTGAAAAGAGATGTTGTTGTCTTGCCTATATACTGAATTCTTTGAGGCTTACAGTCCCCAAGTGGGCATTTGAAGGCATAGACGACATTGGTCTCTTTTAAAGTGTTCTGCTTTGTGTCTGGAGAGTTTCTCATGAGTAGGTTGGTCGTTTTCTTGGTTTTATAGTAGATCGTCAATTGTATCTTCTGATTTTTGTCTGTAGGGATAACGTTTCTATTAACAATATCTTTCAGGACCCTTTCCTCCATTTTATGAGCTGAGGAAAAGAAGTTCCTGTAAAATAGTCTAATAGGGGGTACAGGTGTTGTGTTAGTTGTCTCTTCAGAGGTTGCATGGCGTTTCACCTTCCTTCTTATGATGTCTTCAACGAAACCATTGTAGAAGCCGTTGTTGACTAGGACCTGCCTTACCCTACAGAGTTCTTCATCGACTTGCTTCCATCCTGAGCTGTGGCTGAGAGCACGGTCGACATAAGCGTTAACGACACTCCTCTTGTACCTGTCTGGGCAGTCACTGTTGGCATTGAGGCACATTCCTATGTTTGTTTCCTTAGTGTTGACTGCAGTGTGGAAACCTCTGCTACTCTCCATGACTGTTACATCTAGAAAGGGCAGCTTCCCATCCTTCTCCATCTCGTAAGTGAAACGCAACACAGAATTCCGCTCAAATGCCTCCTTCAGCTCCTGCAGATGTCTGACATCAGGTACCTGTGTAAAAATGTCGTCAACATACCTGCAGTATATGGCCGGTTTCAAGTTCATGTCGACTAAGACCTTTTGTTCGATGGTACCCATGTAGAAGTTCGCAAACAGGACACCTAGGGGAGAACCCATGGCGACCCCATCTACTTGCTTATACATGTGCCCATCCGGGCTCAAGAAGGGTGCCTCTTTAGTAATGTATATATACAGTGTAATAACAGCAAAAACACTGTTTGATTGATCTTAGAATATGATATACATGTCACATATATGAGCTCTATAATTTTGAGCATAACGATGTTTCACACACTGAACTATATAAATTCTTCAAATTACACACTTTTGAATAATATTACAGCAAAAAAAACAGAAGCAAATGAGAGACATTGAAATAATTGTGAGAAATTATATTCGCGGCAACTACCGCCCCATGGGGAGGTGGGGGCGAGTGTCCCTGAGCACATCATCGCTCAGCGCCCATAATTTGCTCAACTTTTTAGGTCCATCACGACTAAAGTATGTCACATACAATATTTTATTTTTGTTTTCCATGATTAACCACCGTGCTGCGCGGAGTTTATTGAGAAATTCCCCCGGTGCGCATGATATGAAGTGTTCCCAAAAAATTATTTTTTCTTTGTAAAATGATAAATTCCCTTCCCTGAACATGTCTATGTAAAAATAAGTACCAAATTCCACTTACTTTGGCTGTAGGGACGTGGACAAGATGCGCTGTGACGTCATCAGGGCCTGGTCCCCCGTGTGTGACTCGCCCAGACACGGTTGCGTGGGCCATTCAAGCACCGGGTGTTGCCACAAATATATTTTTAATTATTTGTTTTATGTATTTCCGATGCGGTTTTATTTGTTTTTTATCGTATATGATGCATATTTGTGTCCTTTACAATATGTATACAGTAGAACATTCATAATGTTCCATGGAACTGTGATACATGTGTCAGTAATGTGTCCACAATAAATGTTTATTGTCGCAATATTACCTGTTAAAAAATCACAAAAAATTACAATATGTACAGTTTCACACACTATTTACACAGTAACACACTGTATTACACACTCAGTACTTCGGAAGTGAGTAATAATCAACGAAGTAGTCCATGGTACACAGCACGACTTTGCTCTCAGTGCACCAGGTACAGATAAATTTTCGCTTCCTGTTTCTTCATTCAATGTGCTTGCAAATAACACACTCACGTACACCCTTGGCTTTAGTACTTGTAGGTTGTATGTAGCCAAGCTTGTAAAGCATAAGGTAGTATTGAAAAGATTATAGGAAAAGATCAATTTGTAAGGTTTAATTTAATTTGTTCCCAGAGACAGGTCATAAGTCAAAAATTCATAAGTTGAAACAAATTTTCCCCTAAGAAATAATGTAAATTGAATGAATTCGTTCCACACCCTCAAAAATATTAACTTAGATACATTTTATACCGAATAACACTACAATACAGTACATATGTATATCTTACCTTGAATTAGGACTCTTGTTGGCGTATGGGAAGACAGTGAGGAGGGGAGGAGAAGAGGTGTTAGTATTTGGAAGGGGAGTCCCCTTCCATTATAACATCAGGCAGTGATGACTTCTCTGGGGGTACACTCTCTGGCACATTTTGCCTGCATAACACTAGGACCTGCTTGTGGCTCACTGCTTGTTTTTCTCACTAAAAAGCTGTCTGGCAAGACTTATATTTTCCTACATTGTAACACTTGTCTGAAGTGAGACATCACATTGTCATAAAAAAGATTACCACAACGGCCTGCTACAGCTTGATTTGGGCGACACTTTTCAGCAAAACTTTGCAATTCTTTCCATACTGCACACATTTTTTTAATAAATGAAGAAGGGACATTCTCCACTCTACATCAACAACCCTCATACCATTTTCATGTTTATGAATTATCTCTTTTTTTCCTCTATTGTCATCCTCACATGTGTTTTTTTAGGTTGAACCTTACCACTGACTTTCTTGGGACCCATGGCATGATATATAATAATTACTTTTATGTTAAAAAAAATGCACAAAAGTACTGAAATTCCTTACAAGCACGATCGTCACTGAGCGAACGTCTCTGGTAAACTGAGGCAGGGTCGGCCATGCCATCAGGAACACGTGCTCGATCGACCCAAACATGTATCAACAAAGGTCGTTAGTCAACGACATGGTCGTAAGTCGACGACATGGTCGTAAGTCGACGACATGGTCGTAAGTCGAGTCACATTTTTTTCCTATGTTTTCTATCACATCTAAAAAAAATAATTCTGGTATCCATGTCTAATTGTCATAAGTCTCTTATGTGAGTTTCAGTCAAAACTGCAAACTTTGCAGTTGCTTTATTTAGGAGACCAGTTAGATAGTGAACTTTGTTTTGCGTGTCTTGATGCCTTGTATGTTAGCAAAAGAAAAGGATGTAACCATGTTTGTGGAAGTGCTGGGTGTTTTACTTGGTGTTAATATATGGGGTTTTGGTAAGGGTGCCACATTGTCTCCTGTCTAGCATTTGACCAAGTTGTTGGTAGAATTTGGACATTTCTCACCATTCTTTTCCTCTTTCTTTTACTAGAAAATCTCTCTTCTCTCATGTTGCTCTCCTTTCTTTCATGGCTTATTCTTGATCGACATCTCATGCAGAATATTGTTGCCTTGCATTTTGCTATGCTGGAGGAGCTGCTACAGCTTGCTTTCTGTGTTGATACTTCCTCGGCACCATTTTGCAAGCTTTCTCGTGCCTTATTTCACCTCTGGCTTGCTCACGTGCTGTCTGAGCCTGCCTGGTTTTTGGACCATGTGCTTGCTTTTCTTTCCTCTTCTCGTTTCACGGTGTCTCCTTCGGTATTTTGATTCTTTTTTCTTAGACTTTGTTTGTTATTTTTCTTACCTCTGGTTGTTGGGTTGGGAAGCATCATGTTTTTTTTTTTACATACTTCACACTTTCCTCCATTTTTCATTTATGAAACATTTACATATATTTTACTGGTTATCCATAGTTAATGAAAATAGGAGGGAACTACTTTGCAGGGCAGAGATTTTTTTTTTTTTTTTGCAGGGATATTCCTGTGTGGGCCCTAAGCCTCTGGCTGGCCCACTAAGGACAGAGAGATATTGCAGACCTCCAGTAAACCAGCTGACTGCTGCCTCCATGAACCTCCAAGAGGTGTAGATGTTTACACCTCTTGTTTTTTATACAATATCTCACTTTAGACAAACTATCACACCAATTCTAAGTCAATTACTACATACTGGAGATCAGGTTTGGTACAAAGTACTGTACTGTATATCTCTTGCTAAAAATCTAGTAACAATGCCATGCAAATAAATGTTATCAGAAGTTCCATATTCACTTTTGTCATGATTCCTTTCTATTGCAGGTGTCAAATGTGTTCGTTACAGTTCTCTGCCTCAGAAATGTTTCTGCACCTCACACTTCTGTCGCCCATATGTTGCTGTGAGCACCCTTCTCAATCATCTTCGTACTCAAAATGCTACTTCCACACAGGTGAGCTTTTTTGGTTTCATTTTAATTATTTTTTCAGTTTTGTACTAACCACTGAATTTTTTACCTGAATTTACCTGAGGGCCACTATCTCACTGTTGACCACAACGAGGACAGGAAGCTGGCGGCTTGTCGGAGGTTCCCCTATTTATCTTGATTTTATTGAGCTGGATTTTAAAATTCAGCTGTGTTTTGGGTTTACATTTTCGGTGGGTAGGCAGTTCCATGGGTTTATACCCCTAAGGATGAAAAAGGCATCTCATGTTTTCTGTCCTGTATTGTGGCATATTGAGCTTGAAACTGATGCTGCTTGTTTGTGTTACATCTGACCTTCTCAACATGTCTGGACCTACATCCTCCAAATTGTTAATTATTTTACAAGTTTTGATGAGATCAGCCCTGTCATGTCTGGTTTTCAGTGTTGTTAGCCTGTGGCCTTCAACTGTTCCTGGAATGAGTTGACTGAATTCTGAAATGATTTTTGTTGCCTGGTGTTAAACATTCTCCAAAGCAGCTGTACTATTCTGAAGATGAGGTTTCCATGCTTGGATACAATAATCCAATCACCAGAGATTTTTATGGTTGGAAAAATTTCCTTCTTTTCCTTAAAGTTTAAGGTATGTTTGATTATTCCTAGGTTTGTTTAGCTTGTATCTGCTGCTCCTACCAGCTGTGTAACTTTCAGTGAATGGTGGATTTTGACTCCAAGGTTATTTTCTTCATCAATCTGCTGCAAGGTAATGTTATTAATTTGGTAGTTGTGATGTGGGTTATTATGTCCCTCATGCAAGATCTTGCATTTTTGTATAAATTAAGGGGCCGGATTACAGTAAATTAAAAGTTGTTCAATTTCAATCAAACTTTTCTGTGGAGAGCTCCTACTGTTCCTTGGAGCTTATCGGGCCAATGTACATTTATTAGACCGGGACATTAGTTATGGAGTTCAAACCTACCAGGGGCCAGTGCCAGAACCTGTCCCCTTCAGAGGGGTTTCAGGGAGCAATGGCCCTAGAAAACCCCCTTGTGGTTGGGGGTTTTCCTTATCTGCCATCGACCGGGATTAGGCACCCAGAATGGTAGGCATAACAAAACAAACCCCACATGGTAAGAAACTAAAACAAAAAAATGAACAGAGAGGTAGAAACTCCCTACAATCCCAAGGAAACAAGCAAACATCACAATTTACTGCCGCACTGATTGTCCGCGCAGCCCTCCCCGCCCCGAGAGGGGTAGGGGGGGCCCTGGACCTCACCGCACTGGCTGCCTAGCACCAGTTCATAAGCTAATGTCAACCGGGAAAGACGCCTCTCTGGCCTCAGTTTCCTAGGCGGTGTTTGCCTTCGTGACGTTCACTGCTGTGTGTTGTGTTGTGCGGTGGCCAGGTGTTCATCATCAGTGCCGGGGCTGCATGTGCTTAGGGGCTTCCTTCCCTAAGCGCCCTGTGTGAGTACTGCCCCTGCGTGACCGGGTTATCTTCCCTGGGGCATTCGGGAACCATTCCTGTAGAGGTTCTTGCTGCTCGGCTTTTGCCTCGCCCATGAGGCCAGCTGGGGCTTGGGGGCCCTTGTTTGACCTTGAGTAAGGACTGGTAATGTGCTGGTTAGGGTGTCAAGGTGTTGCATGGCCTGCCACCTACGCGGCGACCGGTTCCTGTTGCCTCTGGAAACGATGTACTTTTGCTGGGATTATCTTTTGTTTTTATTTTCTTTGCCTGGTGGGGGTCTGCCTGGTGTGGCTATAGTTCCACTGGTAGTGTTTGGTGGCCCTCTGCTAGGCCCCCCCATGATTGTACACGTCACAGGGGTTTTCAGCGTTGCATTTACCCCATATTAGCTTGGGTGTTTAACCGGTTAGCAACACCTTGCCCGGGCTTCCGGTAGCAGTCAGCCTACGGGCCCTGGAAAACCCTGTCGGGGTTCGGTGGGCCACTGGATGTGTCTTCTGGGTACCATCCCGTCTTGTACGGGTTCGTTGGTTGCTGTGCCCTTGTCTCAGGGTGACAGTCGGCAATTTTACCTCCGTCATGCTGCCTGTTGAGTCACTGTCACCTTGACCCAGAGTCTTGCGAGATGTGTTCAGTGCTTGTTCTCCAGTACTATTCTGATGTCCTTACTGTTCAGAATACAGGCGGCATTTGGGGTTTTGGGGTCTGGGTAGGGTTTAGTTGGATCCGAGACTTGGGCGACTTCGGGGGCTGCCCCGTTCAGGTTGGGGATGGAGGTTTTTGAGCCTGATCCTCCTGCAAAGTCTTCTGGGTCTTACCAGTGGTCCTTTCTTTGCTGCCTTTCCTCTGGACTCTTCTTATTAAGGGCAGAGGGCGTGGAGTATAGCTTTGCCCTGGGGCCCTTCTGTTGCAGGTTCCCGGGGCTGTGGGGGATGCCTGCTAGCAGTTCTGGGACTGTTTGCTCCTGCCTGGGTTTTCTGCTTCTAGGCAGGGTTTTTCGTGCCTCTCGTCTGCTTACTTCCCACATTTGCTGGCGTCTTTTCGGATCTATTGTGTCGGTCAGGGCTCCATGTTCTGGTGCTCATTTTCTTTCTGCGGGTTGCTTCCCCGCTTGGCCACCGGCGGCGCTGCGGTTTGTTTACCTGTGCCTGGGTGTGCGAGCCTTCGTTTTGGGTGAGTTTTTCACCTCCTTACCTTTAAAGACCTTACCTTTAAAGAACACAATAAAGTAGCCATCACAACTGCAAGAAAAATGACAGGTTGGATAACAAGAACTTTTCACACTAGAGATGCTATACCGATGATGATACTTTTCAAAACGCTTGTGCTATCTAGAGTGGAGTACTGCTGCACAATGACAGCCCCTTTCAAAGCTGGAGAAATTGCTGACCTAGAGAGCGTGCAGAGATCCTTTACTGCTAGAATCCACTCAGTAAAACATCTAAATTACTGGGACCGACTAAAGAGCCTAAATCTGTACTCCCTTGAGCGCAGGCGGGAGAGATACATAATAATTTACACGTGGAAAATAATTGAGGGGCTGGTCCCAAACCTGCACACAGAAATAACACCACATGAGACCAGAAGACATGGCAGGATGTGCAGAATACCCCCGTTGAAAAGCAGAGGTGCAACAGGTACTCTGAGAGAGAACTCTATCAACATCAGAGGCCCGAGACTGTTCAACACGCTTCCACTACACATAAGGGGCATAACTGGCAAACCCCTCACAGTGTTCAAGAGAGAACTGGATAAGCACCTCCAAAGGATACCTGATCAACCAGGCTGTGACTCATACGTCAGGCTGCGAGCAGCCGCGTCTAACAGCCTGGTTGATCAGTCCAGCAACCAGGAGGCCTGGTCGACGACCGGGCCGCGGGGACACTAAGCCCCGGAAGCACCTCAAGGTAGGTAGCCTTCAAGGGTGTTATTCTGCTGTTGCCATCTCTTTGCTTTTTTTGGGATGTTCTGCCTGTCTTCTGTTCCTCTGGGAATGCTTGGGTGTTGGTTTTTACACCGGTTTTTGCATTTTTTGTCTGGTTGGGTCTGGGCCCTAGGGTTTGGGCTCAGTGTCCCTGTCTGCTTATGCTTCCTCCCACACCTTGTGTCCCTCAGTTTTCGGTCCGTTTTGACAGTTTCCCTGGGTGTGCTGTGCTTTGCCTTTTCTGTGGTGTATTTCCGTCGGCAAATGTGGTGGTTTGGGCTCCCCCAGGTTCAATTCTGGGTTCCTTTGGGTTCTTTGGTTTGTTCCGGAGGTTTCTTCCTCTTGGGGCCCCCTTTGTTTGTTCGGGGGCTTTTAGTTACCTCGTGTGTGAGCCGGTTCTGCCTTCTAGGGTTCTTGGGTCTTCCTGGCTTGCAGGCTTATCTTTTTGGGTCCTGGCACGTGTTGTGATCGTACCGAGGCCTTAGTTTTTGTTGTTGAGGTGGGCCTTTTGGTACAGTTTTTGTGTTCTCTTGGTGCCTTCTTCGTCTGGCCGGCGCGGTGCTCACTGCCCACTGGTCAGCGGCTTGTTTTTTCTTTTCTTTCTTTATTTTTATTTTTATTTTCATGTGTAATTACCTAAGTGTAATTACAGGATGAGAGCTATGCTCGTGGTGTCCCGTCTTCCCAGCACTCTTTGTCATATAACGCTTTGAAACTACTAACGGTCTTGGCCTCCACCACCTTCTCACTTAACTTGTTCCAACCGTCTACCACTCTATTTGCGAAGGTGAATTTTCTTATATTTCTTCGGCATCTGTGTTTAGCTAGTTTAAATCTATGACCTCTTGTTCTTGAAGTGCCAGGTCTCAAGAAATCTTCCCTGTCGATTTTATCAATTCCTGTTACTATTTTGTATGTAGTGATCATATCACCTCTTTTTCGTCTGTCTTCTAGTTTTGGCATGTTTAACCCTTAAAGTGCGCATCACTTCATATGAAGTGTAAATCGTTTTACCAGTCAACTGCGCTTCACTTCATATGAAGTGTATGGGTACCGCGCACGATTTGAATGGCCCGCGGTGTAGCTGGGGGTCCCATACGCTGCCCAGGGGCTCTAGTAAACAGCGGCCATTTTGAAAAAAAATCCAGCTCACGATTCGATGGCATGGGAGGCCTCAGTTTAGCGAGAGTCACCATGGCGAGCGCACGGTCAAACGCCTCACGGGCACGCACCACTCAGTCCCTCACCCCAGAGCAAATAGCCCACGAATTATTCTCTGAAGGTGAAGAAAGTGTGTTTGACGATTCAGACAACGATGAGGATTATACACAGTTGTCGGGTGATAGTAGCAGCAGCAGTGAAAGTGAGAATGACCGCCATGCCATGGTGAGGCCTATACGCTCTCCCATGCCTCCTCGCCCATTTTCTACCCCAATTCTACCACGACCTCACAGTTCCTGTGGATATTTTCTGTTTGAGGGTGACGAGTCAGAGGGAGGTGACTCCTTTTCTGGGTTTAGTGACCCAGATCAAAGTTTTATTGAGCCTGTGGCTGGTACCAGTGGTGTAACTGGGCGAGAAATTGTCGCGTCAGCAGCATCTCGCCCGGCCAAGCGCCACCGCATGGCACCACATGAGGGACCAAGACCCTCGTGTTCACGTGCACCCACCTCACGTGCACCCACCTCACGTGCACGTAACCGCCGTGCTTCTCGCAGACGGTATTCAGCTCCTGGTCGCCGGTATGCATCGCTTCCTCGCCGTCTTTCCTCTGCATCTCGCAGGACGCCTGGTGTACTTGAGTGGAGTGATGGTGACGATTTTATTCCTAATATTCCTCACTTTGACGATAAAGATGTAGGGATTACAAACCTTTTCCCTAATCAAGGTGAGGACATGGCTGAGATGGAATATTTTACAGCATTCTATGATGAACCACTCATGGAATACATTGTACACCAAACGAACCTGCATGCTGCTTACCTGATTGAGAGGGAAATCACAGAATTTTCACGACTGCAGCGTTGGAAAAATACCACAGTGGGGGAAATGTATGTGTTTTTGGCACACTGTTTGTTGATGAAGCACTGTCACAAACATGCAATAAATGACTATTGGAGCAAGGACAAGACAATACCAACACCTTTATTCGGGAAATATATGTCACGAGACAGGTTTCAGATACTCCTCAGGTGTCTACATTTTGGAAGTGTTCAGGACCGAACACCTGATGATAGACTGTGGCGAGTGAGGCACTACATGAACGATGTTATTGGAAAATTCAGAGATTTTTACGTACCAGCACAGAAGCTGGTGGTTGATGAATCTCTCATACTTTTCAAGGGACGTGTTCCATTCAAACAGTACATTCCCTCAAAACGAAACCGATTTGGCCTGAAATTTTTTGTTCTTTGTGATTGTGAGACAGGATACGTGTTACACATGATTCTGTACTCGGCTAGTGATGTAGACATTCCCGGTAACGACGAACATGGATTCTCGGGGAGTGTAGTGAAGACCATCATGGCTCCGTGGATGAACAAGGGACACATTTTATACACAGATAATTACTATACAAGTCCCTTGCTAGCTCGGTTCTTGCTAGAAAATAGAACCGGATTGGTTGGTACAGTAAAGCCACAACGAAGGGAAATGCCTGTGTTTGACAACGACATTGCAGTTGGTGAGTGTCAGAGAAGGAAAAGTGATAACATTCTGTCAGTTCGGTGGAAAGACAAAAGAGAGGTGAACTTGTTGACAACAATTCATGATGGAACAATGGTGAACAGTGGGAAAGTGAGCCATAAAACAAACGCACCACTATATAAGCCAGACTGTGTTTTAGACTATAATATCAACATGCGGTTGATTGATAAATCAGACATGATGATTGGCACTGCAGAGTGTGTGCGGAAGACATGTAGGTGGACGAAAAAAGTGTTCTTCCATCTTGTGGACATGAGCATGCTGAACTGTTTCAACATGTACCTTGTGAGAACTGGACGTAAGCCCACTTTCCGTGACTTTGTATTTGATGCTGCAATACAGTTATTAGGAAATTTTGCAAAAGATGTCCCAGGTATTCAGCGGCCCATCATAAACCCACTGTTGCAGCATGCTGGTACTCCACGCCTCGCTCACACTGAAGGCTTCCTAGCACACAAACTTAAGTATTTGCCACCTGGTGTGAAGCGTGCAATAGCCCAACGTGATTGCTTGGTGTGTAAAACAACGACACGTAGAGACAAGAAACGGAAGCTTGTGCAAACATGGTGTGAAACGTGTGGTATCCCATTATGTGCTGTCGACTGCTTCAATGACTACCACAGTCTAGAAATCTTCTAAGTGTGCTTCAAAGTGTGTATAGCGTGTGCGAGTATGTAAATATGTAAACATATAAGCAGATAGCGTGTGTGTAAATATATACAAATATAAGCAGAACATACAATATAATAGACTGTAATGACATATTATATTGCCGTAATTGAAAACATTTGTGTGCGCCTGTGTATACTCAAATATGCAACAATTATTGATACAAAATATGTTCATACAGTATTTGAAACACAATTAGTGAAAAAAAATTAGATAAAATGCGCTTAGACATTGTAAATAAATAGCGCGAAAATATATTTGTGGCAACTCTGGCTGTTTGAGGACCGCGCGCAACACCTCCCGGGCGTGTACTGCATGAGCGAACATGCAGATTGTGACGTCATCACCGAGCTTGTCGGCTCTATTGCAACAAAAGTAAGTACAATAGAATTTTTTTTTTATTTTTCCCGTGATCAGTGAACAGAACTTAACAGATTAGCAAAAAAAAAAAAAATTTTTTTTTTTTCAAAATGACATGCGCCTGTGTGGATAGCAGGATATTAGACCCCGAGCATGTTAAGGGTTAATGCTTCTAACCTCTCCTCGTAGCTCTTGCCCTTCAGTTCTGGGAGCCACTTAGTAGCATGTCTTTGCACCTTTTCCAGTTTGTTGATGTGCTTCTTAAGATATGGGCACCACACAACAGCTGCATATTCTAGCTTTGGCCTAACAAAAGTCATGAACAATTTCTTTAGTATATCGCCATCCATGTATTTAACCCTTAAATGGCGCATAGCTATACAGTATACCATTTTACACCCACAGGCGCATACCAAAAAAAAAAAAAAAAATTATTTTTCTTCCTAACCTGTTAATTTGTGTTCACTGATCACAGGAAAAATAATAAAAAAATCGTAAGTGGCATATATTGCCCGCTATAGGGCGGGGAAGTGTGACAAAAATCAGGCGCTGACTGAGCGTGCGTCCCAGGCGGTTTGTTGATCGCCAGCTGTCAGGCCAGAGTTTCCACAAAGAGATAATTACCTGATTATTTCAATGTCTCTGATTTTTTGTAGTTTTTTTGCTGTAATATTATTCAATAGTGTGTAGTGTGATATATTTATATAATAAAATAAGTGAATCATCGCTGTACTCAAAAATATGGTGTGCATATTGTTGATTCAATTATGTTCATCAAACAGTGAACAAATACTTTGTCGGTTATTACACTATATACACAGGTTATATATAAGTATCTGCATGTTTTGTTCACCATGACAAACCACTAAGTTGGTATGCTGAGTGGCAGTGGCAGGCAGTGAATGGCTGCCACTGGCTGCCACTCCCTCACCTCACGTCACCTCACCTGACTTGCCACCATTCTCCACCCACCATACTGTTTTTGCTTTTATATACAGACGTTATATATACGTATTTACATGTTTTGTTCACCATAACTGTACATCTAAGCTTGTATGGTGAGTAAAGGCAGAGAGACGTAGCTACTCACACAGTCAGCTGGTGGCAGACGCACTAATATTTCTCCTACAACAATACTGTTTGTGGTGTTATTACACTATATACACACATTATATATAAGTATCTACCTGTTTTATTCACCATACTTGTACAAGTAAACTGGTATGGTGCCCAAAGACCATCGTGGTCATCAGTAAACAACATGATAAGTCCTGCAGACGACGCTCCTCCCTCAACAAAATGGCAGCTCCCAACCTCCTACTCTCGCTGTTATCTCACACTATACACACGTTATATATAAGTATCTACATTTGTGTTCACCATAGCGAACCACTAAGCTGGTATGGTGAGTGCAGTCAATAAAAGGTGGCCACACACACTTAAAAGACAACACCACCATCCTCCCTCCCACAGCATTACTCCTCCCTCCATGGCGCACAGTGCCAAATATCACCACAATCCTGCTATTATCAGAACCCTTGTCAGTTTTATCACAGTCAGGGGTCTTCTGTAATAATATCATCGCTACATAATAGCATGAACAAGTATATTATGGCATTTTTAGGAGATGCTGTGGTCACAAGCTGAACAGCAGTGCTGTGAGCTCTTGCTGCGTGCGTCAGGCTTGGTAGCTGACTCAATACTGAGGCCCCTAACACCCTGGAGTTTGGCCCACGATTTTTAAAAAAAATGGTGTCTGTTTAAAAAAACCCTGATGAAGGTGTGGTGAACCCCGTGTATCCGCGGGTCGTTTAAATCTTGCGTAGTACTCCAAAGCATCACATGATGCGATGCGCAATTTACTGCAAGTCGGTCAAAGCATCATATGATGCGATGCGCAATTGAAGGGTTAAATGCAATTCTGAAGTTAGAAAGCATGGCATAGGCTCCTTGGACAATATTCTTTATGTGGTCCTCAGGTGATAGTTTTCTATCTAGAACCACCCCTAGATCTCTTTCTTTATCAGAGTTCTTTAAAGATTTCTCACATAATATATAGGTTGTGTGTGGTCTATGTTCTCCTATTCCACATTCCATAACATGACATTTATTAACATTAAATTCCATTTGCCAAGTGGTGCTCCATATACTTACTTTGTTCAGGTCTTCTTGAAGGGCATGACAATCATCTAAATTTCTTATCCTTCCTATTATCTTAGCATCATCAGCAAACATGTTCATATAATTCTGTATACCAACTGGTAGATCATTTATGTACACAATAAACATCACTGGTGCAAGAACTGAACCCTGTGGTACTCCACTTGTGACATTTCTCCATTCCGTGTGTGAAGGTGTGTGTGTGTGAAGGTGTGTACTCACCTAGTTGTACTCGCCTAGTTGTGTTTGCGGGGGTTGAGCTCTGGCTCTTTGGTCCCGCCTCTCAACCGTCAATCAACAGGTGTACAGATTCCTGAGCCTATCGGGCTCTATCATATCTACACTTGAAACTGTGTATGGAGTCAGCCTCCACCACATCACTTCCTAATGCATTCCATTTGTCAACCACTCTGACACTAAAAAAGTTCTTTCTAATATCTCTGTGGCTCATTTGGGCACTCAGTTTCCACCTGTGTCCCCTTGTGTTAAATAGACTGTCTTTATCTACCCTATCAATTCCCTTCAGAATCTTGAATGTGGTGATCATGTCCCCCCTAACTATTCTGTCTTCCAGCGAAGTGAGGTTTAATTCCCGTAGTCTCTCCTCGTAGCTCATACCTCTCAGCTCAGGTACTAGTCTGGTGGCAAACCTTTGAACCTTTTCCAGTTTAGTCTTATCCTTGACTAGATATGGACTCCATGCTGGGGCTGCATACTCCAGGATTGGCCTGACATATGTGGTATACAAAGTTCTGAATGATTCTTTACACAAGTTCCTGAATGCCGTTCGTATGTTGGCCAGCCTGGCATATGCCGCTGATGTTATCCTCTTGATATGTGCTGCAGGAGACAGGTCTGGCGTGATGTCAACCCCCAAGTCTTTTTCCTTCTCTGACTCCTGAAGAATTTCCTCTCCCTGATGATACCTTGTATCTGGCCTTCTGCTCCCTACACCTATCTTCATTACATTACATTTGGTTGGGTTAAACTCTAACAACCATTTGTGCGACCATTCCTTCAGCTTGTCTAGGTCTTCTTGAAGCCTCAAACAGTCCTCTTCTGTTTTAATCCTTCTCATAATTTTAGCATCGTCTGCAAACATTGAGAGAAATGAATCGATACCCTCTGGGAGATCATTTACATATATCAGAAACAAGATAGGACCGAGTGCAGAGCCCTGTGGGACTCCACTGGTGACTTCACGCCAATCGGAGGTCTCACCCCTCACCGTAACTCTCTGCTTCCTATTGCTTAGATACTCCCTTATCCACTGGAGCACCTTACCAGCTACACCTGCCTGTCTCTCCAGCTTATGTACCAGCCTCTTATGCGGTACTGTGTCAAAGGCTTTCCGACAATCCAAGAAAATGCAGTCCGCCCAGCCCTCTCTTTCTTGCTTAATCTTTGTCACCTGATCGTAGAATTCTATCAAGCCTGTAAGGCAAGATTTACCCTCCCTGAACCCATGTTGGCAATTTGTCACGAAGTCCCTTCTCTCCAGGTGTGTTACCAGGTTTTTTCTTCTTCATGATCATGATTGGGCTCATGATCTTCTCCATCACCTTGCATGGTATACAAGTCAAGGACACTGGCCTGTAGTTAAGTGCCTCTTGCCTGTCGCCCTTTTTGTATATTGGGACCACATTCGCTGTCTTCCATATTTCTGGTAGGTCTCCCGTCTCCAGTGACTTACTATACACTATGGAGAGTGGCAAGCAAAGTGCCTCTGCACACTCTTTCAGTATCCATGGTGAGATCCCATCTGGACCAACAGCCTTTCTAACATCCAGATACAGCAGGTGTCTCTTGACCTCCTCTCTCGTAATTTCGAACTCTTCCAAGGCCGCCTGGTTTACCTCCCTTTCTCCTAGCACAGTGACCTCACCTTGTTCTATTGTAAAGACCTCCTGGAACCTCTTGTTGAGTTCTTCACACACCTCTCTGTCAAGTTCAAGTTCAAGTATGTTTATTGAGATAAGCAATAAATACATCTCAAAGGGATAGAGTAGCTTAGGCTATTTCTACCCCCCTAACCTCTCTGTCATTCTCTGTATACCTGTCCTCGCCTGTTCGAAGTTTCAATACCTGTTCTTTCACTGTTGTTTTCCTTCTGATGTGACTGTGGAGTAGCTTTGGTTCGGTCTTGGCTTTGTTTGCTATATCATTTTCAAAACTTTTCTCTGCTTCTCTTCTCACCCTGACATACTCATTCCTGGTTCTCTGGTATCTCTCTCTGCTTTCTGGTGTTCTGTTATTCCGGAAGTTCCTCCACGCCTTTTTGTTCAGTTTCTTCGCTTCCATACATGCCCTATTATACCATGGATTCTTCTGTTGCTTCTCGGATTTTTCCCGTTGGGCCGGGATGAACCTGTTTACTGCCTCCTGACACTTTTGGGTAACATAGTCTATCATACCCCTGTACAGACTTATCTCTGAGGTCTGTGTCCCAAGGTATTTCACTTAGGAAACTTCTCATCTGTTCATAATTTCCCTTTCGGTATGCCAGCCTTTTGATTCCTAGTTCTTTTTTGGGGGAGATAAGTTCTAGCTCTACCAGGTACTCAAAGTTCAATACACTGTGGTCACTCATTCCCAAGGGTGCTTCCATCTTAACTTCTCTTATATCCCACTCATTTAGGGTAAATATCAAATCAAGCATTGCTGGTTCATCTTCTCCTCTCATTCTTGTTGGTTCTGTGATGTGCTGGCTTAGAAAGTTTCTTGTTGCCACGTCCAGCAGCTTAGCCCTCCATGTTTCTGGTCCTCCATGCGGGTCTCTGTTCTTCCAATCTATCTTCCCATGGTTGAAGTCTCCCATAATTAGTAGTCAAGATCCATTCCTGCTAGCAACAGAAGCTGCTCTTTCTATTATGTTAATGGTGGCCATGTTATTTCTATCATATTCCTGTCTAGGTCTTCCGTCATTTGGTGGTGGATTATATATGACTACGACTATAATTTTTTTCCCTCCATTTGTTACGGTACCTGCTATGTAGTCACTGAAACCTTCACAGCCCTGAATATCCATCTCCTCAAAATCCCAGCCTTTTCTTACCAGCAGAGCTACACCACCCCCACCTCTTCCTTCCCTCTCTTTCCTTATAACATAATAGTCCTGTGGGAACACTGCGTTTGTTATCGTTTTCGGATCTTTGTTTCTGTGAGGGCTATTATGTCTGGGTTTTCCTCTAGTACCCGTTCTCCAAGCTCATTTGCTTTATTTGTAATTCCATCTATGTTAGTGTACATCGCTTTGAGGCTCACTTTCTTCTGTCCCTTCTCAAATCGCCTCCCTGGTGAATGTTCTGCTGGTGGGGGAGGCTGTTCCATGGGTGTGAGGACCTGTGAGGTGGATAACAGGGTCTCAGAGGATACTGGGATGAGGGGCGGGGGATCTACTGAAGGGGGAGGGACAGGGAGGGTATGGGGTGAAAGGGGAGGGAGGACGGGAAGGAAAGGGGGGGAGGGAGGACTCGGGAGGAGGGGAGGGGTAGAAGGGTGGGGATTGGGTGTGGGGGGAGGGAGATTTGGCTGAACATTTGAGTGGGGGCAGGGAGGGTTTGGGGTAAGGGGGTTTTCTATGCAGAGGAGGGAGGCGGGGTTGTCCTCCCTTCTGGTGTTACTGGGTAGCTGGTTGTGGGTTCCCCCCTCGCTTCTGGGGGTGTTGTGTTGGGAGCTGTGACTTCCTGGTTTTCCCCTCTCGCCCTGCGCCTGTGTAATTACCTAAGTGTAGTTACAGGATGAGAGCTACGCTCGTGGTGTCCCGTCTTCCCAGCACTCTGTCATATAACGCTTTGAAACTACTGACGGTCTTGGCCTCCACCACCTTCTCACTTAACTTGTTCCAACCGTCTACCACTCTATTTGCGAAGGTGAATTTTCTTATATTTCTTCGGCATCTGTGTGTGTAATTACCTAAGTGTAGGTAATTACACACACAGATGTGTAATTACCTACACTTAGGTAATTACACACACAGATGCCGAAGAAATATAAGAAAATTCACCTGTGTGTGTGTGTGTGTGTGTGTGTGTGTGTGTGTGTGTGTATATATATATATATATATTTATATATATATATATATATATATATATATATATATATATATATATATATATATATATATAATATATATATATATATATATATATATATATATATATATATATATATATATATATATATATATATATATATATATATATATATATATATATATATGTCGTACCTAGTAGCCAGAACTCACTTCTCAGCCTACTATTCAAGGCCCGATTTGCCTAATAAGCCAAGTTTTCCTGAATTAATATATTTACTATAATTTTTTTCTTATGAAATGATAAAGCAACCCTTTTCTCTATGTATGAGGTAAATTTTTTTTATTGGAGTTAAAATTAACGTAGATATATGACCGAACCTAACCAGCCCTACCTAACCTATATTTATAGGTAAGGTTAGGTTAGGTAGCCAAAAAAAGCTAGGTTAGGTTAGGTTAGGTAGGTTAGGTAGACGAAAAAATATTAATTCATGAAAACTTGGCTTATTAGGCAAATCGGGCCTTGAATAGTAGGCTGAGAAGTGCGTTCTGGCTATTAGGTACGACATATATATATATATATATATATATATATATATATATATATATATATATATATATATATATATATATATATATATATATATATATATATATATATATATATATGTCGTACCTAGTAGCCAGAACTCACTTCTCAGCCTACTATTCAAGGCCCGATTTGCCTAATAAGCCAAGTTTTCCTGAATTAATATATTTACTATAATTTTTTTCTTATGAAATGATAAAGCAACCCTTTTCTCTATGTATGAGGTCAATTTTTTTTTATTGGAGTTAAAATTAACGTAGATATATGACCGAACCTAACCAACCCTACCTAACCTAACCTAACCTATCTTTATAGGTAAGGTTAGGTTAGGTAGCCAAAAAAAGCTAGGTTAGGTTAGGTTAGGTAGGTTAGGTAGACGAAAAAACATTAATTCATGAAAACTTGGCTTATTAGGCAAATCGGGCCTTGAATAGTAGGTTGAGAAGTGCGTTCTGGCTATTAGGTACGACATATATATATATATATATATATATATATATATATATATATATATATATATATATATATATATATATATATATATATGTCGTACCTAGTAGCCAGAACGCACTTTTCTGCCTACTATGCAAGGCCCGATTTGCCTAATAAGCCAAGTTTTCATGAATTAATTGTTTTTCGACTACCTAACCTACCTAACTTAACCTAACCTAACGTTTTTGGCTACCTAACCTAACCTAACCTATAAAGATAGGTTAGGTTAGGTTAGGTAGGGTTAGTTAGGTTCGGTCATATATCTACGTTAATTTTTACTCCAATAAAAAAAAAATTGGCCTCATACATAATGAAATGGGTAGCTTTATCATTTCATAAGAAAAAAATTAGAGAAAATATATTTATTCAGGAAAACTTGGCTTATTAGGCAAATCGGGCCTTGCATAGTAGGCAGAAAAGTGCGTTCTGGCTACTAGGTACGACATATATATATATATATATATATATATATATATATATATATATATATATAATGTCTCATTGAATATGACTGCATATTCTGTATATACTATCTTCTGATTTAGGGCTTCTATTCCTCTAACTATTTTCTTAGCATCAGGGCTTAGCTGAAATAGGAGTTCTCTAAAACTCATTTTCGTAATTTCAAGGTGAAGAAAAGAAGTGAATTACTATAGAATGTATTACACTTATTTATACAATTTGCACAACGTTTCGAACCTCCATGGTTCATTCTCAGGTGAAAAGAATTTTCAGGACTGGTTGATTTTATACCCGCACTGGGTCAGGTGATAAGACAGTAAAGGTGAAAACATGGGGGATACATAAGGGATAAATAGGGGGTGAAACATAAGAACCTAAGAATAGAGGTAACTGCGGAAGGCCTATTGGCCCATATGAGGCAGCTCCTATCTACATACAAAGATTAATCAAGTGTAATTGGCCTGTTATGTTGAACAGTGTCTTCTGTGTTGGCATCGTTATGTTCTGGTCTTGTCCTTACTCTCTTCGACTCTGTCTTCGAAGACTCTGTCTGGGAACCATCGAAGACAGAGTCTTCAGTAGCAGACAAAATCCAACTGTATATTGCCGTTATGTAGATGACATATTCGACTCAGATGAACTAATTGATCTAAAAAGCCATCTAGAGAGAGAGTCAGTACTCTGATTTACACCTGAAAATAGTGAAAATAACAGTCTGCCATTCTTGGATGTATTAATAACAAAAACAGGAACCTCTTTAAGCACCAACGTATATACTAAGCCCACCAACATAGGATTATGCCTGAACGGTAGAAGTGAGTGCCCCCAAAGATACAAAGCCAGTGTTCTCAATGCTTATATTCGTTGAGCGCTTACCCACTACTCTGAATGGAGCAACGTGAGCAGAGAGTTTGAAAGAGTAACTCAGGTATTGGTGAACAACCGATATAGGAACGCGGAAATAAACGCTGCTATAAGAAGACACTTGGACCGTTGGTATAATCCAGAACCTAGAACAGAAACCACAACACCTCCAATAAAATTATATTACAAATCAACCATGCACAGTGAACATATAAAAGAGGAAAGAATAATGAAAGAAATAATCCGTAAAGGAGTAAAAAGCACTACTCCTAACCAAAACATAAACCTGATAATATTCTACAAAACCAAGAAGACTTCCGAACTCCTTATCAAAAGCAGCCCGAAGCCGACGGAGAACCCTCTTCAGCAGTCAAGCGTTGTATACATGTACACTTGCCCCCACGAAGGATGTAACCTTCAATCTAAGTACATAGGTATGACGTTGACCAAGCTGACGAGGCGTTTGACATGCCATCTTCAATCCGGTGCCCCTAGGAATCACATGAGAAAAGCCCATGACATCACTCTAACAAGAGAAATGTTGAACAAGAATACCTGCATAATAGACAAAACCCAAGATGCAAGAAGATTACAAATTCTTGAGGCAATTCACATAAGAATAGAACAACCTACCATGAACACCCAAATCACGGAACTATTTACTCTACCCACCATGAGAGTAAGGACAAGACCAGAACATAACAATGCCAACACAGAAGACAATGTCCAACATAACAGGCCAATTACACTGGATTAATCATATATATATATATATATATATATATGTATATATATGTATGTATGTATGTATGTCGTACCTAGTAGCCAGAACGCACTTCTCAGCCTACTATGCAAGGCCTGATTTGCCTAATAAGCCAAGTTTTCCTGAATTAATATATTTTCTCAATTTTTCTTCTTATGAAATGATGAAGCTACCCATTTCATTATGTATGAGGTCAATTTTTTTTTATTGGAGTTAAAATTAACGTAGATATATGACCGAACCTAACCAACCCTACCTAACCTAACCTAACCTATCTTTATAGGTTAGGTTAGGTAGCCGAAAAAGTTAGGTTAGGTTAGGTTAGGTAGGTTAGGTAGTCGAAAAACAATTAATTCATGAAAACTTGGCTTATTAGGCAAATCGGGCCTTGCATAGTAGGCTGAAAATGGCGTTCTGGCTACTAGGTACGACATATATATATTTTTATATATATATGTTTATATATATTTTAGTATATTTTGGTAACTGTCTTTCCTGTAGACATATATTATTAAATATGACCGAAAAAGTAAGATTAATAATTCTAACACGAATTTTCTCAATCTTTCTTATGTTTCCTTTAACTGTTGATGGTAATTGAAAAATCAATTCTCCAAAATTCATTTTTATTTCTAGTCTGATGCGACACTTGAACGCATTTTGTAAAAACTTATTACATTTTCAAAGACTTTTAGTTTACACACACACAACTATAACCTGCAAACACTAAACAGAGTTCTTACTATGCAATGATTTAAACAGATTGATTGATAAAGATTAAGCCACCCAAGAGGTGGCACGGACATGAATAGCCCGTAAGTGGTACAATTTTTTTTTTCTCGGTATTCTGAGGTTGCATTTAACCATCAAGCTGTTATCGCGGGGGAGGATACTGCTTCACAGTCTTTATGAGGGTGTCCAGCTGCTGGACACCTTTGTTGACCAGGAGAGTGGCTGTGTTAATGGCTTCAGGGTGGCCACTGCATGATTCAGGAACTCTTAAAGCTCATCTAAGGTCATTGGTTGCTTCACATTCCAGAAGATAGTGAAGTAATGGCTTTTCTGTGACAGTTTGGCAGAAGATGCACTCTCTCTGTCGGGGTTCACCAATCTCCCAGTTGCATCTGTAACCTAGACGTAGTCTATATAATCTAACTGCTATTTCCCTGTGGATTCCTTTTGGGATATTTAACCTTTCTAATTTGGTTGCCTGAAGATACCATGTTGCAGATGGCGAACCTTCAGCTATTCTCTGGTGTAGGTAGGCTTAATAAGATGAGATGTGAGAGTTTTTTGGTGATGATGTTTTTTATGTTCTCCAGGCTGGGTTGAATTGTTTTATGTATCACTGGATGACGAGTGGCCAATTTAGCAATTTCATCAGCTTTTTCATTTAATGGGATTCCAATATGGGATGGGATCCAGTTTAAAGTTATGTTGAGTCCTTTGCCTTTAGCGACTGCTCCAAGATACAAAATGCAATCATACACACAGACTCAAAAGCTGCACTTCAATTACTAGGACAAAAACAGTGGAAAGATAATGTGGAAATAATTACCACCATTTAAACAGCTTTCATTTTTCATTTTATACCTGCATTTTGGGTGAGGTGATATGTTACAACAGTTTTGGATGAGGTGAACAAAACTTTCAACACAGGATAGAACACGAAACAATGGGTATTGAAGGTAAGAATGGAAGTAACTGCAGAGGGCCTATTGGCCCATATTTCTTGATGCTTCTATATTAGAGTGGAGTCTTGAAGTGGGTAGAATATAGTTGTGCATTAATTGGCTGTTGATTGCTGGTGTTGACTTCTTGATGTGTAGTGCCTCGCAGATGTCAAGCCGCCTGCTATCGCTGTATCTATCGATGATTTCTGTGTTGTTTGCTAAGATTTCTCTGGTGATGGTCTGGTTGTGGGAAGAGATTATATGTTCCTTAATGGAGCCCTGTTGCTTATGCATCATTAATTGCCTGGAAAGAGATGTTGTTGTCTTGCCTATATACTGAGTTTTTTGAGGCTTACAGTCCCCAAGTGGGCATTTGAAGGTATAGACGACGTTGGTCTCTTTTAAAGCGTTCTGCTTTGTGTCTGGAGAGTTTCTCATGAGTAGGCTGGCCGTTTTTTTTTGTTTTATAGTAAATCGTCAGTTGTATCTTCTGATTTTTGTCTGTAGGGATAACGTTTCTATTAACAATATCTTTCAGGACCCTTTCCTCCATTTTATGAGCTGTGGAAAAGAAATTCCTGTAAAACAGTCTAATAAGGGGTACAGGTGTTGTGTTAGTTGTCTCTTCAGGGGTTGCATGGCGTTTCACCTACCTTCTTATGATGTCTTCAACGAAACCATTGGAGAAGCCGTTGTTGACTAGGACCTGCCTTACCCTATAGAGTTCATCGGCATGCTTCCATCCTGAGCTGTGGCCGAGAGCACGGTCGACATAAGCCTTAACAACACTCCTCTTGTACCTGTCTGGGCAGTCACTGTTGGCATTTAGGCACATTCCTATGTTTGTTTCCTTAGTGTAGACTGCAGTGTGGTTGTGGCTTGGTTGCAGGACTGCAACCGAGCCAGAACCCGAAGCAACAGCTGGACCAGGAGAAGAGGAACAGGTACCTCCACCTTGACTAGTCTTGCCGAAAGGCATCCACCGTGAACGCCTCGCAGGCGGGTAAGGGCGCCACATAGAATGGGCGATGCCTGGACCACGCTGTCTCAAAGACGTCCATGGCCAGGTGTCTATATGTCCAGCAGAGCCAACGAAATTAGTCGGCGATGACTGGCCAATTCGCAAACAGAGGAATGAACCGAGACAGGCTGTCCGGCAGGACATAGGACACCCCGGACATGAACCTCACTGTTAGCCAAACCCCGAGAATCCAGTAAACGAGCCACTCGAAGGGACCAACCCCAAAAGTCAAACACCTAAGAGAAACCCTGTGGTTCCGGCAAAGAGCTGCCAGAGAACAGTCAGAATGGAGCTGAATGGTAGAGCACCGAGTGACCCGAACCCTCCGAAGCGCAAACCAGACAGCCACAAACTCCTGAACTGTGCTGTGAGCCCGATGGACGGACAGACCCCACCATCCCCCGGCCGACCTGGTGAGCACTGGTCACAAAGTCCCAGCCGAGAGATGACCCATCCGTGAACACATTGAGCGAAGGCTCGGAGAGGTGCCAACGCACGGAACCCTGAAAACCCCAAAGAGGATGCTGATGACGCAGCACCAACACAAGATCCCCGGAGGAACGAACCCAACGATTGCAAGAGAGGCGGAAGGGGAGTCTCCGAAAGAACCAAATAGACTCCGAAGCCAAACCCGACCCTGCGGGTAGACCAGCACGTCAAAGTTCAGACTCTCGCACAACTGCTCGAGCAACTGCCGAGCAACACGGAACCCCCTCATGAACAGCCGGAGGCAGGACCACAGCCGCAGCAACACTTCTGGAGGGAAAGACAAGGAGCGGCTCAAGAGCCCTAAACAAGACCCAGCCAGGTCCGAACCCGGGACAGAAACAGATGGAACAGCCTCCAGATCACCAGGAAACCAAACCCGGTGATCTGGAAAGAACGACACCTCTGTTGAGCAGACAAGTGCACCGACTGGGAGCCCACACCAGCCAGTCGTCGAGGTAGGCCAGACACTGAATCCCAAGCAGACTCAGACAGGGCACCAAGATCCGATAAAGATGCGTAAATACACCAAGTGCCAATTACAAACTAGGGAAGGCAACAAAAGTGGCAAGCCTGAAGCCCCACCACTAACAGTGCCAGTCCCGGAAAACTGGAGAAGAATGTGCCAAGATGTGACTTGGAGGTCCCGGGCCACCATCCAGGCACCCAGCCCCAACAGAAGCTGGACCGAAGACAACAGTCCTCCGATGAGGGCATAGAATCCAGGGCGCAGACTGAAGAAGTCCAGAAGAACCACAGATTTGCCAGGCCCGTGTCTGCATATAGCAGACGGGAACTGCAGAAGGATGGGGTGGATCGACCATGTCCAATGCACCAACTAAGATGACATGACGAAGCGCAGGAAAAGAAGCCCACCCCGCCAGCCCTGAACCCCCCAAAGGGAGAGAAGCCCTCCGCCGCCGCCACCAGAGGCTGGAAGACAACCAAAAGTGCCCACTAACTGCGGGACTATGCAAGAGTCAACAAAGCAAGCTGCTTCCCCAGCGCCCAATGGGTTGGAGCCCATTCCCAGAGAGAGAAGTTCTCATGGTCCCTTGGTGGCCGGCCCAGCTTTCTTTTCAGACGCTGCTTGATAGGTGTCCGAACCCGGGGCGTTTTCCCGTGGCTCCGCCTCTTTCGGCAGGTCGGACCGGTCCTGTACGTGACTGGTTCGGCCTTTTCCTCGGCTCTTCGCATCTGGTATTTTGACGCGGGTATCACCATCTCTGTGCTGATCAGGTGGCTTTGTTGATGGTGTCCTACCTGCGAGCTTCGTCTCGGTGACAGTATGACGTGCCTGGTGTTTCTATGCACCTTTTTCTTGCTCTTCATAGGTTGTCTTCTCTTTCACATTGGGTTGTCTTGTCCATTCTTGAGTTTTCAGGACTGTTAATTGATGCTTCTTACTGTCGCCTCGTATTGTGCCATGCTGGCAGAGCTGCTCAGGCTGGCGTTCGAGGTGGACGTCACATCTGCCCCGTTCCGTACGCTTCTCGTGTTGTTTCACCTCCTGCCTGCTCATGCGCCGCCTGAGCCGTCCTGGTTCTTGATCAGGGTGCCCTTTTATCCTTTCTCTCCTCAGTTTGTGGTAGCCCCTTCGGTTCAAGATTGTTTTTCAAAGGCCATACTTTGTTGGCTCTGTGGGTCGGGTCAGGGAGCTTCCGGCTCTCCTCCGGCGCAGAGGTTGCTGCTCTTTTGATGCTGGTGGTAGGTTTGTACGCTTGCAGCCTTTCTCTGTCCTTCTGGCGACGGTTGAGACAGCTGTTTTCCGGAGGGGTCCTTGGGTTTTTGATACTTGGTTGGTTCAGCCGGGGGTGCGACATGTGTTGTCCAGTTGTAGCTATTTGCTGTTATCTGTGTGCCGTGGCTGGGGATGCGCGTTGGGCTGAACCGGTTTCCCTCGTTCCCTGTTCGGGGCTCGGTTCTCTCAGGTCGTCCGCAGTTTTCTTAAGTCTACCAGCCTGCGGTCTATCCTTGCGCCCATGCCGTTCGGACGTTTGCAGCTTTTGCTGCTGTGTTTGGTGAGGTCTTGGGCTCATTTCAGGCACATGGATTTGGGGGTTGCACAGGTTCCTGGCAGCTCTTTTATTTGTGAGCATATCTGCTCCTGTGCGTTCTTGTGTTGCAGGTTGCTGCCTGTTGTCTTGACTTCGCTTTGCAGAGTTTGTGGTGGCCGCCTCCCAGGTCAGCCCTTTCTTTTCCTTCTCTTTGGGTATGAAGCTCCAGGGAGCCGTAGGGGCTCCCCACCGAAAACTAGTGTTGAATGTAATGAAACGCTATTTTCTGGGTGAGCCCCTGAAGCTTCATGGCAACCCTCCCTCCCACTGGTCGGTGTTTTTTTTTTTGCATTGTTGAAGCTTAGCTTCCGAACTGGTGCTAGGCAGACGGCGCAGTGAGGTCCAAGGCCCCTCCCCTCCCCCTCTCGGGGCGGGGAGGGCTGCGCGGACAATCGGCGCGGTAGTAAAGTGGGATGTTTGCTTGTTTGCTTGTTTCCTTGGGATTATAGGGAGTTTTTACCTCTCTGTTCGGTTTTTGTTTTAGTTTCTTACCATGTGGAGTTTGTTTTGTTATGCCTACCTTTCTGGGTGCCTAACCTGGTTGATGGCAGATAAGGAAAACCCCTAACCACAAG
Source organism: Procambarus clarkii (assembly GCF_040958095.1). Classification (NCBI taxonomy): domain Eukaryota; kingdom Metazoa; phylum Arthropoda; class Malacostraca; order Decapoda; family Cambaridae; genus Procambarus; species Procambarus clarkii. Next base: position 7,150,326 of record NC_091192.1, read on the forward strand.
GGGGTTTTCCAGGGCCATTGCTCCCTGAAACCTCTCTGATGGGGTCAGGTTCTGGCGCTGATCCCTGGTAGGTCTGAAGTCCGTAGCTAATGTTATGGTCTAATATAACATACATTAGCCCAATAAGCTCCAGGGAGCCTCTGGGGCTCACCCAAAATATGGTGTTTCATTACATCCAATGCTAGTTTTTGTTGGGCCCCTCAGTGGCTCCCAGTTCCCATCCTTCCTTTTTCTTGGGCTCTTCTTAACAGTATTGCTCTCTTTGGACACCCCTCGTGTCCACTTTTTTTCTCTCGTGTCCTAACTTTGGACACTGCTCACGTCCTATACAAAAAATATTTGTATAAAATTCATTTTCTATCCGATCGACATCGGCATAGATTCAAAATGAGTGCCTTTAGAGTGCGCACAATTTGATATCAGCATGAAAGATGTAACACAAAACTTGATGTCAGAACACTTGAAAGATTATAAATACGTTTTTGGTCAAAATTTTAAAATATTTGTTAAAATTCTATTTATTGTGCTATTATTATGGGACTAGTTTTAAAATGCACGCCTTTACATTGCAAACAGTTTGATACTAAAATTAAAGATGTATCACAAAATTTTATATCAGAACACTGGAAAGATATATAAATAATTTTGTGATGATGAGATCCAAAATTAAAATATTTGTTAAAATTCCAGCTATTGCTCTATTATTATGGGACTAGTCTTAAAATATGCGCCTTTATATTGTGAACAGTTTGATATCAAAATGAGCGACGTAACACGAAAATTGATGTTATCAAACTGAACGAGTATACACATTAAATTGCGGGTGTGATAATTGGTTTTCTTTGATGGGTAACTTTAGGCTTTGCTAAGGGAGTCACACTGGGCTTTTTGGACAATATATGCATATACACCTGCTGGGAATTTAATTGCGAACACATTGATACCAAAACCAATGACGTAGCATGAGAATTAAGGTGAGAAAACTGAAACAAGTACAGTGGTACCTCGGAATGCGAGTGTCCCTGTATGCGAGTTTTTCGGAAGACGAGCAGGATTTACTCCAAAAATATGTCTCGGAAGGCGAGGGTTACCTCGGGACACGAGTTTGTTGATACGTGTACAGGCCGACTGGCGCGTGGTGGCATGGCGATCGCGCCTCAGTTTACCAGGTAAGTGTCTCGTGTCCAGTGACTATCCCACCTGAATTCTTCACAAGGATTTACAGTTTTTTATCGTTTTTTTGGCCATTTGAGCATAAAAGTTGTCATTATATATCTTGCCATGGGTCTCAAGAAAGCCATTGGTAAGGTTCAACCTAAGAAAATAGCTGTGAGTAGAGGCAGTAGAGGATGTCCCTTCTTGATTAAGAAAATGTGTGAAGTATGGGAAGAACTGCAAAGTTTTGTTGAAAAAACTCACCCAGATAAAGCTGTAGCAGGCTGTTTCATTGACCTGTTAAATGATAATGTGATGTCTTACTACAGACAAGTGTTAAAATGTAGGGCAAAACAAGTGTCATTAGACTAATTCTTAGTAAAACAAGCAAGTCCTAGTGGTATGCAGGCAAAATGTGGCAGAGTGTGCATACCAGTGAAGTCCTCACTGCCTGACGTGATAATGGAAGGGGACTCCCCTTCCAAACAGTAACTCCTCTCTTCCTCCCACCTCCTCACCATCTTCCATACGCCTACAGCATTCAACAGCAAGGTAAGTAATAACTTGAACATAGTTTTGTAGGTTTATTTAGATGAACTAGGTATAAAAATTTAGTTTGATGTGGGGTTTTTGGGGTAGTCAGGAACGGATTAATTCATTTCCCTTTATTTCTTATGGGGAAATTAGCTTCGGAATGCGAGTTTTCGGAATACGAGGCGTCTCCAGGAACCAATTAAACTCTTAAACTGAGGTATGCCTGTACTGTATACACATTTAGTGTCGCCAAGCGCTCGCCCGCACCACTAGGCCTACTTCACGCATATGCGCGGGGCGCACGCCCGGGGTGCAATACTGTTAAGCAGCTATTTCATGACAGTGATTATTGATTTCCTTTTATTCATGTGTTCCCATATTCCTGAAGTTTATCTTGTTTACTGTATATTATTTGTATAATATTCTCTCCTGTCTCCAGTCTCTGGTAGACTTTATTGACTAACAAGGGCCTGGCATGGCACGATTAGTTTATAATAAAATAATAATAATTCACTGTGGAGAGTGATAGGAAGCCAGAGTGTATTCATACACATTTGGCTTTTATCAAGGTCCCCTCCAAGGTCAAATTACTGACCCCGCCCAGGATGCAATCCCACAACAAGCTGACTAACTTCTGAGTACCAACTCACTGCTAGATGAACAGCGGGATTAGGTGAAAGGAAATGTGCCCAACCATTTCTGTCCTGCCCGGGATTCTCACCCAAAATTCTCAATTGTGCATCGAGAACGAACCCGACTGTACTACTGGGACCCTTTTTTTGTTGGTAAGTTAACCATGCGCCTAGCTCCAGGGAACGACCGAAAGAGGCATGTCATTGCATTCAATTCTAGATTTTTTCCCATTTGGTAATAAACCCATGGGATTGTATATCAAAGCTATAAATGCCAAGATGGTACTTCACTTCAAAATTAAGCTAGAAAAAATCTTCAGGAATAATTGGGCTTGGATCTGTGACAAGCCATAGGCTTCCCTGTCGAGGTCGCTGGTGGCCCTCAGGTAAGGTAAATTCAGATCCATCATATATGACTTAATTGAAAGAATATCTTCTCTTGACAGCCTGGAATAAGAATCAAGAAAATGCTCTTCATGACTTTCTTTTACATCGGAGTTGCTCCTGATTGCTCTTGACAGAAATTATACTTTTAAGCACTGAATTTGTCCTACTATAATCTTAAACTTTATTTATATGCTAGAATAATATTTTACCATTTAACACACTGACTTGTAATATCTTTTCAATAAGCGAATATTATTCGCTTATTATAGTATATAATATATATGATTATAGTATAATTATAGTATATGATTATAGTATAATTATGTATGTGTAATTGTTGCTGGCAAACAAGGCATCAACAATAAAGATGCAGTGTCCAATAAAACAAATTATTCTGCAACAGGAAAGGGTTGGCGGTGAGGTTGGAGTGGAGGTGGCTGTGTGGCACATAGCAGATCACGACATGGTTGTAGAAGCTGTTTATACCCGAACTCCCATTGGGCATTTGGCACCTCTCTCCTTCACTGTTAAAGGAGATGGTAAGAAAGGGAAAGGGTGTAGATGACTGGTTTATGTGCACACTGATGTTTTAATGTTAATACTCAAAATATAATATGCATTACTGAATGTCTTTAAATTGGTATAGATTTTAGATGTTGGCAGAATTCTTGAGCTGTGTTATGTTGCTGCTTCCAAAAGTATAGTAATAGTGTACACCTTATCGGATCACAGCACAGCCAGGCAAGGAATCTTAAACACCAATGTTACAAGGTCATGTTTAAATTAACAGTGCCCCTGCGTGAGTGATCAAGGTGTTGCCATTCACCGAGAAATGCAGCCACATGGTAAGGCTAACAAATATGGTTCATATTATGTTTCCAGTAGTTGGTGACAGGAAGCCTGTTAGGCTTATCCAGGGCTCCCTACATCAGCTACTGGCCTTCTCTAATATGCTACCCACAACAGTTATCCAACTTCCAAGTTCATTGGTACCTTTGTTTAGGAATTTAATCTGTTCCCAGAGACGGTTCGTAAACCAAAATGAATTTTCCCATAAGAAATAATGTAAATTGAATTTGTTCCACACACCCAAAAATATTAACTTAAAAATACATTTCATAAAGAATACTATTCATATTTTTCATACACAAAACCATCAGGTATAAATATAAAGCATAAATAAAATGTGAACATTTATCAGCACTCATTTATCTGAGGACTCTTGTTGGTGTATGGGCAGCTCGTCCTCTTAAAAATAACGTCACTTTTGGTTCGTATGCGCGCTATGGCCAAATTTGGACGTAATTTGAAATGAAATCGACTCACAAAAGTGACGTTCTGTTCCGCTTTATGTTTGGGTTGTCCGACTTACTCGGCAAGCTTAGAAAAGGGAACTTTCCATTAACGTTTTTCATACCGTTTTGAAACTTTATGAGAATTTCCTGCCCACCTAACCTATCAGAGGACCCTTAACTTACTGTTGTTGAAAAAAAAATCCCAAATTTATTTTCATTTATCTTTCATTTTCAAATTATGTCCATATTCGGCCATACAGGCAAACGGCCATAAGCGACGTTCTTTTTAAGAGGACAGGTTGGTATGGGAGACGGTGAGGAGGGAGGGAGGGAGGGTGGAGCGGTGTTGGTGTATGGGGAAGGTGAGGAGGAGGAGGTGAGTGTTTAGAAGGACTGTCCCCTCCTCTCCTTCTGTGCAGTCATATCTGCATCACTGGTTCCAGATTTTCCTTTCCACACACTTCACTGCCTCTGTTATGTGGCAGCCAGTCAGAACCAGTCAGTTAGCCACAACAGGTCAGTCAAGCACTCACAGTCAAGCATTCACAGTTGTGGTAGCAACCAGTTAAGCATTTACAGTCAGTCATGCATTTACAGTCAATCAGCCATTCACAGTCAATCAGACTTTTGCGGTAAACAATCAGTTAGTAAATAATAAGAGTTTAATGTCAGGTGCTCAGAGAGTCTGCCTCCTGATCCATCAGCTGGTAGCAAGGAAGCAAACTGTATTAACTCTGTCCATATGGCTGGGAGGAGTTACAGCTGGTGGGGGGGGGGGGCAGTGTGAGGGGAATGAAGAGATGGAGGTAGTGAGGAGGGAGTGGGATGGGGGGAAAGGAGGTAGCGGGGAGGTTCCAGTGTGTGGGATGTGTAATTACCTAAGTGTAGTTACAGGATGAGAGCTACGCTTGTGGTGTCCCATCTTCCCAACACTCATTGTCATATAACTCTTTGAAACTACTGATGGCCTTGGCCTCCACCACTTTCTCACATAACTTGTTCCAACCGTCTACCACTCTGTTTGCGAAAGTGAATTTAGTTATATTTCTTTGGCATCTGTGTTTAGCTAGTTTAAATCAATGATCTCTTGTTCTTGAAGTTCCGGGTCTCAGGAACTCTTCCCTATTAATTTTATCAATTCCTGTTACTATTTTGTATGTAGTGATCATATCACCTCTTTTTCTTCTGTCTTCTAGTTTTGGCATATTTAATGCCTCTAACCTCTCCTCGTAGCTCTTGCCCTTCAGTTGTGGGAGCCACTTAGTAGCATGTCTTTGCACCTTTTCCAGTTTGTTGATGTGCTTCTTAAGATATGGGCACCACACAACCACTGCATATTCTAGCTTTGGCCTAACAAAAGTCGAACAATTTCTTTAGTATATCGCCATCCATGTATTTAAAAGCAATTCTGAAGTTAGAAAGTGTAGCATAGGCTCCTCGCACAACATTCTTTATGTGATCCTCAGGTGATAGTTTTCTATCTATTTATATATTTATTTATTTATTTATATACAAGAAGGTACATTGTATTAGAGAGAATACTTAGCATAGTATTTACAATCTTGTAAAGCCAATAGTATGCGCAGCATTTCTGGCAGGTCCTTAATCTAGCATAATTTTAAGTAGGTAAATTCTAGCAGAATTAATAAAATGATAACAGATACATTGCAAGAAAAAAAATGAGATGAGAGAGAATAGTAAGTATATTAAAGCTCTGGTTGATTACATTAACAACTTGATTGGTAATTTAAACAAGATTAACAGACACCGTACAGCAGATTGATAGCACATATAAGAAGACAGCAATGATCACAATGGTAATGATGTTCGGATTGGGTACATAAAGGTAGGGAGATTTGGTAGCAATAAATACAGTGCAATTTTAAAGCAACAAAGTAAAAAAACTATGAAGATTAAATTAGGTACTTTTTAGTTTTGTTTTTGATTGACGCAAAAGTTGGACAGCTTTTCAATTCATTAGGGAGTGAGTTCCATAGACTGGGTCCCTTTATTTGCATAGAGTGTTTACACAGATTAAGTTTGACTCTGGGGATATCAAAGAGATATTTATTTCTGGTGTGGTGATAATGGGTCCTATTACATCTGTCCAGGGAGAGTTTCAGAGCAGGATTTGCATTTAAGAACAGGATTTTGTAAATGTAATTGACACAAGAAAATTTGTGGAGTGAGATTGTTTCTATGATTATGATTATATTCAACTATGTTCATCAATCAGTGAACAAATACTTTGTCGGTTATTACATTATAAGCACAGGTTATATATAAGTATCTGCATGTTTTGTTCACTATAATGAACCACTAAGTAGCTATTATGAGTCAAAAAGTAACGAGGCATGACCGCCGTTTACCAGCCAGCCACTCACGCCCTCCCTCCAGTCATCTGACTCACCCACATTCTCCTCCCACAATAATGTTTTTGCTATAATTCACTATATACAGACGTTATATATAAGTATCTACATGTTTTGTTCACCATAACTGTACATCTAACCTTGTATGGTGAGTAAAGGCACAAAGATGTGGCTACTCACACAGTCAGCTGATCGGCGGCTGCCCTCAAGGCCAGTCGCACTAATATTTCTCCTCCAACAATACTGTGTGGTGTTATTATGCTATATACACACATTATATATAAATATCTACCTGTTTTATTCACCATACTTGTACAAATAAACTGGTATGGTGCCCAAAGACCATCGTGGTAACCAGTAAACAACACCGTCGTCTGCACGGTGGCGTCGTGCAGACGACGCCACCGCCCTCACCAAAATGGCGGCTCCAAACCTTCTCTTGCTGTTTATACCCTCTATACACACGTTATATATAAGTATCTACATTTGTGTTCACCATAGCGAACCACTAAGCTGGTATGCTGAGTGCAGTCAATAAAAGGTGGCCACACACAGTCAAAAGACATCACCACCACCCTCCCTCCCACAGCATTACTCCTCCCTCCATGGCGCACAGCGCTAAATATCACCACAATCCTGCTATTATCAGAACCCTGGTCAGTTTTACCACAGTCAGGGGTCTTCTGTAATAATATCATCGCTTCATAATAGCATGAACAAGTATAATTTGGCATTTTTAGGCGATGCTGTGGTCACAAGCTGAACAGCAGTGCTGTTAGCTCATGCTGCGTGCGTCAGGCTTGGTTGCTCACTCAATACTGAGGCCAATAACACCCGGGAGTTTGGCCCACGATTTTTTTTAAAAATGGCGTCTGTTTACAAGAGCCCTGATGAAGTTGTGGTGAACCCTGTGTATCCGCGGGCTGTTTAAATCTTGCGTAGTACTCCAACACATCATATGACGTGATGCGCAGTTGACTGGAACAACGTCCAGCACGTCATATGACGTGATGCGCACTTTAAGGGTTAAAGATTCCTCACATAATTTATAGGTTGTGTGGGGTCTATGTTCTCCAATTCCACATATCATAACATGGCATTCATTCACATTAAATTCCATTTGCAAAGTGGTGCTCCATATACTTATGTTGTCCAGGTCTTCTTGAAGGGCATGACAATCATCTAAGTTTGCTTATCCTTCCTATTATCTCAGCATCATTAGCAAACATGTTCATATAATTCTGTATTCCATCTGGTAGATCATTTATGAAGACAATGAACATCACCGGTGCAAGAACTGAACTCTGTGATACTCCACTTGTGACATTTCTCCAGTCTGATACATTGCCTCTGATAACTGCCATCATTTTTCTATGTCAGAAAATTTTTCATCCATGTTAGAAGCTTACTTTTATTTATTTATTTATTTATTTATTTATGCATATACAAGAAGGTACATTGGGAATGTGAGGATACATAATATGGCAATTACAGTCTTGTAAAGCCACTAGTATGCGCAGCGTTTCGGGCAGGTCCTTAATCTAAGAAAATTTTAAGTAGGTAAATACTTGCAAAATTTATAGACAAAAAAAAATGATAACAGTTACATGGAATGAAAAAAAGAAGATGAGAGAAAATTGTAGGTACAGTATATTAAAGCACATAGGTAGCTAAGATTTATTGCAATGACAGCTTGAATGGTAGTTGACAAAAATTGGTAGGCACAATACAACAGAAACAATATAAGATTGATTGCAATGACAGCTTGAATGGTAGTTGACAAAAATTGGTAGTCACAATACAGCATATGGCTATCACATAAAAGAAGACAGCAATGAACACAATGATAAGGATATTTGATACTACATAAAAATTAGGAGATTGGGTAACACTAGGTACAGAGCAAATTTAAAGCTCAGTGTAGGAAACTAAGATGAAATTAGGTACTTTTTGGTTTTGCTTTTAAATAAGGTAAAAGTTTTCCAGTTTTTCAATTCACTAGGGAGTGAGTTCCATAGACTAGGTCCCTTAATTTGCATAGAGTGTTTACACAGATTAAGTTTGACCCTGGGGATATCAGAGATATTTATTTCTGGTGTGGTGATAATGGGTCCTATTACATCTGTCCAGGGAGAGTTTCAGAGCATGGTTTGCATTTAAGAACAGGGTTTTGTAAATGTAGTTGACACAAGAGAATGTGTGGATGGAGTTAATATTTAGCAAGTTTAGGGATTTAAACAAGGGAGCTGAGTGTTGTGTGAAAGCAGAGTTAGTTATTATTCTGATAGCAGATTTTTGCTGCGTGATGATGGGCTTAAGGTGGTTTGCAGTGGTAAACCCCCATGCACAGATACCATAATTAAGATAGGGGTAGATTAGTGCATAATATAGTGAGAGGAGAGCAGAGTTAGGAACATAATATCTGATTTTGGAGAGTATACCAACTGTCTTGGAGACTTTCTTAGTTATGTGTTGAATGTGGGTGCTGAAGTTGAGTCTCTTGTCTAGGAATAGGCCAAGAAACTTGCCATCATTTTTATTACTGATGTTAATGTTGTCTATCTGTAGCTGAATTGCATTTGATGATTTGCTTCCAAATAAGATGTAGTAAGTCTTTTCGATGTTTAATGTTAGTTTGTTCGTTGACATCCATAAGTGGGACTTTTTTTAATTCATTATTCACAACATTATTTAGTGTATGTGGGTTGAGGTCTGAATAGATAAGTGTAGTATCGTCAGCAAACAATATAGGTTTGAGAATATTAGAGACATTAGGCAGATCGTTTATATATTTAAGAAATAGAAGAGGTCCTAAGATACTGCCCTGTGGCACTCCAACGGTAATTGGTAGAGTGGAAGAAGTTGCATCATTGATGGCTACATATTGGTGTCTGTCACTAAGATAGGATCGGATGTAGTCAAGGGCAAGGCCTCGGATTCCATAATGCTGGAGTTTAAGTAAGAGGTAGTTGTGATTAACAGTATCAAAGGCTTTTCTTAGGTCAATGAAGAGTCCAATCGGAAACTCATTTTTGTCAAGGGCTGAGTAGATAATGTCAAGGAGACTAATGATTGCATCGTTGGTGCTCTTTTGGGACCGGAAGCCAAACTGGCAGGGGCTGAGTATGTCGAATTTTACGAGGTAGGAATAGAGCTGTTTGTAAATAATTTTTTCAAATATTTTTGATAGAATGGGTAGATTTGATATTGGTCTATAATTGTTTATGTCCGCCGGATTGCCTCCTTTATGGACTGGCGTTACTCTTGCTTTTTTGAGGATATGAGGGAAGGTGTGACACTCTATAGATTTGTTGAACAGTAGTGCTATGGGTGGGGCAAGGGCATGGAAGGCCCTCTTGTACACAATGGACGGAATTTCACTGGTGTTCCCTGCCTTGGTTTTTAGAGAGTGTATGATTGACACAACATCTGCCGGGCTGATTGGTGAAAGGAGAAGAGAGTTTGGATAGCTGCCTGAGAGATATGTGTTAACCTGTACCTGTCACCCCTCCAATATTTTCCAGTTTCCAGAACAACCTCTTATGTGGAACTCTGTTGAAAGCCTTTTTTAGGTCCAGATAGATGCAGTCAACCCAACTATCTCTTTCCTGTAAAATCTCTGTGGCTCGATCATAGAAACTAAGTAAATTTGATACACAGGATCTTCCTGATCAAAAACCATACTGTCTGCCTGATATTATATTATTTCTTTCCAGGTACTCTAATCATTTAGTTTTTATTATATTTTTTCCAATATTTTGACTATTACACTTGTCAATGATACAGCTCTATAATTGAGGGGGTCTTACCTGCTGCCATTTTTGTAGATTGGAACTATGTTAGCCTTTTTCCACACATCTGCTATGACTCCTGTATACAGGGATGTCTGAAAAGTCAGCTGAAGAGGAATGCTGAGCTCAGGTGCACATTCTCTTAGAACCCATGGTGAAACTCCATCTGAGCCAACTGCTTTGTTCTTACTTAGATCCGGGAGCATTTGTTTCACTTTATCTCTAGACACCTCTATGTGCTCTATGCTATTCTCTGGAATTCTTATTGTGTGTGGTTCTCTGAAGATCTCATTTTTTACAATCACACTTTGGAACTTTTTGTTTAATGTTTCACACATTTCCTCTTCATTTTCCGTTTATCTGTCCCCCATTTCCACCCAGTCCCCTCACCATCCATCCAGTCCCCTCACCATCCATCCAGTCCCCTCAACATCCATCCAGTTCCCTCACCATCCATCCAGTCCCCTCACCATCCACCCAGTCCCCTCACCATCCACCCAGTCCCCTCACCATATATCCATCCAGTCCCCTCACCATCCATCCAGTCCCCTCATCATCCTTCCAGCCCCCTCACCATCCATCCAGCCCCCTCACCATCCATCCAGTCCCCTCACCATCCATCCAGTCCCCTCACCATCCACCCAGTCCCCTCACCATCCATCCAGTCCCATCACCATCCATCCAGTCCCCTCACCATCCATCCAGTCCCCTCACCATCCATCCAATCCCCTCACCATCTATCCAGTCCCTCTCACCATCTATCCAGTCCCTCTCACCATCTATCCAGTCCCCTCACCATCAATCCAGTCCCCTCACCATCCATCCAGTCCCCTCACTGTCCATCCAGTTCCCTCACCATATATCCATCCAGTCCCCTCACCATCCATCCAGTCCCCCTCACCATCCATCCAGTCCCCTCACCATCCATCCAGTCCCCTCACCATCCATCCAGTCCTCTCACCATCCATCCAGTCCCCTCACCATATATCCATCCAGTCCCCTCACCATCCATCCAATCCCCTCACCATATATCCATCCAGTCCCCTCACCATCCATCCAGTCCCCTCACCATCCATCCAGTCCCCTCACCATCCATCCAGTCCCCCTCACCATCCATCCAGTCCCCTCAACATCCATCCCGTTCCCTCACCATCCATCCAGTTCCCTCACCATCCATCCAGTCCCCTCACCATCCACCCAGTCCCCTCACCATCCACCCAGTCCCCTCACCATATATCCATCCAGTCCCCTCACCATCCATCCAGTCCTCTCACCATCCATCCAGTCCCCTCACCATCCATCCAGTCCCCTCACTGTCCATCCAATCCCCTCACCATATATCCATCCAGTCCCCTCATTATATATCCATCATGTCCCCTCACCATTCATCCAGTCCCCTCACCATTCATCCAGTCCCTCTCACCATTCATCCAGTCCCTCTCACCATTCATCCAGTCCCTCTCACCATCCATCCAGTCCCTCACCATCCATCCAGTCCCCTTACCATCCATCCAGTCCCCTCACCATCCATCCAGTCCCCTCACCATCCATCCAGTCCCCTTACCATCCATCCAGTCCCCTCACCATATATCCATCCAGTCCCCCTCACCGTCCATCCAGTCCCCTCACCATCCATCCATCCAGTCCCCTCACCATCCATCCATCCAGTCCCCTCACCATCCATCCATCCAGTCCCCTCACCATATATCCATCCAGTCCCCTCACCATATATCCATCCAGTCCCCCTCACCATCCATCCAGTCCTCTCACCATCCATCCATCCATACAGTCTCTTCACCATCCATCCTGCTGTCCTCCCAAATACAATATTCAAACACAATCATCACTAGGCGGGAGACACTGGTAAACTGAAAGGCTCCTTGCCTATGCCACCAGAAATCAGGCGCTTGGTCAACCCATATGTATTTCAACAAACTCACCAAATGAAGCAAAGCTCATATACAGAATGAAATTTGATGAAAAAATTGAGCTCATAAACCAAAAAATTCGTAGAGAGGGGTATTCATCAACCGAGGTTCCACTTTAGCTATATACTGCTTGGTAAACTGCATCAGCTGAGAGGAAACATTGCCTAAATGCTTCCAAGACCCTTGGTTGTTATCCATCGACTTAGACTACTACACTATAGGAACCTTTTTAGAAGCTGTCTCTTCTCAAGTCCAGCATAAATATGTTTGTCATGTACATTATTTATTTATTTATATATACAGTACACAAGAATTCATATATTCTTCTAAAGCCACTAGCACGCATAGAGTTTCAGGAGTTTCCAAATCATTCAACAACCAGGTACCCATTCACTGCTGGGTAAACAGAGGCTACAGTTAAGGATTGGCACCCAGTAAATTCTCCCCGGACAGAATATGAACCCAGGCCAAAGCGCTCGCGAAGTGCCGAATGTGTGTTTTACCACTACACGACAGGGGACTGCAATTTTCATCAGTTGAAGGCCAAACAGCCTAAAATATCAATCAAAATACATTCTACCCCAAGCCCTTCCAGATGGCTGCACAACCATAAGGCAGGCCCTGCTTCAGCCTGAAATCCTCACATTCATTATAACTGCCAGTGGCAAGTCATCACTAGGCTGTGCCTAGTGGATTAGCCAAGTGTGACCTGTCTTTTAGACTATCTCCAAGTGAGTTCTAAGTGTCCTTTGGCAAGTTTTGCTAAAGCTAATATTGATGGTGGTGTTGAGGGGTGTTTATGCATGCACATTGTAAACAGTTAACATTGTTTACAAGACATTATCTATTTATCTGCAAAGAGACTGATGTATTTCCACACTTGAGTTACCTGCAGATAAGGTGCTTTGGGTTTGTGTTGATTGAGTTACAAGGTACTAACTTTTGCTGCCTTTCAATTGAGTTGGACACATTTTCTGTCACATTTCTCAAGCTTCTTGTCCCTGCTCTTTCCTGACTTGGTTGAATAGCAGGTGTTTTGGCCGAAGTTCAAGACTTCCTCTTTCTCTGGTGGAAAGGGTCTTGTGGCAACTCTTTTTTTTTTTTTTTTTTTTTTTTTTCTAGGGTGGTGTTCTCAATGCATTAGTTTTCTCTGTACCTCATTTCTTCTTTTTCACAATATGTGCAGTTTGCATGAAGATTTCCTCATTTCAGTAGGTGAGGGTGAACAGTCTGGGTAAAGCAGGAGTTGCTTGCAGTGAATACACATAATCGGGCAACACAGCCCCTGCAGCCTTGCCTACTCACAATGTAGCTGTGAGAAGATTTCCAGCCAAGAATTTTATCACATTACCAGATGGTGACTTTATCATTGAACGTGTCAACAAAATAAATCTCAAGTCAACAACTTCCTGAACTGCATGAACTGCTGTATGCTGATGCTGAAAATTACCAAGCCGATTCTAATGCTCAAACTTGCATTTTAATTCTGAATTACATATAAACTAAAATAACAGCTGAGGCTTCTAGCAGTTTACTGGTTTAGACAGGTGTCTGGGTACCAAGAAATAGGCTAACTAGCCTAATCTTGTCTACTAGAAATAAAGAAAGGCAAGATAAAAAAAAAAGCTGAGAGACAAGAGATGACGTGAAGCTACCGAACAGACTATCAACAAGACACAGCGTTTATGTAGCAACAGCTGGTTGACCTAGTGACCATTAACTGGTTCCCATAGTAACAGACAGCTTATTAGGCTTAATCAGTGTTCACCTAGGCCAACTATTGACCTTCCATAGGATTCAACTGATGATAGTTGCCTAACTTTGATTTACCTACTTACTGATAGGTGAACAGAGGCATCAGGTAAATGTAATCGTGCTCAAATGTTCCAGTTCTGCCATGGGAATTGTAACTTGGACCTTTGTTGTGAATCTGTTGCCCCTGACTACTGTGCTGCAGAACCCCAAGCTGTTCCTGTTGTCATAATGAGGAAGTTCCCCCCTTTTAGTGTTGTGCAATTATGCTATCCTGCCTTAACTGTGCTTGATCCTCTCCTCTGTGGATCTTACTTTAGGGAGTACCTAAATGATCCATCTAGAAAGGCAATTTTTATATAACTTTATTACAGGCTCATACATCAACCCATACAATGTATGGGCTGTAGTGGTATATATTAAGAGCTTTTAGTGTGTAATGGTAAATAATAAAAATAAGAGTGAAAAATTGACAAACTTAAGTTGAAGATAAAATATGAAAGTAACTTTGCACTACTTTGATTTAATTGTTTAATATTTTCTATGCAAGACAAATTGCCACTTTTGTAAACTATTCATAAGTTTTCTCTCTCACAAGGTCGGGTGTTCCAGCTACATGGTGGGCCAATTTGGTTACAATATCGAGTCAAGTCATGGGCTTTGGACACTGACCCCCCACATGTCCTAGTAGCTACTGCAGCTGGTGTCTTCTGTCCTGGGAATGAGAGGAAGTTCCTCCCAAAACTTGCTAACCAGTTTTCACTTACAATGGAGACTGTCATAGAGGTAAAATTATTTTACTGTGATTTTTCTTCTTTTTACCATAAATTCAAGTTCAAGTAAGTTTATTGAGAAAAGGAAGTACATCTTAAAAGGATAGAGTAGCTTAGGCTATTTCTACCCTTGTCTACATAACATCCCTCAAGGGGCTCACAAACCAATAGAGTACACAATTATTAATCATATTTTACATTTCACATTCCAATGGTAATCACATTGCATACAGTAAGATCTCTTATCGATTATGCTGCCGCTGTCATATCGTGTTTTGGTAAAGGCAGACTAAACAAGTTGGAGAAGGTACAAAATGAAGCCATGAGAATAATCTTAGGATGCCCAAGAAATACTATTACTGAAATAATGATGATATGATTGAACTTACAGAGTATTGGGGATAGAATTTCAGAGATAAATGAAGCTTCGATTAATGAGAGGGAGAGGGAGCTAGTGAATTAATTCTCTCACTTCCAAAGGTGGGAAGAACTGAACAATGCATGTGAAAGCATAATAAGATCTTTATGTTCTAATGTTACAAAGCATGATGCCCTTCAAGAATGCATTTCATTGCAAGAAACAACTAACACCAACATGGGGAGTAATACAACATAGCTACAGTAATTTTTCCCTTTATGTTCGCAGACTCTTAGTTTTGCCCCGGTTTCCCCGCAGAGTGCCTTAACCCTTAACATGCTCAGGGTTTAATATCCTGTCATCCCCACAGGTGCATGTCATTTTGAAAAAAAAAAAAAATATTTTTTCTTCCTAACCTGTTAAATTGTGTTCACTGATCATGGGAAAAATAATAAAAAAATCGTAAGTGGCATATATTGCCCGCTATACGGCGGGGAAGTCTGGCAAATTATAGGCGCTGACTCAGCATGTAATTACCTAAGTGTAATTACCTAAGTGTAGTTACAGGATGAGAGCTACGCTCGTGGTGTCCCGTCTTCCCAGCACTCTTTGTCATATAACGCTTTGAAACTACTGACGGTCTTGGCCTCCACCACCTTCTCACTGTCCCAGGCGGTCTGTTGCTCGCCAGCTGTCAGGCCGGAGTTGCCACAAAGAGATAATTACCTAATTATTTCAATGTCTCTGATTGATTTTTCATAGTTTTTTTGCTGTAATATTATTCAATAGTGTGTAGTTTGATATATTTATATAATAAAATGAGTGAATCATCGCTGTACTCAAAAATATGGTGTGCATATTGTTGATTCAATTATGTTCATCAATCAGAGAACAAATACCTTGTCGGTTATTACACTATAAGCACAGGTTATATATAAGTATCTGCATGTTTTGTTCACTATAACGAACCACTAAGTAGCTATTATGAGTCAAAAAGTAACGAGGAGTGACCACCGTGTACCAGCCAGCCACTCCCGCCCTCCCTCCAGTCATCTGACTCACCCACATTCTCCTCCCACAATAATGTTTTTGCTATAATTCACTATATACAGACGTTATATATAAGTATTTACATGTTTTGTTCACCATGACTGTGCATCTAAGCTTGTATGGTGAGTAAAGGCACAAAGACGTAGGACCTCACACAGTCAGCTGATGGCTGCCGCCCTCAAGGCCAGACGCACTAATATTTCTCCTCCAACAATACTGTGTGGTGTTATTACGCTATATATCTTATATACACACGTTATATATAAGTATTTACATGTTTTGTTCACCATAACTGTACGTCTAAGCTTGTATGGTGAGTAAAGGCACAAAGACGTAGGACCTCACACAGTCAGCTGATGGCTGCCGCCCTCAAGGCCAGACACACTAATATTTCTCCTCCAACAATACTGTGTGGTGTTATTACGCTATATACACACATTATATATAAATATCTACCTGTTTTATTCACCATACTTGTGCAAATAAACTGGTATGGTGCCCAAAGACCATCGTGGTAACCAGTAAACAACACCGTCGTCTGCACGGTGGCGTCGTGCAGACGACGCCACCGCCCTCACCAAAATGGCGGCTCCAAACCTTCTCTTGCTGTTTATACCCTCTATACACACGTTATGTATAAGTATCTACATTTGTGTTCACCATAGCGAACCACTAAGCTGGTATGCTGAGTGCAGTCAATAAAAGGTGGCCACACACAGTCAGAAGACATGGCCACCACCCTCCCTCCTACAGCATTACTCCTCCCTCCATGGTGCACAGCGCTAAATATCACCACAATCCTGCTATTATCAGAACCCTGGTCAGTTTTACCACAGTCAGGGGTCTTCTGTAATAATATCATCGCTACATAATAGCATGAACAAGTATATTTTGGCATTTTTAGGCGAAGCTGTGGTCACAAGCTGAACAGCAGTGCTGTTAGCTCATGCTGCGTGCGTCAGGCTTGGTTGCTCACTCAATACTGAGGCCCCTAACACCCGGGAGTTTGGCCCACGATTTTTTTTAAAAATGGCGTCTGTTTACAAGAGCCCTGATGAAGGTGTGGTGAACCCAGTGTATCCACGGGCCGTTTAAATCTTGCGTAGTACTCCAACACATCATATGACGTGATGCGCAGTTGACTGGAACAACGTCCAACACGTCATATGACGTGATGTGCACTTTAAGGGTTAAGGCACCCTATCGGGGATGCACAGAGCGCCATATGGTGATTTTAGGTATTGGGAGCGATTCAAAACTCCCGCAGGTTCAGGGGGCTCACATCCTGTGCCTCTTAACTCCTGTAATCAGACACCATCTTGAAAAAAAAATCATCAGCATCTGTGCTGGCTGTGAGAGTCTTAGTACTGAGAGAGCAGCCAAGGCTGGCACATGCAGGAGCAGCGCACAGCACCATTGCAGCTAGGGGCCACAGCACCGCTGTTCAGCTAGAGGCCACATCACCACTCAGTAATGATGATTAAAATGGATAACTGAAATTATTTTTTGTTGATATTGTCATAGATGATCCTGACTGTGATAAAGACTATGTACAACAATCAGATATCAGTGAATACAATGTTACTTATGATATTCACAGCATGAGGTACAGGCACAGCACCCAGCCACAATATAACCTTGTGGAAATTTATTCATATTCGGGATTTTGTGACAGGAATGTGATAATAACAGCAGTTTTGTAGCTAGTCATTGCGAGATGTTTAGAATGTTTGAGGATATTGGAAGCATTGTCTTGCATCATGTGAGTGCTTTGGCTCTATGCTGTGTTTTTATTTCATTACCATACCCACCAAAACTGCTTATTAGTTTGTTATGGCACATATAAATGTTGACATTGATATATAACGTGCGTATATAGCGTAATAATAGCAAGAACACTGTTTGCTTGATCTAAGAATAATGCATGTGTCACAATATATGAGTCCCATCTTTTTGAGAATAGCGATGTTCCACACATTTAATTATATAGTATATATTCCACAAATTACACACTATTGAATAATATTACTGCAAAAAAAATAGATATAAAACCTTTCACAGCCACTGAAATAATTAACTGCCTGAAACGCTGTGCGTAATAGTGGCTTTAGGCATTGTATGTACTAGCTCTATCTATAAATCCATCAATGTTTGTATCACACCTTGTATGTATGTACTTTACCTGAATAAACATTTGAATTTTTAATTTTGTTATTTGAATATGTAACATGTATTTGGGGCAGCTCCTGCCACACTCCGCTGTCGACCGCTAGGCTGACCGTGGATTGTTGTTGAGTGTATATAAACTCTCAACGCATGATCTTTATGGTTCATTATGGTGCACAAAAGTGTAGATAGTTCTATACAATATATGTATATAGTGTAATAACAGCAAAAAACCAGCGTTGAGTGTAATGAAACGCCATTTTCTGGGTGAGCCCTGAATGCTCCCTGGAGCTTATCGGGCTAATGTATGTCATATTAGACCGGAACATTAGCTATGGAGTTTAGACCTACCAGGGACCAGCACCAGAACCTGGCCTATTCAGAGAGAGGTTTCAGGGCGCATTGACCCTGGAAAACCACCTTGTGGTTGGGTTTTTTCCGTATCTGCCATCGACCGGGGTTAGGCACCCAGAAAGGTAGGCATAACAAAACAAACCCCACATGGTAAGAAACTCCCTACAATCCAAAGGAAACAAGCAAACAAGCAAAAATCACACTTTACTGCCGCGCCGATTGTCCGCACAGCCCTCCCTGCCCCGAGAGGGGGAGGGGGGCCTGGACCTCGCTGCGCCGGCTGCCTAGCACCAGTTCGGAAGCTAAGCTTCAACCAACACGAAAAAAATGCTGACTGGTGGAAAGGAGGGTTGCCAGGGAACTTCTCGGGCTCACCTAGAAATTGGCGTTTCATTATATTCAACGCTGGTTTTCTGTGGGGAGCCCCTACGGCTCCCTGGAGCTTCATACCCAAAGAGAAGGAAAAGAAAGGGCTGACCCGGGAGGCAGCCGCCACAATGCAACGCGAAGTTGAGACAACAGGCAGCAACCTGCAACCCAAAGCAACACAAGAACACACAGGGGTAGACACGCTTACAAATGAACGGGCAGCCAGGAACCTGTGCGACCCCCAAATCCTCATACCTGAAATGAGCCAAAAACGTCAGCAAACACTACAGCAAAAGCTGCAAACATCCGAATGGCACGGGCTCAAGGATAGACCGCAGACTGGTAGACTTCAGAAAACTGCGGACGACCTGGGAGACCCGAGCCCTGAACAGGGAACAAGGAAAACCAGATCAACCAAAGCGCATCCCTAGCCACAGCACGCAGGTAACTGCACAGAGCCGCAACCAAACAACACATGTCACACCCCCGGCCGAACCAAGCATCAAAAACCCAAGGACCCCTCCAGTAAGCAGCCATCTCGACCGTCGCCAGAAGGACGGAGAAAGGCTGCAAGCGTACAAACTTACCACCAGTACCAAAAGAGCAGAAACCTCTGCATCGAAAAGAGCTGAAAGCTCCCCGACTTGACCCACAGAGGTCAATGCCAACAAAGTATGACCTCTGAAAAACAATCTTGAACTGAAGGGGCTACCACAAACTGAGGAGAGGAAGGATAAAATGGCACCCTGATCAAGGACCAGGATGGCTCAGGCGGCGCATGAGCAGGCCGGAGGTGAAACACAACATGAGAAGAATACGGAACGGGGTGGATGTGACGTCCACCCAGAACGCAAGCCAGAGAGGCTCCGCCAGCACTGCACAATACGAGGCGACAGTATGAAGCATCAATTAACAGTCCTGAAAACCTTAAAAGGACAAGACAACCCGATGCAAAAGAGAAGACAACATACGAAGAGCAAGAAAATGGCAAATAGAAATTCCAGGAACGTCATACTTTCGCTGAGAGAAAGCTCACGGGTGGGACACCATCATCTAAGACACCTGATCACCATAAAGATGGTGATACACCCGCGCCAGCAGAACAGACGAGAAGAGCCGAGGAGAAGGTTGAACCAGTCAGTCCAAGAACCCTAAACAAAGCAGTCCAAGAACCCTAAACAAGACCCACCAAGGTCCGAACCTGGGACGGAACCAAATGGAGTGGCCTCCAGATCATCAGGAATCCGAACCCGGTGATCTGGAAAGAACCACACCCCTGGTGAGCAGACAATCGGACTGACTGGGAGCCCACACCAGCCAGTCATCGAGGTAGGCCAGAAACCGAATCCGAGCAGACGCAGACAGGTCACCAAAATCCGGTAATGATGCGTAAATACACTAAGTGCCAATTACAAACTAGGGAAGGCAACAAAAGCAGCAAGCCTGAAGCCCCACCACCAACTGTGCCAGCCCCGGAACCCTGGAGAGGAATGTGCCAAGAAGTGACCCGGAAGTCCAGGGACACCATCCAGGCACCCGGCCCCAACAGAAGCCGGACCAAAGACAACAGTCTAACGAAGAGGGCAAAGAATCCAGGGTGCAGACTGCATAAATCCAGAAGAACCGCAAGGCCCATGTCTGCACTGTAACAGACGGGAACCTCAGAGGGATGGGGCGGAACGACCACGTCCAAACGCACCTACACCAAGATGACATAAAGAAGCGCAGGGAAAGAAGCCCACCCTGCCAGCCCCGAACCCCCCAAAGAGAGAGAAGCAGCCGGACACCACAAAAGGCCGGAAGACAACCACAAGCGAGAGCCAACAGAGCAAGCTGCTCCCCCAGGGCCCCATCAACAGCGAAGGGAACGGAACCCCTTCCGAAAGAAAATATATATAATAAACACACACACATACATACATGTACGTAGATATACATATATACACATATATACATAGTCACAAAATGTATAAAAACACATACATATATGTAAATAAAATTGAAAAATAAAGAAAAGAAAAGACAAGCCATCGATCGGTGGGCAGAGAGCACCACGCCGGCCAGACGAAGAAGGCACCAAGACAGCACAAAAACTGCACCAAAAGACCCACCTCGACAACAAAAGCCCTAGGTCCCGGCATGACCACGACACATGCCAAGACCCAAAAAGATCAACCTGCAAGCCACGAAGACCCAAAAAGATCAGCCTGCAAGCCACAATGACCCTGAAACCCCAGAAGGCACAACCGGGTCACACACGAGGAAACACAGCCCCTGGAACCCACAAAGGGGGCCCAAGAGGAGGAAACCTCCAGAACAAAACCAAAGAACCCAAAGGAACCCGTAATCGAACCTGGGGAAGCCCAAACTGCCACATTTGCCAGCGGAGATACACCACAGAAAGGCAAAGCACAGCCCCAGACAGAACCCCCATGGAAACGGTCAAAACAGACTGAAAACCGAGGGACAAGGTGTGGGAGCTAGCTTAAAAACAGACAGGGACACTGAGTCCAAACCCTTGGGGCCAGACCCAAAACAGACAAAACGGAAAACCCAGTGGAAAAATCAACACTCAAACATTCCCAGAGGAACAGAAGATGGGCAGAAAACACCAGAAAAGCAAAGAAACGACAACAGGAGAATAAAACCCCTGAAAAAGGGGAAAAACTCACCCAAGATGCTCGCTCGCACATCTTGGGGCATGTAACAAACCGCAACACCACCCTGGTGGCCATGCCGGGAAACTAACAGAAGAAAATGGCCACCAGAACAGAGGACTGTGATCGACGCAAGAGATACGAAAACACGCCAGCAAAAGTGGGAAGCAAGCAGACTGGATGGGCAAGAAACTCCGCCCAGAAGCAGAAAACCCAGGCAGGGGCAAACAGCCCCAGAACTGTTAGCAGGCATCCCCCACAGCCCCAGGAACCTGCAACAGAGGCCCCAGGGCAGAAATGTCCTCCACGCCCTCAGCCCTTAAAGAAAAGGAAGGGTCTAGGGGAAAGGCAGCAAGAAAGGGCCGCTGGTAAGACCCAGAAATCTTGGCAGGAGGAACAGGCTCGAAAACGTCCATCCCCAACCCGAACAGGGCAGCCCCCAAAACCGCCCAAGTCTCGGCCCCAACTAAACCCCGCCCTGACCCCGAAACCCGCAGACGGTCCGGAGCCGGGAACAGGGAGGGAAAGGGGCGAACAGCACCTAACCAAAACGGGGCGGCCTCGGGGCATCCGAGAGGGAAACAAACCTAACGTGTTGCAGAAACCTAACCTAGCTTGCAACACGGATGCCACCTGTACTCTGAACAGTAATAACATCAGGAGAGTACTGGAGAACAAGCAGAGAATATCTCTCACAAGACTCCGGGTCAAGGTGTCAGTGACCCAACAGGCAACATGACGGAGGTAAAAGTGGCGACTGTCACCAGGAGACAAGGGCACAGCAACCAAAGATCCCGTACAAGATGGGTTGGAACCCGGAAGACACATTCAATGGTCCATCGAGCCCAGACGGGTTTCCAGGGCCCGTAGGCTGACTGCTACGGGAAGCCCGGGCAAGGTGTTGCTAACCGGTTAAAACCCAAAAATAACAAGGTGGTAGAGGACAACACTGAAAACCCCTGCGACGTGTACAATCACGGAGTCCTAGCAGAGGGCCACCAAACACTACCAGTGGAACTATAGCCACATTAGGCAGACCCCCACCAGGCAAATGAAAATAAAAACAAAAGAAAACCCCCAAAAAGTACACCGTCTCCAGAGGCAACAGGAACCGGTCGCCGCTTAGGTGGCAGGTCGTGCAACACCTTGACGCCCTAACCAGCACAATATCAGTCTGTACTCAGGGCCAAACAAGGGCCCCAAGCCCCAGCTGGCCCCAAGGGCGAGGCAAATGCCGAGCAGCAAGAACCTCTACGGGAATGGTTCCCGAACGCCCCAGCGGAAGATAACCCTATCATGCAGGGGCAGTACTTACAGGGCTCTTAGGGAAGGAAGCCCCTAAGTGCATGCAGCCCCGGTACTGATGAGAAACACCTGGCCACCGCACAACACAACACATGGCAGTAAACGCTACACAAGGCTACACTGCCTAATAAACTGAGGCCAGAGAAGCGTCTATCCCGGTTGACATTAGCTTACGAACTGATGCTAGGCAGCCGGCGCGGTGAGGTCCGGGGCTCCCCCCTCTACCTCTCGGGGCGGGGAGGGCTGCGCGGACAATCGGCGCGGCAGTGAAGTGTGATGTTTGC
The DNA here is from genome assembly GCF_040958095.1 of Procambarus clarkii. NCBI lineage: Eukaryota > Metazoa > Arthropoda > Malacostraca > Decapoda > Cambaridae > Procambarus > Procambarus clarkii. Next base: position 7,173,488 of record NC_091192.1, read on the forward strand.
TTGTTTGCTTGTTTCCTTGGGATTGTAGGGAGTTTCTACCTCTCTGTTCGGTTTTTTGTTTTAGTTTTTTTACCATGTGGGGTTTGTTTTGTTATGCCTACCTTTCTGGGTGCCTAACCCCGGTCGATGGCAGATAAGGAAAACCCCAACCACAAGGGAGTTTTCCAGGGCCATTGCTCCCTGAAACCTCTCTGAAGGGGCCAGGTTCTGGCGCTGGTCCCTGCATTGTTGGTCTGAACTCCTTAGCTAATGTCCCGGTCTAATATAACATACATTAGCCCGATAAGCTCCAGGGAGCCTTAGGGGCTCTCCACAGAAAAAGGGCATGGAAGGATGTGCAGAATAGCACCATTGAAAAGCAGAGGTGCAAAATGCATGCTGACAGAAAACTTGATCAACATCAAAGGCGCAAATCTTTAACACCCCTACATGTATCAGACCTAATTGGCCGACCTCTCACAGTGTTCAAAAGAGAACTTGACAATCACCTTCAAAGGATACATAACCAGGCTGTGACTCGTATGTCAGACTGTGAGCAGCCACATTGAACTGCCTGGTTGGTCAGACTAGCAACCAGGAAGCCTGGTCAGATACTGAGTCACGGTGATGTTGATCCTTGAAATCATCAACAGCTAGTCAACAGGTAGGTAATTACACACACACACATTTTTATCGAGATTTCCTACGAGGTCAGACTCTTGACCTTCCCCAGGATGCAACACACAAATAAAGGACCACATAAAGAATATTGTGCGAGGAGCCTATGCCACGCTTTCTAACTTCAGAATTGCTTTTAAATACATGGATGGCGATATACTAAAGAAATTGTTCACGACTTTTGTTAAGCCAAAGCTAGAATATGCAGCAGTTGTGTGATGCCCATATCTTAAGAAGCACATCAACAAACTGGAAAAGGTGCAATGACATGCTACTAAGTGGCTCCCAGAACTGAAGGGCAAGAGCTACGAGGAGAGGTTAGAGGCATTAAATATGCCAAAACTAGAAGACAGAAAAAAAGGTGATATGATCACTACATACAAAATAGTAACAGGAATTGATAAAATCGATAGGGAAGATTTCCTGAGACCTGGAAGTTTAAGAACAAGAGGTCATAGATATAAACTAGCTAAACACAGTTTCCGAAGAAATATAAGAAAATTCACTTTCGCAAACAGAGTCGTAGACGGTTGGAAAAAGTTAAGTGAGAAGGTGGTGGAGGCCAAGACCGTCAGTAGTTTCAAAGCGTTATATGACAAAGAGTGCTGGGAAGACGGGACACCACGAGCGTAGCTCTCATCCTGTAACTACACTTAGGTAATTACAACAGTTAACTATCTCCTGGATATGTATTTACTGTTAGGCGAACAGAGGCATTACGTGAAAGGAAGTGTGTCCAACCATTTTATCCCACATTGGAAACTAACCCCGGATCCCTGATTGTGAGTGATGAACAAGGCCAAGTAAACTGTGAGACCATAATGAAATCATATTCATGCATCAGCTTTTCATCATAGCATAAGATATAAGTTATTAAGCATTTTATACGTGAACTCATAAAACTTTTGTTGTGTATTAATTGTTTTGTTTTTCTGACTTTTACAGTGTTTTCTTGTTTCAGAATTTGGGAACGATTGCCTACGAGTCGCAGAACTACGAATCCGAGGAGAAGTTGGTGTCATTCACCTGCCTGCCACACTTGCATTCTGATGGCATGTTCCTCCTCAACATTCCAGGGCTCACAGATATTACCATTGAGTCTTACAGGGTGATACATGACTTTAAGACTGGTCAGTTTATAAAGAAAATATATTATTGTATGGTTTAACCTTAGATGAAAAATGTAATATTTACTGTAGTTAATGTTGATGGATGAATACAAAATTTGATCGAGAAATTATGTGAATGGGGGAAAAATTAGAATTTTGTATTAATTTATTAATTAAAATGCCCTTGTATTCTGAATTAAGAGAGAAGAGTACAGAGTTTGAGCAAATCATGATCACAAAACCCACTAAAATTACTCAAACATTTGCTTCTGCTTTTTTTACTACATTTGGATAAACAAAACATCTCCAATACACATCTCCACTAACATTTGAAATAATCACTGATGGTATGATAGACCAGTACCATAAATTTTTTCTAATTTTTAACCATCCATTAGAAACTATGAAGATTTGCTTTGGATTACACAATGAAGCCTACATAATTAACTTTTCTGTGGGGAGCCCCTACTGCTCCCTGGAGCTTATCGGGCTAATGTATGTTATATTAGACTGGGACATAGCTAAGGAGTTCAGACCTACCAGGGACCAGCGCCAGAACCTGGCCCCTTCAGAGAGGTTTCAGGGAGCAATGGCCCTGGAAAACCCCCTTGTGGTTGGGGTTTTCCTTATCTGCCATCGACTGGTGCTTGCACCCAGAAAGGTAGGCATAACAAAACAAACCCCACATGGTAAAAAAACTAAAACAAAAACCGAACAGAGGTAGAAACTCCCTACAATCCCAAGGAAACAAGCAAACATCACATTTTACTGCCGTACCGATCGTCCGCACAGCCCTCCCCGCCCCGCCCCGAGAGAGGTGGAGGGGGTAGCCCCGGACCTAACGTGCGGGGTGCCTAGCATCAGTTCGTAAGCTAATGTCAACTGGGATAGACGCTTCTCTGGCCTCAGTTTCCTAGGCGGTGTTTGCCTTGTGTGGCGTTCACTGCCGTGTGTTGTGCGGTGGCCAGGAGTACCTCATCAGTACTGGAGCTGCATGCGCTTAGGGGCTTCCTTCCCTAAGCACCTTGTGAGTACTGCCCCTGTGTAACAGGGTTATCTTCCCTGAGGGGTTCGGGAACCATTCCTGTAGAGGTTCTTGCTGCTCGGCATTTGCCTCGCCCTTGGGGCCAGCTGGGACTTGGGGCCCTTGTTTGGCCCTGGGGTAGGGACTGGTATTGTGCTGGTTAGGGCAGCAAGGTGTTGCACGACCTGCCACCTAAGCGGCGACCGGTTCCTGTTGCCTCTGGAGACAGTGTAATTCTGCAGGGTTTTTCTTTTGTTTTTATTTTCATTTGCCTGGTGGGGATCTGTCTAGTGTGGCTATAATTCCACTGGTAGTGTTTGGTGGCCCTCTCCTAGACCCCCGTGATTGTACACGTCACAGGGGTTTTCAGTGTTGTCCTCTACCTTCCCCTTGTTATTTTTGGGTGTTTAACCGGTTAGTAACACCTTGCCCGGGCTTCCCGTAGTTGTTACCCTGCGGGCCCTGGAAACCCTTGTCGGGGCTCAGTGGACCATTGAATGTGTCTTCTGGGTCCCAACCCGTCTTGTACGGGAGCGTTGGTTGCTGTGCCCTTGTCTCCAGGTGACAGTCGCTACTTTTACCTCCGTCATGCTGCCTGTTGGGTCACTGACACCTTGACCCAGAGTCTTGCGATAGAGATTCTCTGCTTGTTCTCCAGTACTCTCTTGATGTTATTACTGTTCAGAGTACAGGCAGCTTCCGTGTTGCAAGCTAGGTTAGGTTGCTGCAAAACGCTAGGTTGGCTTCCCACTCGGATGCCCCGAGGCCACCCCGTTTTGGTTAGGTGCTGTTCGCCCCTTTCCCTCCCTGTTCCTGGCTCCGGACCGTCTGCGGGTTTCGGGTTCGGGGCGGTGTTTAGTTGGGGCCGAGACTCGGGTGGTTTTCGGGGGCTGCCCCTTTTGCGTTGGGGACGGAGGTTTTCGAGCCTGTTTCCCCTGCCAAGCCTTCTGGGTCTTACCAGCGGCCCTTTCTTGCTGCCTTTCGCCTGGACTCTTCCTTTTCTTTAAGGGCGGAGGGCTTGGAGGATGGCTCTGCCACGGGGCCTCTATTGCGGGCTCCCGGGGCTGTGGGGGATGCCTGCTAGCAGTTCTGGGGCAGTTTGAACCTGTTTGGGTTTTCTGCTTCTGGGCTGAGTTTTCGCCCATCCATTCTGCTTGCTTCCCACTTTTGCTGGCGTGTTTTCGTATCTTTTGTGTCTGTCACAGTCCTCTGTTCTGGTGGCCATTTTCTTCTGCCGGTTTCCCAGCGTGGCCACCAGGGCGGCATTGCGGTTTGTTTACATGCGCCTGGGTGTGCAAGCGAGCATCTTGGGTGAGTTTTTCTGGTGTTTTCTGCCCGCTTCCTGTTCCTCTGAGAACGACTAAGTGTTGATTTTACACTGGGTTTTCCGTTTTCTGTTTTGGGTCTGGGCCCTAGGGTTTGGGCACAGTGTCCCTGGCTGTTATGCTTGCTCCCACACCATGTCCCTAGGTTTTTCGGTCTGTTTTGACCATTTCCCTGTGGGTTCTGTCTAGGACTGTGCTTTGCCTTTCTGTGGTGTATCTCCGCTGGCAAATGTGGTGGTTTGGCTCCTCCTGGTTCGATTCCGGGTTCCTTTGGGTTCTTTGGTTTCGTTTCCGGAGGTTTCCTCCTCTTGGGCCCCCTTCGTGGGTTCAGGGGGCTTTGTTTCCTCGTGTGTGACCCGGTTCTGCCTTCTGGGGTTCCAGGATCTTCTTGGCTTGCAGACTGATCTTTTTGGGTCTTGCCACGTGTTGTGGTCTTGCTGGGACGTTGGGGTTTTGTCGTTGAGGTGGGCCTTTTGATGCAGTTTTCTGCCTTCTTCGCCTGGCCGGCGTGGTGCTCTCTGCCCACTGGTCGGCGGCTTGTAATTTTCTTTTCACGTGTATGTGTGTGTGTACACATGTGCATGTACATGCACATGTGTAATTACCTAAGTGTAATTACCTAAGTGTAGTTACAGGATGAGAGCTACGCTCGTGGTGTCCCGTCTTCCCAGTACTCTTTGTCATATAACGCTTTGAAACTTCTGACGGTCTTGGCCTCCACCACCTTCTCACTTAACTTGTTCCAACCGTCTTCCACTCTATTTGCGAAGGTGAATTTTCTTATATTTCTTCGGCATCTGTGTTTAGCTAGTTTAAAGCTATGACCTCTTGTTCTTGAAGTTCCAGGTCTCAGGAAATCTTCCCTGTCGATTTTATCAATTCCTGTTATTATTTTGTACGTAGTGATCATATCACCTCTTTTTCTTCTGTCTTCTAGTTTTGGCATATTTAATGCCTCTAACCTCTCCTCGTAGCTCTTGCCGTTCAGTTCTGGGAGCCACTTAGTAGCATGTCTCTGCACCTTTTCCAGTTTGTTGCTGTGCTTCTTAAGATATGGGCACCACACAACAGCTGCATATTCTAGCTTTGGCCTAACAAAAGTCATGAACAATTTCTTTAGTATATCGCCATCCATGTATTTAAAAGCAATTCTGAAATTAGAAAGCATAGCATAGGCTCCTTGCACAATATTCTTTATGTGGTCCTCAGGTGATAGTTTTCTATCTAGAACCACCCCTAGATCTCTCTCTTTATCAGAATTCTTTAAAGATTTCTCACATAATATATAGGTTGTGTTGGGTCTATGTTCTCCTATTCCACATTCCATAACATGACATTTATTAACATTAAATTCCATTTGCCAAGTGGTGCTCCATATACTTATTTTGTCCAGGTCTTCTTGAAGGGCATGACAATCATCTAAATTTCTTATCCTTCCTATTATCTTAGCATCATCAGCAAACATGTTCATATAATTCTGTATACCAACTGGTAGATCATTTATGTAGACAATAAACATCACTGGTGCAAGAACTGAACCCTGTGGTACTCCACTTGTGACATTTCTCCATTCCGATACATTGCCTCTGATTACTGCCCTCATTTTTCTATCAGTCAGAAAATTTTTCATCCATGTTAGAAGCTTACCTGTCACCCCTCCAATATTTTCCAGTTTCCAGAATAACCTCTTATGAGTAACTCTTTCGAAAGCCTTTTTTAGGTCCAGATAGATGCAGTCAACCCAACCATCTCTTTCCTGTAATATCTCTGTGACTCGATCATAGAAACTGAGTAAATTCGATACACAGGCTCTTCCAGATCGAAAACCATACTGTCTGTCTGATATTATATCATTTCTCTCCAGGTGTTCTACCCATTTAGTTTTGATTAGTTTTTCCAATACTTTCACTATTACACTTGTCAATGATACAGGTCTATAATTGAGGGGGTCTTCCCTGCTGCCACTTTTGTAGATTGGAACTATGTTAGCCTGTTTCCACACGTCTGCTACGATTCCTGTACACAGGGATGCCTGAAAGATCAGGTGAAGTGGAATGCTGAGCTCAGATGCACATTCTCTCAGAACCCATGGTGAAACGCCATTTGGGCCAGCTGCTTTGTTCTTACTGAGCTCCTTTAGCATATTTTCCACTTCCATGTGTATACGCACGTGTGTGTAACATACCGTATGTGTGTGTGTCTATGTATATGTATGTGTATGTTTATATACATAATATATATATGTATATATGTGTATATGTGTATGTATACTTTTTCTTTTGAAAGGGGCTCTGTTCCCTTCTCTGTTGACGGGGCGCTGGGGGAGCAGCTTGCTCTGCTGACTCTCGCATGGTCCCGCAGTTAGTAGGCGCTTTTGGTTGTCTTCCGGCCTCTGGTGGCTGCGGTGGACGACTTCTCCACCTTTTGGGGTTCAGGGCTGGCGGGGTGGGCTTCTTCCCTTTGCGCTTCGTCATGTCATCTTTGTGGGTGCATTGGACGTGGTCGATCTGCCCCATCCTTTTGGGGTTCCCGTCTGCTCTATGCAGACATGGGCCTGTCGAATCTGCGGTTCTTCTGGACTTTTTCAGTCTGCGCCCTGGATTCTATGCCCTTATCAGAGGTCTGTTGTCTCCTGTCCAGCTTCTGTTGGGGCCGGGTGCCTGGATGGTGGCCCTGGACCTCCAGGTCAATTCTTGGCATGTTCCTCTCCAGTTTTCTGGGACTGGCACAGTTGGTGGTGGGGCTTCAGGCTTGCTGCTTTTGTTGCCTTCCCTATTTTGTAATTGGCTCTTGGTGTATTTACGCATATTTATCGGATCTTGGTGCCCTGTCTGAGTCTGCTTGGAACTGGGTGTCTGGCCTACCTCGACGACTGGCTGGTGTGGGCTCCCAGTCGGTTCGCTTGTCTGCTCGCCAGGGGTGTGGTTCTTTCCTGATCGCCGGGTTTGGTTTCCTGGTGATCCGGAGGCCATTCCATTTGTTTCCGTCCCGGGTTCTGACCTGGCTGGGCCTTGTTTAGGGCTCTTGGGCCGCTCCTTGTCTTTCCCTCCAGAAGTGTTGCTGTGGCTGTGGTCCCATCTTCGGCTGTTCATGAGGGGGTCCGGGGTTGCTCGGCGGTTGCTCGAGCAGTTGTGCGGGAGTCTGAACTTCGATGTGCCGGTCTGCCCTCGGGGTCGGGTTTGGCTTTAGCATCTGTTTGGTTCCTTCGGAGACTCCCCTTCCGCCTCTCTTACAATCATAGGGTTTGTTCCTCCGGGGATCTTGTGTTGGTGCTGCGTCACCAGCTTCCTCTTTGGGGTTTTCAGGGTTCCGTGCCTTGGCACCTCCCCGAGCCTTCGCTCGAGGTGTCGACGGATGGGTCATCTCTCGGCTGGGGCATTGTGACCAGTGCTCACCAGGTCGGCAGGGGAATGGTAGGGTCTGTCTGTCCGTCAAGCTAACAGCACAGTTCGGGAGTTTGTGGCTGTCTAGTTTGCACTTCGGAGGGTTTTGATCCCTTGGTGCTTTACCATTCAGCTCCATTCTGACTGATCTCTGGCAGTTCTTTAACGGAACCACAGGGTTTTTCTTTGGTGTTTGACCTTTTGGGTTGGTCCCTTATAGTGGGTCGTTTGCTGGATTCTCGGGGTTTGGCTAACCGTGAGGTTCATGTCCGGCATGTGTCCTGTGTCTTGGCGGACAGCTGACTCGGTTCATTCCTCTGTTCGCGGATTGGCCAGTCGTTGCCGACTCATTTCGTTGGCTCTGCCGGACGTATGGACTCCTGGCCATGGACGTCTTCGAGTTGGCGTGGTCTAGGCGTCGCCCTTTCTATGTGGCGCCCTTACCCGCTTGCGAGGCGTTCACGGTGGATGCCTTTCGGCAGGACTGGTCGAGGTGGGGGTACCTGTTCCTCTTCTCCAGGTCTAGCTGTTGCTTCGGGTTCTGTCTTGGTTGGAGTCCATTCCCACGAGAGTAGTCCTTATGGTCCCTTGGTGGCTGGCCCAGCTTTATTTTCAGACGCTTTTTCATAGATGTCCGAACTCGAGGCGTTTTCCTGCGGCTCCGCCTCTTTCAGTAGGTCGGACCGGTCGTGTACGTGACTGGTTCGGCCTTCTCCTCGGCTCTTCATGTCTGGTATTTTGATGCGAGTATCACCATCTCTGTGGCTATCAGGTGGCTTTGTTGATGGTGTCCCACCTGCAAGCTTCGTCTCGGCGACAGTATGACATTCCTGGTGTTTTTATGCACTTTTTCTTGCTCTTCGTAGGATGTCTTCTCTTTCGTATCAGGTTGTCTTGTCCTTTCTTGGGTTTTCAGGACTACAGTTTTTTTATGTTTCTTACTGTCGCCTCGTTTTGTGCGGCGCTGGCAGAGCCGCTCCGGCTTGCGTTCAGGGTGGACGTTACATCTACCCTGTTTCGTATGCTTTCTCGTGTTTTGCTTCACCTCTCGCCTGCTCATGTTTCGCGTGAGCTGTCCTGGTCTTCGATCAGGGGCGCCTTTTTATCTTCTCCTTAGTTTGGGGTAGCCCCTTTGATTCAGGTTTCTGCTCTTTGGTACTGGTGGTAGGTTTGTATGTTTGCAGCCTTTCTCCATCCTTCTGGAGACTGCTGCTTTCTGGAGGGGTTCTTGGGTTATTGATGCTTGATTGGTTCGGCCGGGGGAGCGTCCTGTATTGTCCGGTTGCGCTTTTTTGCCGTTACCTGCGTACTGTGTCTGGGGATGTGCTTTGGGTTGGTCCGGTTCCCCTCGTTCCCTGTTTCAGAGCTTGGGTCTCCTAGGTCGTCCGCAGAGTTTTTAAGTCTTCCAGCCTGCGGTCTGTCCTTGTGCCCGTGCTGTTCGGACGTTTGCAGCTTTTGCTGCTGTGTTGGTGACGTCTAGGGCTCTTTTCGGGTGCAGGGATTTGAGGCTCGTACAGGTTCTTGGCCGCCTATGCTTTATGCGCGTCTGCTCCTATGCGTTCTTGTTGCCTTGGGTTGCAGGTTGCAGCCAGTTGTCTCGGCTTCGCGTTGCGGAGTTTGTGGCGGCCGCCTCCCGGGTCAGCCCTTTCTTTTCCTTCTATTTGGGTATGAAGCTCCAGGGAGCCATAGGGGCTCCCAACAGAAAACCAGCGTTGAATGTAATGAAACGCCATTTTCTGGGTGAGGCCATGAGGCTCCTTGGCAACCCTCCCTCCCATCGGTCGGCGGTTTTTTCGCATTGGTTGAAGCTTAGTTCTGAACTGATGCTACGCAGCCGGCCCGGTAGGTCCGGGGCTCCCCCCTTCCCCACTCGGAGTGGGGAGGGCTGCTCGGACGATTGGCGTGGCAGTAAAATGTGATGTTTGCTTGTTTGTTTGTTTCCTTGGGATTGTAGGGAGTTTCTACCTCTCTGTTCGTTTTTTTGTTTTAGTTTTTTACCATGTGGGGTTTGTTTTATGCCTACCTTTCTGAGTGCTAACCCCGGTCGATGGCAGATAAGGAAAATCCCAACCACAAGAGGGTTTTCCAGGGCCATTGCTCCCTGAAACCTCTCTGAAGGGGCCAGGTTCTGGTGCTGGTCCCTGGTAGGTCTGAACTCCTTAGCTAATGTTCTGGTCTAATATAACATACATTAGCCCGATAAGCTCCAGGGAGCCTCCGGGGCTCACCCAGAAAATGGCGTTTCATTACATTCAATGCTGGTTTGTTGTTGTTGACAACATAAACTGGGACACTGAACTCAGTGTCCCAGAACTCTGAACTCAGAAACATGAACATGAACATAGGTGTACACAAATTTCTTGATAAAACACAGAGCCTCTACAACACGCAATGTCCCATGATAACTAAGGAAGTTACCACCAAAAGGCTAAATACATGGCTTGCTACTGGCATCCTTCAGTCAACGAATAAAATAAATGTGAGAAGAACAGGATTAGAGTTTTTTCTTAAGAAATGACAAAGAGGTTATCTTTAACCCTCAAACTGCTAGGGGCCAAAATGGAATTCACACCCACAGGCGCAACAAAAAAAAAAAAATTCAAAAAATTCTTTCGTCTTATAGAAGTGTTCATTTTTGTTCCCTGGTCACGGAAAAAATAAAAAAATCGTAGGTGGCATATTTTAGCCGCAATAGGGTAGGGAAGTGTGGCAAAAATGGGGCGTTGGCAGAGCCTTCGCCAGACGAGCTCTACTCCGCCTGAGCTGTCAGACGGCAGTTGCAACAAATATATTATTACCTAATTATTTCAATGTCTCTGATTGATTTTTTCTTAGTTTTTTTGCAGTAATATTATTCCATACAGTGAATTGTGGTATATTTATATTATAAAATGTGTGAACCATCACTGTACTTAAAATTATGGTGTGCATATTAGTGATTCAATTATTATGTTCATAAAACAATAAACAAATAGTTTTGCTGTTGTTACACTATATACACAGGTTATATATAAGTATTTGCATGTTTTGTACACCATAACGAACTACTAAGTTGGTCTTGTGAGTAAAAAAGCAACGAGGAGTGACCGCCAAACACCAGCGAGCCACTCGCTGTCACTCCCTCCCTCAACACCACCTCCCTCGCCCTCATTCACCTCCCACAATACTCTTTCTGTATTTATTCACTATACACAGACGTTATATATACGTAGTTACATGTTTTGTTCACCATAACTGTACATCTAAGCTTATATGGTGAGTAAAGGCACAAAGATGAAGCTACTCACACAGTCAGCTGATCGGCGGCCGCCCTCAAGGCCAGACGCACTAATATTTGTCCTCCAACAATATTGTTTGTGGTGTTATTACGCTATATACACACATTATATATAAGTATCTACCTGTTTTATTCACCATACCTGAACAAATAAGCTGGTATGGTGCCCAAAGATCATAGTGGCCATCAGTAAACAACATGCCAAGTCGTGCAGACGACGCTCCTCCCTCACCAAAATGGCGGCTCCCAACCTACTCCACTCGCTGTTATCCTCACACTATACACACGTTATATATAAGTATCTACATTTGTGTTCACCATGGTGAACCACTAAGCTGGTATGGTGAGTGCAGTCAATAAATGGTGACCACACACAGTCAGAAAACGACGCCACAACCCTCCCTCCTACAGCCTTACTCCTCCCTCCATGGAGCACAGCGCTAAGTATCACCACAATCCTGCTATTATCAGAATCCTGGTCAGTTTTATCACAGTCAGGGGGCTTCAGTAATACTATCACTGCTAAATAATAGCAGTATCATTTATATTATGGTATTTGTAGGCGATGCTGTGGTCACAAGCTGAACAGCGGTGCTGTGAGCTCGTGCTGCGTGCGCCAGCCTTGGTGGCTTGCTTAATACTGACGCTGTAACACCTAAGAATGTTGGCCTGGATTTTTTTTCTAGGTGGCATCTGGCAACTATCGGTCGTGGCTGTACTATAGCTGCCCCTATCCCAGGCGTGGCGTTTAAATTATAGCGCTAGACACGAAATCATATATAAATCATGTGCACGGTTTCGGTTTTGTCACTGATATCATTTATATATGATATGCGCGGTTTGAGGGTTAATACTAACATAATAAAAAGAGCTAATATGAACTATTCTGCTATGAAAATAAACTTAATAAAATATATATCTTGGGCAGCTACCCCAAAAATCTGTAACTGTGCCTATCAAACTCTTCAGGTGTTACTTATATAATCCTCTTGCATAAAAATGAAGCAAACAACCACTCTGAAATTTGAACACTAATTTAGAAAAAAGCATAATGTGTTATAGTACAAGCCATAGCATTACTCTACAATAAACCCAGCATTTGAATGTACAGGCATACCTCAGAATAAGAGTTTAATCCGTTCCTGGAGACACCTCGCCTTCCGAAAACTTGCATTCCGAAGTTAATTTCCCCATAAGAAATAAAGGGAAATGAATTAATCCGTTCCTGACTACCCCAAAAACCCCACATCAAACTAAATTTTTATACCTAATTTACCTAATTCATCTAAATAAACCTACAAAACTGTGTTCCAGTTATTACTTACCTTGCTGTCGAGTGCTGTAGGCGTATGGAAGATGGTGAGGAGGGGGGAGGAGGAGAGGAGTTACTGTTTGGAAGGGGAGTCCCCTTCCATAATCACATCACATAACCCCATGCCTTGTAACACTATGGATACCACTTCTCTTTCTAAATTTTTCAAACCAGCCCCTGCTTGCCTTAAACTCTTTCTTATCTGCATCACTCGTTGCAGGGGTATTCTTTAGAAGGTCTTCGTGCAACACCCTGGCTTTCTCACAAATAATGGCCTCCGAAACACTATCACCCCTCAACTCCTTGTCGTGTATCCAAATTAATAACAACTTTTCCACTTCTTCAAGTATTTGTGGTCTTTGTGCCGTTAATGTTCTTACTTCTTTTGCCACTTTAGCACCCATAATCTTATTTTTCTTCTTAAGTATAGTGCATATTGTTGATGTGGCTTTGTTGTACTGCCTACAAAGTTCAACAACACGTGTACCGTTCTCATGCTTCCGAATGATCTCTTGTTTCTCCTCTATTGTCATCCTCACATGAGCTTTCTGGCCTTTATCCTTACCACTGGCTTTCTTGGGACCCATGGTGAGATATATAATAACAAATTGTATAGACAAATCACCAAAAATCCAACAAAACACTGAAAATCCGCGAGAAGAATTGATGTGGGGTAGTCACTGAGCGCGAGACAATAATAAACTGAGGGGCGGCGGGGCGGAGGGGCGACGATCGCCGAACCACCGCGCGCTAGGTCGGCTGTACGCGTATCAACAAACTCGCGTCCAAACTCGCCTCCCGAAGTAACCATCGCCTTCCGAGACAAATTTTTGGAGTAAATACACCTCGCCATCCGAAAACCTCGCATACAGGGACAATCGCATTCCGAGGTACCACTGTAATTAAACATCTCTTTCTGGAGGAGCCCTGGTGACTCTCTGAGGCTTCATATTGACAGATCATGTCAGTTGGGAAAGATCTATTTTGCCTACCTGAAATGAGAGCAAGAACCTGGCTCCCTCACAGAGGTGCTGGGAACTTGTAACACTCTGCCACCCCATTAGAAAAATCTTCTAGAAAATCTGTGAAAAATTTACAGGCAACTGGAGGGTTCACAAAAAATAAAGGCTTGAAACTGTCAAACACATTTGCAAATGATTCACATGGAATAAGGGATTCACTGAAACTAGCTTGAAACTCTTTAGTACCAATTACGACCACCCGTACCCTCAGCCAGCTCAACATCTCGGGATCTGGAGCTGATGAACAACCCAATGACAAGTTAGCAAACCTGGAAGGAGTGAGGAAATCAGGGAGCCACCGAGGCTCTTCCAGAAAGATGCATTTCATTACTTTCAATGCTGGGGTTCTGGAGGGAGCTCCCTGGTAGCTGTCTGAATCTAACTAACCACAGAAAACAAAAATGGGACTTACCAGGAAGGAAAAGAAGCACTAGGATGAAGAGAACCCAGACCGGGAGATATGCCCAAAGCAAAACACAACCAACTGGAACCAGGAACATTGAGCTGCCAGAATGCTGTTAGAAAGCTAAAACCCCCAAGCCCTAATATCGGCCCAGGACATGTTGAAGATGACCACGGCCAAAGACGTGTACAGTATTTGCGAACATTATGGGTCTAAGGGTGGGCCACAGGCTGGACAGACATAATGAGAATGGCAGACAACCTGAGAAATGTGAACTTTGGAACAGGTGACCAAGGAAACAGGTCAACCAACAAGGCATCCACTGAGATATAACCAGTGACCTGCAAATAGTGTTGATGAGAGGCTTTAGTCTCCTTTGAAATCAGCAGTTGTCTGTTTTGGTTTGCTGGCCCCCTAGAGACCCATTTAGGGTGAGTCTTTTTTCTTTTATGAATATAGCTTCCAGTATTTACAGTCTTCTCTGGTCAGTGGTGGATGCCAGGATTGTTAGGATTGTTGTATTATCTACTAGCATGATCCTAGTGAGTGTTGTGTTATGCACACTTTGTATATGGTGTCTAGGGGCACCAACTTGTAGAAGGCAGGGTAGTCTTCTTGATAGCTTTGTGGCGGTCATACCAATCTACGTAGATCGACAGTGACATCCTTCATTAAGGCAGGTAAATTGGTATACCATGTTTGTATTTTGGAGAGGAGTTGTATTGCTTATTGGGGCAGTTTATAAGTATTAAATCAGCAGAGCTTTTTCTTTTGTAGTAAATAATTAATTCCAATTGAAATCATTTAGAATTCATTTGGAATTCAATATTTTTTCATTCTGGCATCATGGCACTTCCATGACTGTCCACAACCTCACCATTAATCATGTGTCTCTCTGCACCCTCACCATCACCTCTGTATCTGTCCACACCGCTCACTATCACCCCTCTATCTGTCCGCACCCTCACTATTTCCCACAAATCTGTCCACAGCCTCACTATTTCCCCCAAATCTGTCCACAGCCTCACTATTTCCCCCAAATCTGTCCACAGCCTCACTATTGCCCCCAAATCTGTCCACAGCCTCACTATTGCCCCCAAATCTGCCCACAGCCTCACTATTGCCCCAAATCTGTCCACAGCCTCACTATTGCCCCCAAATCTGTCCACAGCCTCACTATTGCCCCCAAATCTGTCCACAGCCTCACTATTGCCCCCAAATCTGTCCACAGTCTCACTATTGCCCCCAAATCTGTCCACAGCCTCACTATTGCCCCCAAATCTGTCCACAGCCTCACTATTGCCCCCAAATCTGTCCACAGCCTCACTATTGCCCCCAAATCTGTCCACAGCCTCACTATTGCCCCAAATCTGTCCACAGCCTCACTATTTCCCTCATGTCTGTCCACATCATCATCATCCCCAAGTCTGTCCACAACCTCATCATTGTTCCTGAGTCTGTCCACAACCTCACCCTCATTCCAGAGTCTGTCCACAACCTCACTCTCATCCCAGAGTCTGTCCACAACCTCACGCTCATCCCAGAGTCTGTCCACAACCTCACTCTCATCCCAGAGTCTGTCCACAACCTCACCCTCATCCCAGAGTCTGTCCACAACCTCACCATTATTGCCAAGTCTGTCCACAACCTCCCCCTAATCACCAAGTTCATCTACAACCTCATCCTCATCCCCAAGTCTGTCCGTTAACTTTGCACTTAGATAATTCTTAACATTCCTCATCTTTCCTGAACCTTAACATATGAATACAACTAACACAAATATTTCTCCCTACTGCTGATGATTTAGGTATACAGTATATGATCAATGAAAAGACAAGTAACTGCACCATTCAGGGTATCCCTGTGTCTGCTCTGGATGCTGCTCTAGCTGACAATCAGCACATTCGACTCCGCCATGCCTCCGAGCTCATCTTTATGAACCCCAAATCATTTATCTACAAGGGCACGGTTAGTTTTATGGTACCACTGTCTTTTTTTCTGAAGAGGCTGGTTGGTGTGTCTCTGAAACTAGCTTGTTGAGATAACTCCAGCAGGTGAGTCACTTTAGCCTTACAAGTCCTCAATGGGCTGCTGGGGACCAGAGCCTGGCCCCCCCCCCCTCCTTCCCTCCCTCCCTTCTTCACTGAGGCAGGGGGGAGCAGGGGATTCTTACAATCACTCTCACCAAGAAAACATCCAGTAAGTAAGTGAAGCTTTATAGACAACTACAAGGTTCACATAGAAAATAACTGAAGCAGCAAATGGCTTCACAAAACACTTCATTCAAAAACTATAATGACAAACCCCCAACACCAGTTATGGATTACCACCACCAGGTGGCAGGAGTTCCCAGCTTCCATATTTTAAGGACCTCCCAGCTTTGATATTTTCAGAACCTCTCGGCTACAATATTTGCAGAACCTCTCAACTTCCATATTTTCAGAACCCTCGGTCCTGTCACTGATGTCCTTGAATGTGGATCTTCATGAGTCACTGGCCTAAATAAGTTTCACTTTTCTGTGGGGAGCCCTTACAGCTCCCTGGAGCTTATCGGGCTAATGTATGTTATATTAGACCGGGACATTAACTAAGGAGTTCAGACCTACCAGGGGCCAGCGCCAGGACCTGGCCCCTTCAGTGAGGTTTCAGGGAGCAAAGGCCCTGGAAAACCCCTTTGTGATTGGGGTTTCCTTATCTGCCATCGACCGGTGTTTGCACCCAGAAAGGTAGGCATAACAAAACAAACCCCACATGGTGAAAAAATAAAACAAAAAACCGAACAGAGAGGTAGAAACTCCCTACAATCACAAGGAAACAAGCAAACATCACACTTTACTGCCGCGCCGATCGTCCGCGCAGCCCTCCCTGCCCCGAGAGGGGGAGGGGAGAGCCCCGGACCTACTGCGCCGGCTGCCAAGCTTCAGTTCGTAAGCTAATGTCAACCGGGATAGACGCTTCTCTGGCCTTAGTTTCCTAGGCGGTGTTTGCCTTGTGTGGCGTTCACTGCCGTGTGTTGTGTTGTTCGGTGGCCAGGAGTACCTCATCAATGCCGGGGCTGCATGCGCTTAGTGGCTGACTTCCTTAAGCGCCCTGTGAGTACTGCCCTTGCGTAACAGGGTTATCTTCCCTGGAGCGTTCGGGAACCATTCCTGTAGAGGTTCTTGCTGCTCGGCATTTGTCTCGCCCTTGGGGCCAGCTGAGGCTTGGGGCCCTTGTTTGGCCCTGGGTAGGGATTAGTATTGTGCTGGTTAGGGCATCAAGGTGTTGCACAGCCTGCCACCTAAGCCGCGACCGGTTCCTGTTGCCTCTGGAGACGGTGTACTTTTGCGGGTTTTTTCTTTTGTTTTTATTTTCATGCCTGGTGAGTCTGCCTAGTGTGGCTATAGTTCCACTGGTAGTGTTTAATACCTGGTTGATACCTGGTTGATGGGGTTCTGGGAGTTCTTCTACTCCCCAAGCCCGGCCCGAGGCCAGGCTCGACTTGTGAGAGTTTGGTCCACCAGGACCAAACCAAAGTTTGTGGCCCTCTGCTAGGCCCCCGTGATTGTACACGTCGCAGGGGTTTTCAGTGCTATCCTCTACCCTCTTGTTGTGTTTGGGTTTCTTAACCGGTTAGCAACACCTTGCCCGGGCTTCCCGTAGCAGTCAGCCTACGGGCCCTGGAAACCCCTGTCTGGGCTCGGTGGACCATTGAATGTGTCTTCCGGGTTCCAACCCATCTTATACGGGATCATTGGTTGCTGTGCCCTTGTCTCCTGGTGACAGTCGCCACTTTTACCTCCATCATGCTGCCTGTTGGGTCACGGACACCTTGACCCGGAGTCTTGCGAGAGATTCTCTGCTTGTTCTCCAGTACTCTCCTGATGTTATTACTGTTAAGAGTACAGGCGGCATCCATGTTTGGTTTCCTGGTGATCTGGAGGCCATTCCATCTGTTTCCGTCCCGGGTTCGGACCTGGGCCTTGTTTAGGGCTATTGTGCCACTCATTGTCTTTCCCTCCAGAAGTGTTGCTGCGGCTGTGGTCCTGCCTTCGGCTGTTCATGAGGGGGTCCCGGGTTGCTCGGCGGTTGTTCGAGCAGTTGTGTGGGAGTCTGAACTTCGATGTGCTGGTCTGCCCGTGGGGTCGGGTTTGGTTTTGGCGTCTGTTTGGTTCCTTCTGAGACTTCCCTTCCGCCTCTCTTGCTATCGTTGGGTTCATTCCTCCGGGGATCTTGTGTTGGTGCTTCGTCACCATCTTCCTCTTTGGGGTTTTTGGGGTTCCGTGCCTTGGCACCTCCCCGAGCCTTCGCTGGATGTGTTCACGGACGGGTCATCTCTCAGTTGGGGCATTGTGACCAGTGCTCACCAGGTCAGCCGGGGATGGTAGGGTCTGTCCATCCGTCAGGCTAGCAGCACGGTTCGGGAGTACGTGGCTGTCTGGTTTGCGCTTCGGAGGGTTTGGGTCACTCAGTGCTCTACCATCAGCTCCATTCGGACTGTTCTCTGGCGGTTCTTTGCCGGAACCACAGGGTTTCTCTTAGGTGTTTGACCTTTGGGGTTGGTCCCTTCGAGTGGCTCGTTTGCTGGATTCTCGGGGTTTGGCTAACCGTAAGGTTCATGTCTGGCGTGTGTCCTGCGTCCTGGCGCACAGCTGTCTCGGTTCATTCCTCTGTTCACGGATTTGCCAGTCGTTGCCGACTCGTTTCGTTGGCTCTGCCGGATGTATGGACTCCTGGCCATGGACGTCTTCAAGTTGGCGTGGTCTAGGCATCGCCCATTCTATGTGGCGCCCTTACCCGCCTACAAGGCGTTCATGGTGGATGCCTTTTGGCAGGACTGGTCGAGGTGGGGGTACCTGTTCCTCTTCTCCCGGTCCAGCTGTTGCTTCGGGTTCTGGCTCGGTTGGAGCCCATTCCCCTGAGAGTAGTCCTTATGATCCCTTGGTGGCTGGCCCACCTTTATTTTCAGATGCTGCTTGATAAATGTCCGAACCCGGGGCATTTTCCCGCGGCTCCGCCTCTTCCAGCAGGTCGGACCAGTCCTGTACGTGACTGGTTCGGCCTTCTCCTCGGCTCTTCGCATCTGGTATTTTGACGCGGGTATCACCATCTCTGTGGCGATCAGGTCGCTTTGTTGATGATGTCCCACCTGCGAGCTTCGTCTCGGCGACAGTATGACATTCCTGGTGTTTTTATGCACTTTTTCTTGCTCTTTGTAGGTTGTCTTCTCTTTCGTATCAGGTTGTCTTGTCCCTTCTTGGCTTTTCAGGACTACAGTTTTTTATGTTTCTTACTGTCGCCTCGTTTTGTGCGGCGCTGGCGGAGCTGCTCCGGCTTGCGTTCGGGGTGGACATCACATCTGCCCCGTTTCATACGCTTTCTCGTGTTTTGTTTCACCTCCGGCCTGCTCATGCGTTGCCTGAGCCGTCCTGGTCCTCGATCAGGGTGCCTTCTTATGTTCTCCTCAGTTTATGGTAGCCCCTTCAGTTCAAGTTTCTGCTCTTTGGTACTGATGATAGGTTTGCACATTTGCAGCCTTTCTCCGTCCTTCTGGCGACGGTCGAGACGGCTGCTTTCTGGAGGGGTTCTTGAGATATTGATGCTTGATTGGTTTGGCCGGGGGTGTGTCCTGTGTTGTCCAGTTGCGCTTTTTTGCCGTTACCTGCGTACCGTGTCTGGGGATGCGCTTTGGGTTGATCCGGTTCCCCTCGTTCCCTGTTTCAGGGCTTGGGTCTCCCAGGTCGTCTGCAGAGTTTTTAAGTCTTCCAGCCTGTGGTCTGTCCTTGCGCCTGTGCTGTTTGGACGTTTGCAGCTTTTGCTGCTGTGTTGGTGATGTCTAGGGCTCTTTTCAGGCGCAGGGATTTGAGGGCCGCACAGGTTCTTGGCCGCGCGTGCTTTATGCGCGTCTGCTCCTGTGCTTTTTTGTTGCCTTGGGTTGCAGGTTGCAGCCAGTTGTCTCGGCTTTGCGTTGCGGAGTTTGTGACAGCCGTCTCCCGGGTCAGCCCTTTCTTTTCCCTCTCTTTGGGTATGAAGCTCCAGGGAGCCGTAGGGGGCTCCCCACAGAAAACCAGCGTTGAATGTAATGAAACGCCATTTTCTGGGTGAGCCCTAGAAGCTCCCTGGCAACCCTCCCTCCCACCAGTCGGCGTTTTTTTCGCATTGTTTGAAGCTTACCTTCCGAACCTATGCTTGGCAGCTGACGCGGTAGGTCCAGGGCTCCCCCTCCTCCCCCTTTCGGGGCGGGGAGGGTTGCACAGACAATTAGCGCGGCAGTAAAATGTGATGTTTGGTTGTTTGCTTGTTTCCTTGGGATTGTAGGGAGTTTCTACCTCTCTGTTCGGTTTTTTGTTTTAGTTTTTTTACCATGTGGGGTATTTTGTTATGCCTACCTTTCTGGGTGCAAACCTCGGTCGATGGCTGATAAGGAAAACCCCCAACCACAAAGGGGATTCCCAGGGCCATTGCTCCCTGAAACCTCTCTGAAGGGGCCAGGCTCTGGCGCTGGTCCCTGCTAGGTCTGAACTCCTTAGCTAATGTCCCAGTCTAATATAAAATACATTAGCCCGATAAGCACCAGGGAGCCTCCGGGGCTCTCCCAAAAAATGGTGTTTCATTACATTCAACGCTGGTTTTTTCACCTCCGGCCTGCTCATGCGCCGCGTGAGCTATACTGGTCTTTGGATCGGGTGCTCTCTTTTCTATCTTCTCAGTTTGTTGTGGCCCCTTCAGTTCAAAATTGCTTTAGGAAGGCATTGTTTTTGTTGGCTTTGGCCTATGGCAGTCAGGTTGGGGAGTTTTATGTGCCTTTCGGTGCATAGGTTTCTGCTCCTTTGGGCCTGGTTGGCATTTTGTTCGTTTGCAGCCATCTCCTTCTTTACTGGCTAAGAATGAGATGGCATGCTTCTAGAGGGGTCTGTGGATTATTGATGCTTGATTGGCCAGGCTGGGGATACATCATGTTTTGTATCTGGTTGCAGCTCTCCACCATTACCTGTGTACCTCCAGTTCTGTGTTCGGGAACGCGCTTTCCTTCATTCCCTGTTCCAGGGCTTGTGTCTCTCAGGTTGTCCACAGGGTTATCAAGTGTAGCCAAACTGCAGTCTATCCTCATACCCATGATGTGCAGATGTTTGCAGCTTTTGCTGCAGTTTTTGGTAGCATGTCTTGGATTGACATTTGGGCACGGGGGTTTTGGAGGTTGAGCATGGTCCTGGCCTCCCATTATCTTGTTAATGTTTCAGGCCCTCAGCGGCCTTGTGTAGCTTTGGGGCATCTGTCATGGCCAGTTGTCCCGTCTTCATCATGAGGCATGTGGTGCTACCGCCTCCCTGGTAAGTCCCTTTTACTTATCTGTGGGTATATAGCTTCAGGGAGCCGATGGGGCTCACCTCAGAAAACCAGCATTGATTGTAATGAAACGCCATTTTCTAAGTTGAGTCCCAGAGACTCCCAGAGTCCTCTGACACTCTTTCCTCCCTCTTGTTGGCGGTTTATTATCAGTCTATGAACTACTGGTTGATACCTGGTTGATGGGGTTCTGGGAGTTCTTTTACTCCCCAAGCCCGGCCCAAGGCCAGATTTGACTTGTGAGAGTTTGGTCCACCAGGCTGTTGCTTGGAGCGGTTCGCAGGCCCACATACCCACCACAGCCCAATTGGTCCGGCACTCCTTGAAGGAAACAATCTAGTTTCCTCTTGAAGATGTCCACGGCTGTTCCTGTAATATTTCTGATGCTCGCTGGGAGGACATTGAACAACCGCGGACCTCTGATGGTCATTCAGTGTTCTCTGATTGTGCCCATGGTGCTTACTGACTTACTGACTTACTGGTGTCAGTGCTTGGGCTGCCTGGGCAGGACCCCCTCCCCTGTCCTGGGGGTGAAGGGGTGGTGGTTCGCTAACAAGTGGGCATGCTGTTTGAGTGGATATTTGCTTGTTTGTTGTTTCCTTTTGTGGGGAGTTCTTTGGCTCTGTTCGGTCTAGGGTTGCAATGTTTTACCAGCTGAAGTTTATAATTGTTTGTCTACCTTTCTGGGTGATCCCCCCCAGTCAAAGGCAGACATGACTATACTTACACAAAGTGGAGTGTTCATAAACCATTACTTTCTGGAAACATTCGGGAACCAGGTTCTGGCTCGTAGTTCCTGGTGGGCACGGAACTCTGATTAACTGATGCTCTGGACTAATATAGTGGATATCAGTCCCTTATCTTCAGGGAGCCTCCTGGGCTCAACCCAGAAAATGGCATTTCATTACATTTAATGCTGGGTTTTTTTAATATTTTTAGCAGACAGTCTAAAGGAGGCAAGAATGTGATATTTTTAAAATATCTTATTCAATACAGTATATTCATTTTCATTTGTTCTTGTTGTAGGGTTTCTTACCTTCTGATATCTTTGATTTGTGTTATTTCAAATATTATGTAAGGAACCAAGTGGAATAAAGCTGGAGAAACCAAATTCAAGGATATCATTTCACTCCACCTCATTCACCACCCAATTCATTTGTCATTTTCAAGGCTTTGCTTTTTTTTTAACCCTCCAGTTGTCAGTAAAGCTTCACTAACATTCTGAATGCTTTTCCAGTGTGGTGGCAAATTATCATTTGCTCTCTGCACCTGTGTGAGGTGGAGGGGGGGGCCAGGTTTTGGCTCTGGTCACTGGTAGGCCGAACAGAACTTCTGCATCTAATGTGACCAATTTGTATGGAGCAATCTCAGCAAGATAGCTTCAGGGAGCTACCGGAGAGCTCACTCAAGAAAAAATAGCAATAGTATATATTCCCATACTTTAAATATTGGGGATGTTGTTGTCGTGTCTATCAGACCATTCACATGATGCTCATCATACAACACTAGGTATTGGGGTATGATAGCACATTGTACTGGTGATCTAATTGTCAGGAGTCTGAATTTCTACTGATGGGCAAATTTATTTTGTTTCAAAATCAGTTTAAATCAGTTTCTATAATACAACCATATCTCCATAGCTTGTCATAAATACACAAATGGAAATGATAGATTTTCCTAGCCTCACGTAGTTTGTGATGCAGACTCCATAGTCTGATAATGCTCTTCAATGTAAAATGCTCTTTCTGGCCTCTGTACAATTAATGTGCAATTTTTACCAGTACTGTGAACAATCGTTATAAAGTGCTAAAAACTGAGTTTTGGTGCTCTTGCAGGGAAAGTGTGAAAAGACTATCAGCTTTGGTGGTGATAAAGGTGAAGTGTGAGTTAAATATCAGTTGAGGTACTGCACAGGTAAGAGTCAATTAGTTAGGCTTTTATACTATACAATATACCCATATTTATTTAACAAATTTTAATAAAACTATATAGAGCATTGTATGGCATTATCTTTTTTAACAGCGGAAAGTGAGGGGGATTGTGTGTGATGTGTGGGTGGTAGAGCGAGGCGTCAGAAAGGGCCAGTATTCCACAGTGGAGGTATACTTCTCTCATGAGAACTGGACAATAGAAGTAGAGGTTTTCAACAAAGTGCGCCAAATACCTATTGGCATTTCTTCCTACATTGCTGATAATGTAAGTCAACATACTACTGTATCTTGTTTGATTTCTTTTTCCAATTTTTTTTTTGTACATACAGTATGTTGAATATTAATGCTTTTATATATTCTTGTGTATTATATGTATACTCTAGTCTAAAAATTAAAGTACTATATGCGCTAATTAAATTTTTTACTTGCTCTGTCTTAGGATAACCCAAGCCATTGGGTCTCTGTGGTTCACACGTTCTTCTATGAATACAGAGATGGCCATCCTTCCTGGCGCCAGTTTGACATTTCACCCTGTCTTAACCGTATCAACCGCCTCTTCTTGATATTTACGTTAGAAGTTTCCTATTCTGAGCTTGTCCACTACAATTTGGAGGCTGCTAAGAATTCCATCAGAAGAGCTGTGGCTGGCATTGCTGGAGTCTCTCCTTTGAGGATCACTGATCTGTTTGTAAGCAAATTGTCTGCAAATTCTGTTAATGAAATACAGGATATCACTTTCTATACACTAAATATATTTAGAAAGTACAGCTAATTGTTCTTTATTAATTAATACATTTACAGTACAAAATTTTAATTACCCTACACTTCTGTGGGGAGCCCCATCGGCTCCCTGAAGCTATCTTAATGATCAAGTGCCATGCTACTTCAGTGTCATCAGCCACAGAGTTCTTGTATGCCTACTGGGGACCACGTGCCAGAACCTGGCCCCCTCAGAGAGGCGAAGAGAGCAGTGGCCCATGAATACTTTACATTTAAAGTATGTCATCTTGCCATCAATCAGGGAAGGCACACAGAAAGGTTGGCGAATCAAAACAGACCACTGCCTGGTTGAAAAGAGCAATCTACAACCTCACAAGCACAAAAGAACTCCTCCAGAATGTAAACAAACAAGCAAAACTTTGTCGAACTAACTGCCCACTCGTTGCCTCCACCCCCTTTCCCCCCAAAAAAAAGGGGGGAAGAGGGGTGAGCTGGCCTGGGTAAGTCAGACCGCCACCATTCAGTTCTTTGACTGATGTAGTCATGCCGAGTGGTCGCTGTCACTCTAACTCCATGTTCTCGTTTTCTTTGGTGTTTCGCCCTTGCGGCGGTGTTATGAAACGAACATGTGCATTTTGCCAGGAGTTTCAAGTACTGGAGAAGCATGCACTTAGGGGCACCTTCCCAAGGTGCTCCATAAGTACTGCATTTGCATGGTCATAGTTATTTTCTCCTGGGGCGTTTGGGAATCACTCCCCATTGGAGGATTTCCTCGCTTGTGGTTGTCCTCACCCTTGGGGTAGGCCGGGGACCTTGGGCTTTCCGCCTTGCACCAGGTAGGGAGGGGATTTGTTTGTTGGTGGGGCACACTGCAGTTAGCACAGCATGCATTTGTTATCACATGGCAGTTGATGTTTCTCTCTGTCTGCTAGTTTTCTTGTGAGGTTTCAGTTTTGTTTCTTGTGTTTTCATTCTGGCAGTTTTGCCTGTTGTGGCAGTGGAGGTCTGCTTAGCTCCTTATTAAGCTTAGCCTAGGTTGTGGTGGTGGTGGTCCTCCTCTATTGCCCCCGAGGTTTCACAGCTGCTGCTTGCAATCGGTTTGCCTGCTTCAGACATGGCTTACTGCCTTAGCTGGTTCCAGTGCCTGGCCTTCCTGTGGGGCTTATTTATGCTGCAGGCCCAGGAAAACCCCCCTGCGGGCTTGGTTGTACCATGGATACTTCTTCCGAGCCCACTCTTGCCTTAGGCAAATTTGAAGGTTGTTCGTTGCCCCCTGCCTCAGGGAGACGATCATCCATACTGCCTTCGTCATGCTGCCGGTTGGGTCATGGACACCACTGACCCGGAGTCTTGTGGGACTTGTTTCCCACTTGTGCTTCACATTCCTCATTCCTTCTCTGTTGATCTCAGGGATTAGGCAGCAGCTGTGATGCATGATGCAGGAGCTGCCCCACTTGGGTTTTTAAACTTGAATTTGAGGGCGTTGGTTGTTTTGGCCATGGTTCAGTCAGTGCCTCCTCTTCCTACCCAGGTAGGTGTAGTTGCTCCTTTTCCCCTGCTTCCAGCTGCCAATCGTAAGGAGGTTTCGGAGTCGTGGCAGGGTTTAGCTTGGGGTGGCTTTGGGGGCTATCCCTTATGATGCGGGGGCAGAGTTGGTTCAGCCTCTCTCTCTCACCAATGCTTCTGAGTCATCCATGTAGACTCCCTTCTTCGAAGCCTTTCCCCTGGATTCTGCCTTCCTTCTGGGGCAGTGGCCATGGATAAGAGCTCTGTCCCGGGGCATTTGTAGATGATCTCTGGGGATCGAGGGAAATCCGCATGGAGCAGTTGTTTTCCTTTTGACCCTGCTTGGGCCCTTGTGCATTCTGCTTAGAGGGTTGTAACTGCAGGGGAGAGCGTTTTTGTACCCTCCTTCCCTTTATGAGTTTGCATTGGGTGGGATCCCCCCTCCCCCCGGTTCTTTTCCTGGTGCAGCTCCACTGCCTCCCACCACACTGTTATTGTTTGTATTACACTATTTACACATGTTATGTATACCTATCTACATGTTTTATTCACCAGAACTATGCAAGTAAGCCGGTATTGTGTCCAAACTTTACAGTGGCCACCATACACTGCATGAGAAATCACACAGCAGCCAGCAGATGACGCTACGATTACGTCACCTCCTTCACCAAATTAGCTCCTCCCAACATACTCCTGTTGCTGTTACTACACTATATACACACATTGTATATACCCATGTACAAATGTGTTCACCATAGCGAACCACTAATGAACAAAACAAGTACAATGAGCAAAACAAGAGTGGCTGCCACACAGTGAGGCTTCCTCGATTCTCTCTCTTGCTCCCCCACCACAATTACTCCTCCCACAATACTACGCACATATGTACATGGGTATATACATAGCGAACCACTAAGCTAGTATGATGAGGAAAACAAAGAGTGGCTGCTACAGCAAAAGAAAAACAAAAAAGCTAGATTTTTGGGGTTTTAATGAAGAAAACATTGATATAAGCTGTCTGCACAACAAATTGGCAAAATTAGATATTATAGTGAACTATCATGAAGAAATAACAAGCAAATTGAAAGAAAGTAATGAGCACTTGAGTGGCAAGGTTTTAGGTCTTGAGGGGTTAGTGAAAGACTTATGCAAGGACAAGATTCAACTGGAAACAAATTGCAAAACCATGGAAGAGGAAAATAAACTCTTAAAAATAGCTTTGGAAGAAGTTAAAGCAAACTTAAACTTAAATGACTATGATAGGTTAGGTAAGGAAATTCAACAGGAAAAACAGCTTTTGTCAGTACGGATATAGGAAGTTACACAGGGAATAAAACAGTGCAAGAAAGATATGCAACTCACCTATGCACAAGTGGCCAAAGAGAAGGAAAAATAGAAGAAGCAGTAAAGGAAGCCAAACACTGCAGCAACCAGGATAAAATAAACATTAGGCTGGAAGTCAAAAAGGAACTGGCATCAAATCCTAAATTGGTGTAAAACACAGTTGATCGAAGTAAGTCTCTGATAATTATTGGTTGCAAAGAAAAGGAGATAACATCCAGGTCAGAAAGAGCTGTAGAAGAAGAGAAAGTAGTAGATAAAATTGTTGGCCTCGTGGAAGGTCTTACTACCATCGAGAATGTCTGCGACTACAGAAGGATTGGAAAGTATGTAAAAGGGAAAGATCGACCTTTGAGGATCACCCTAAACGGTGCCAAACAGATGGAAGAAGTACTAAGGAATGCTAGAAAATTACAAAATGATGAGGTAGGGAAAGTATGGTCGTTAGGACAAGATCTTTCAAAAGAAGACAGAGAGAAGCTGAAACTGAACCTCGCCGAGGCAAAACATTTAAATGAGAGCAGGAATGAAGAAGAAATCAATTCTTTTTTCTACAAAGTGATAGGGGTAGGCAAACCAGTAAAGTGGTACATAAAGGCAAATCAACAAAAGGATTAGAGAGAGGGGGAGTGAAGAATAAGGAGAGGGTGAACAAGTTCCTGAAAATTGCATACACCAACATAGATGGAGTGAGATCAAAGATACTGGAGTTAAGTGATGTAATACAGCTGTAGACACCAGACATTGTTGCACTCACGGAGACAAAACTTGAAGATGATATTATAAATGAGGTGATATTCCCAAGAGGCTACTCGGTCTAGAGACGGGACAGAAAAATTAGGAAAGGCGGTGGCGTTGCTGTGCTGGTGAAAGAACACCTAAAGGTAAGTGAAATAATAATTCCCAATCCATGAGAAGTTGACATAATAGCACTAAAGATATGCAATCAGGATGATAAACTAACAATCATAAATGCATATAGTCCACTACCAAGCAACACATGGATAAAGGAGGAGCTAGATAATAAACAAGAGGATCTTATAACAATAATGAGAGAAATTATAGTCAGAGCTGATAAAAATAGATCACGACTGTTGGTAGTAGGCGACTTCAACTTAAAATCCCTAGACTGGGAGGCATATGAAGCTAGAACGGAAGATTTTTGGACTTGTAGATTCGTAAGCCTCATCCTGGAAACATTCTTATATCAACATGTTAAACAAGCTACGAGTACTATTAGACTATTTTACAGAAACTTCTTTTCCACAGCTCATAAAACGGAGGAAAGGGTCCTGAAAGATATTGTTAATAGGAACGTTATCCCTACAAACAAAAATCAGAAGATATAATTGACGATTTACTATAAAACCAATAAAACGGCCAACCTACTCATGAGAAACTCTCCAGACACAAAGCAGAACGCTTGAAAAGAGACCAATGTCGTCTATGCCTTCAAATGCCCACTTGGGGACTGTAAGCCTCAAAGAACTCAGTATATAGGCAAGACAACAACATCTCTTTCCAGGTGATTAACGATGCATAAACAACAGGGCTCCATTAAGGAACATATAATCTCTTCCCACAACCAGACCATCACCAGAAAAGTCTTGACAAAAAACACAGAAATCATCGATAGATACAGTGATAGCAGGTGGCTTGATATCTGCGAGGCACTACACATCAAGAAGTCAACACCAGAAAATTAATGCACAACTATATTCTACCCACTTCAAGACTTTGCACCAATATAGAAGCATCAAGAAATATGGGCCAATAGGCCCTTTGCAGTTACTTCCATTCTTCCCTTTAAACTTATCCAATATTATACCCATTGTTTCGTGTTCTGTCTTGTGTTTTCACCTCATCCAAAACTGTTGTAACATATCACCTCACCCAAATACAGGTATATAAAATGAAAGCCATTTAAATTATAGCATAGTAGGACTCTGTTTAGTGTTTGCAGGTTATAGTTGTGTGTGTGTAAACTAAAGTCTTTGAAAATGTAATAAGTTATAACGAAACGCGTTTAAGTGTCGCGTCAGACTAGAAATAAAAATGAATTTTGGAGAATTGATTTTTCAATTACCATCGACAGTGAAAAGAAACATAAGAAATGTTGAGAAAATTTGTGTTAGAATTATTAATCTTACTTTTTCGGTCATATATATATATATATATATATATATATATATATATATATATATATATATATATATATATATATATATATATATATATATATCTATATATATATATATCTATCTATATATATATATATATATATATATATCTATATATATATATATATATATATATCTATATATATATATATATCTATCTATATATATATATATATCTATCTATATATATATATCTATATATATATATATATATATATATATATATATATATATATATATATATATATATATATATATCTATATATATATATATATCTATATATATATATATCTATCTATATATATATATATCTATATATATATATATATATATATATATATATATGTCGTACCTAATAGCCAGAACGCACTTCTCAGCCTACTATTCAAGGCCCGATTTGCCTAATAAGCCAAGTTTTCATGAATTAATGTTTTTTCGTCTACCTAACCTACCTAACCTAACCTAACCTAGCTTTTTTTGGCTACCTAACCTAACCTTACCTATAAATATAGGTTAGGTTAGGTTAGGTAGGGTTGGTTAGGTTCGGTCATATATCTACGTTAATTTTAACTCCAATAAAAAAAAATTGACCTCATACATAGAGAAAAGGGTTGCTTTATCATTTCATAAGAAAAAAATTATAGTAAATATATTAATTCAGGAAAACTTGGCTTATTAGGCAAATTGGGCCTTGAATAGTAGGCTGAAAAGTGAGTTCTGGCTACTAGGTACGACATATATATATATATATATATATATATATATATATATATATATGTCGTACCTAGTAGCCAGAACTCACTTCTCAGCCTACTATTCAAGGCCCGATTTGCCTAATAAGCCAAGTTTTCCTGAATTAATATATTTACTATAATTTTTTTCTTATGAAATGATAAAGCAACCCTTTTCTCTATGTATGAGGTCAATTTTTTTTTATTGGAGTTAAAATTAACGTAGATATATGACCGAACCTAACCAACCCTACCTAACCTAACCTAACCTATATTTATAGGTAAGGTTAGGTTAGGTAGCCAAAAAAAGCTAGGTTAGGTTAGGTTAGGTAGGTTAGGTAGACGAAAAAACATTAATTCATGAAAACTTGGCTTATTAGGCAAATCGGCCCTTGAATAGTAGGCTGAGAAGTGCGTTCTGGCTATTAGGTACGACATATATATATATATATATATATATATATATATATATATATATCGTACCTAGTAGCCAGAACGCACTTCTCAGCCTACTATGCAAGGCCCGATTTGCCTAATACGCCAAGTTTTCATGAATTAATTGTTTTTCGACTACCTAACCTACTACACTTAGGTAATTACACACACACACACACAACCTATATATTATGTGAGAAATCTTTAAAGAATTCTGATAAAGAAAGAGATCTAGGGGTGGTTCTAGATAGAAAACTATCACCTGAGGACCACATAAAGAATATTGTGCAAGGATCCTATGCTATGCTTTCTAACTTCAGAATTGCATTTAAATACATGGATGGCAATATACTAAAGAAATTGTTCTTGACTTTTGTTAGGCCAAAGCTAGAATATGCAGCTGTTGTGTGGTGCCCATATCTTAAGAAGCACATCAACAAACTGGAAAAGGTGCAAAGACATGCTACTAAGTGGCTCCCAGAACTGAAGGGCAAGAGCTACGAAGAGAGGTTAGAAGCATTAAACATGCCAAAACTAGAAGACAGAAGAAAAAGAGGTGATATGATCACTACATACAAAATAGTAACAGGAATTGATAAAATCGACAGGGAAGATTTCCTGAGACCTGGCACTTCAAGAATAAGAGGTCATAGATTTAAACTAGCTAAACACAGATGCCGAAGAAATATAAGAAAATTCACCTTCGCAAATAGAGTGGTAGACGGTTGGAACAAATTAAGTGAGAAGGTGGTGGAGGCCAAGACCATCAATAGTTGTGTAATTACCTAAGTGTAATTACACTTAGGTAATTACACTTAGGTAATTACACACACACACACAGTGACGAGTGTATGAGCTGGAGGAGGCAGAAGTCACACTGCAGCAAGCTCCTGGAAATATCGAATTACCTAAGTATTGGGCACAGGTTGAGGGTTACAGTGGTGTCCCAGGTTACATAAAGGTTCAGGGAAGTGTAAAAGCAAATAAAATACAATAAACAAGTAAAAGTGAGTGAAAATAGCCGAGTGGAAAAGTTTGTTTTGGTCTAGAACAAAAACAAAGATGGCCGCCGCCACCACCCCACCTGAGAATGTAGACACACCAACATATGATGGTTTCAAAGGATTCTCACCACAAGATATAAGGAAAGGAGGTGTTCTTGGTAGGTTAGAGACAATTGAGGATATGCAAAAGAAGTATGAAGAAAAAGTGCTTAAATTGGAAGAGGACAATGGAGCTCTTTGGAGTGAGCTTTGCACTCTAAAAGGGAGTATTCTTCAGCAAGGTAAGATTATTATTGCATTAACAGACAAGGTAACAAATCAGGAGGAGCAAATCAAGGAACTAGTGAAAGAAAATGAGGCATGGAAAGTGAAGTGTGGTGACTTTGAAGAAATAAACAAGAAGATAGACTCATATGGTGAACAACTCCAAGCAAGCCTAAGGGCTAACATAGTTAGGTAAGGATCTCCAACTGGAAACTTCACTGACAACTCACATAGAGGAGGTGAATAAAGAACTAGAAAAGTATAAAGAAGAAATAAAAGTGACATATGCTGAAGTTGTAAAAGAGAAAGAGACTATCAAAGAAGTGTGTTCGGAAGTCAAAACCAGAAATGACCAACAAGAAGCAGAAATTAGGCAAGCAATTAGGAAAGAACTGGTTACCAACAGTAAACTGGTACAAAACACTGCAGATAGAACTAAGTCCATAATCATTTTTGGATGTTTAGAGAAGGAAATTTCATCTAGGGTGGACCGAGCGGCAGAAGAGATGAAAATCATAGAGAAAATAGTAGGTTTAGGAGAAGGCTCAAAGGAAAATGTCAGTGATTTTAGAAGAATAGGAAAATATGAGAAAGAAAAGAACCGCCCCTTAAGGGTGACGTTTAATGGAGTGAAAAACATGATTGAAGTGCTAAGAAATGCCAGGAAACTGCAGAGTGATGAGGTTGGCAAATTTTGGTCAATAAGACAAGACCTCTCCAAGGAAGACAGAGAAAAGCTGAAAATGAACCTAATTGAGGCAAAACGTCTAAATGGGGATAGAAATGAAGAAGACAGAAATTCTTTTTTTTACAAAGTGACAGGGACTGGAAAGCTTGTGAAATGGTACATAAAAACAAAGCAACAAGATCAGAAGTGGAAGGGGAGTTAAGAGCAAAGGAAAAGGGAACATGTTCCTGAAAATTGTATATACCAACATAGATGGAGTGAGGTCAAAAACTTTGGAGTTGCAAGATATAATCCAGCTTAGGGTCCCAGATATTGTTGCATTATCAGAGACGAAACTTGAAGGAAATATAATAAATGAAGTCATATTCCCAAGAGGCTACTCAGTTTGGAGACGTGACAGGAAAACTAGGAAGGGAGAAGGAGTGGCTGTACTGGTGAAAAAACACCTGAAGGTAAAAAGAGTTAATATTTGAAAACCCTCGAGATATTGACATAATGGCATTGCAGGTCTGGAATCAGGATGATAAGCTGATAATTGTAAATACCTACAGCCCACCAGCAAGCAACACATGGACAAAGGAAGAACTGGATGACAAACGAGAGGGCCTCATAATGGTCATGAGAGATATTATTGTACAAGCAGATAAAGATAAATCACGACTGTTGATACTGGGGGACTTCAACTTTAGAGCAATAGACTGGGAGGCCTATGAAGCAAGAATGGAGGACTTTTGGACATGCAGATTTGTGAACCTCATTCTGGAGACATTCTTGTATCAACACATAAAGCAAGCCACAAGAATGAGGGAAGGAGATGTACCGTCAGTACTGGATCTAGTATTCACCAGGAAAGAAGAAGAGATTTTTGACATCCAGTACCTTCCTCCCTTGGGAAAGAGTGATCACGTCCTGTTAGACATTAAATATGCTTTAAGATATCATCTAGAAGAAAATGGGGACATTGAAACAGTTGATAAACTCGATTTAAGGAGAGGCAACTATGGGGAACTTCGAAATTTTTTTAATGAGTGTAATTGGACAGAATTGTTGCAAGGCAGGGAAGTAAATGAAATGTATGCCAAATTTTTAAAACTATACGAGGAAGGCACACAAACATTCATACGTGACACCCCTAGGGTCAACACTTGCAGCAGAGGAGCTCCAGCATATTTCAACAATCCTAAGTATTGTAGTACAGGTTGATGGTAGTGAGTGGTGTCCCAGAGAACATAAAGGTATAGTGCTCTTGAAAAATAGGTGAGATAACAGGAAAGTGCTAAGGGAAGTGAAAAATCGGATGAGAAAAAGTTGCCCTAGTGTTTACAGTGCAGAGAAGAACATTCAAGATGGCCACTGGCAAGGGGAAAAACAAAACAGAGCTTGATTTTGAGGGATTCAATGAAGAAAGCATTGATATTAGTAGTCTACATAACAAGTTGGTAAATTTAGATACTATAGTGAACTCTCATGTAGAAATAATTAGTAAATTGAAAGAAAGTAATGACCATTTGAATAGCAAAGTTTTATGTCTTGAGGGTTTAGTGAAAGACTTGCGCAAGGATAAGAATCAATTGGAAACAAATTGCAAAGCCATGGAAGAAGAAAATAAACTCTTAAAAATAGCTTTGGAAGAAGTTAAAGTAAATTTAAACATAAATGACTACAATAGGTTAGGCAAGGAAATTCAACAGGAGAAACAGCTTTTGTCAGCACAGATGGAGGAAGTTACACAGGGAATAGAACAGTGCAAGAAAGATATGCAACTCACTTATGCACAAGTGGCCAAGGAGAAGGAAAAAATAGAAGAAGCAGTAAAGGAAGTCAAACACTGCAGCAACCAAGATAAAACAAACATTAGGCTAGAAGTGAGGAAAGAATTGGCATCTAACCCGAAGTTGGTGCAAAACACAGTTGATCGGAGTAAGTCCCTGATCATTTTTGGCTGCAAAGAAAAGGCGATAACATCTAGGTCAGAAAGAGCTGTAGAAGAAGCTAAAGTAGTAGATAAAATTGTTGGCCTCGTGGAAGGTCTTACAAACAGAGAGAATGTGTGCGACTACAGGAGAATAGGCAGGTACGTAAAAGGGAAAGATCGACCTTTGAGGATCACCCTAAACGGTGCCAAACAGATGGAAGAAGTACTAAGGAATGCTAGAAAATTGCAAAGGGATGAGGATGGGAAAGGGTGGTCATTAAGACGAGATCTTTCAAAAGAAGATAGAGAGAAGCTGAAACTGAACCTCGCCGAGGCAAAACATTTAAATGAGAGCAGGAATGAAGAAGAAATAAATTCTTTTTCTGCAAAGTGATAGGGGTAGGCAAACCAGTAAAGTGGTACATAAAGGCAAACCAACAAAATCAATAGAGAGAGGGGGAGTGAAGAATAAGGAGAGGGGGAACAAGTTCCTGAAGATTGCATACACCAACATAGATGGAGTGAGATCGAAGATACTGGAGTTAAGTGATGTAATACAGCTGCAGACACCAGACATTGTTGCACTCACGGAGACAAAACTTGAAGATGTAATTTTAAATGAGGTCATATTCCCAAGGGGCTACTCAATTTGGAGACGGGACAGAAAAATTAGGAAAGGCGGTGGCGTTGCTGTGCTGGTAAAAGAACACCTAAAGGTGAAGGAAATAATGACTGCCAATCCACAAGAAGTTGACATAATAGCACTAGAGATCTGCTATGAGGATGATAAACTAATGATGATAAATGCATATAGTCCACCGCCAAGCAGCACATGGTCAAAGGAGGAGCTAGATAGTAAACGTGAAGGTCTTATAACAATAATGAGAGAGATTATAGCGAGAGCGGATAACGATAGATCACGACTGTTGATAGTCGGTGACTTCAACTTGAAATCCATAGACTGGGAAGCATATGAAGCTAAAACAGAAGATTTTTGGACCTGTAAATTTGTAGACCTCATCCTGGAAACATTCTTGTATCAACATGTTAAACAAGCTACGAGGATGAGGGAAGGGGACGTTCCCTCCATGCTAGATTTGATATTTACCAGGAAGGAGGAAGAGATATTTGACATTCAGTACCTTCCTCCCTTGGGTAAAAGTGACCATGTCTTTTTGGGAATAAAGTATGCAATGCGTTATAAGCTGGAAGAAAATAAGGAGGTTGAAGCAGTTGAAAAACCAGACTTCAGGAGAGAACATTATGGTGACCTTAGAAATTTTTTTAGTGAGTATAATTGGACAGACTTGATGCTAGGCAAGGAAGTGAATGAGATGTATGGCAAGTTTTGTGAAATATATGATAAAGGCACAAAAAAATTTATACCAAAACAGAGATGCAGAACTAGGAAACAGGATTGGTTCAATAGAAATTGCGAGAGGGCTAGAGACCGAAAGACACAAAAATGGAATCAATACAGGAAGAGGCCGAACCCCCAAACATACCAGCGATACAAAGATGCGAGAAACAACTACACGGCAGTGAGGAGAGAGGCAGAAAGAAATTTTGAAAAAGGGATTGCGGAGAAATGTAAAACAGAACCAGGTCTATTCTATAAATTCATAAACAACAAATTGCAGGTAAAGGATAATATTCAGAGGTTGAAAATGGGAAATAGATTCACGGAAGATGAAAAGGAAATGTGTGAAACACTAAACGAAAAGTTCCAAAGTGTGTTTGTACAAAATGAAATCTTTAGGGAACCAGATACAATAAGAATTCCAGAGAACAACATAGAACACATAGAGGTGTCTAGAGACGAAGTGGAAAAAATGCTCAAGGAGCTCGGTAAGAACAAAGCAGCTGACCCAGATGGCGTTTTACCATGGGTTCTGAGAGAATGTGCATCTGAGCTCAGCATTCCACTTCACCTGATCTTTCAGGCATCCCTGTGTACAGGAATCGTAGCAGACGGGTGGAAACAGGCTAACATAGTTCCAATCTACAAAAGTGGCAGCAGGGAAGACCCCCTCAATTATAGACCTGTATCATTGACAAGTGTAATAGTGAAAGTATTGGAAAAACTAATCAAAACTAAATGGGTAGAACACCTAGAGAGAAATGATATAATATCAGACAGACAGTATGGTTTTCGATCTGGAAGATCCTGTGTATCGAATTTACTCAGTTTCTATGATCGAGCCACAGAGATATTACAGGAAAGAGATGGTTGGGTTGACTGCATCTATCTGGACCTAAAAAAGGCTTTCGACAGAGTTCCACATAAGAGGTTGTTCTGGAAACTGGAAAATATTGGAGGGGTGACAGGTAAGCTTCTATCATGGATGAAAAATTTTCTGACTGATAGAAAAATGAGGGCAGTAATCAGAGGCAATGTATCAGAATGGAGAAATGTCACAAGTGGAGTACCACAGGGTTCAGTTCTTGCACCAGTGATGTTTATTGTGTACATAAATGATCTACCAGTTGGTATACAGAATTATATGAACATGTTTGCTGATGATGCTAAGATAATAGGAAGGATAAGAAATTTAGATGACTGTCATGCCCTTCAAAAAGACCTGGACAAAATAAGTATATGGAGCACCACTAGGCAAATGGAATTTAATGTAAATAAATGTCATGTTATGGAATGTGGAATAGGAGAACATAGACCCCACACAACCTATATATTATGTGAGAAATCTTTAAAGAATTCTGATAAAGAAAGAGATCTAGGAGTGGTTCTAGATAGAAAACTATCACCTGAGGACCACATAAAGAATATTGTGCAAGGAGCCTATGCTATGCTTTCTAACTTCAGAATTGCATTTAAATACATGGATGGCGATATACTAAAGAAATTGTTCATGACTTTTGTTAGGCCAAAGCTAGAATATGCAGCTGTTGTGTGGTGCCCATATCTTAAGAAGCACATCAACAAACTGGAAAAGGTGCAAAGACATGCTACTAAGTGGCTCCCAGAACTGAAGGGCAAGAGCTACGAGGAGAGGTTAGAAGCATTAAATATGCCAAAACTAGAAGACAGAAGAAAAAGAGGTGATATGATCACTACATACAAAATAGTAACAGGAATTGACAAAATTGACAGGGAAGACTTCCTGAGACCTGGAACTTCAAGAACAAGAGGTCATAGATTTAAACTAGCTAAACACAGATGCCGAAGAAATATAAGAAAATTCACCTTCGCAAATAGAGTGGTAGACGGTTGGAACAAGTTAAGTGAGAAGGTGGTGGAGGCCAAGACCGTCAGTAGTTTCAAAGCGTTATATGACAAAGAGTGCTGGGAAGATGGGACACCACGAGCGTAGCTCTCATCCTGTAACTACACTTAGGTAATTACACTTAGGTAATTAATTACCAAAACAGAGATGCAGGGCCAGAAAACAGGATTGGTTCGACAGAAATTGTGAGAGGGCAAGAGACCAAAAGACACAAAAATGGAATCAGTATTGGAAGAGGCCAAACCCCCAAACATACCAGCGATACAAAGATGCGAGAAACAACTATACAGCAGTAAGGAGAGAGGCAGAAAGAAATTTTGAAAAAGGGATAGCAGATAAATGTAAAACAGAACCGGGCCTATTCTACAAATTCATAAACAACAAATTGCAGGTAAAGGATAATATCCAGAGGTTGAAAATGGGAAACAGATTCACGGAAAATGAAAAGGAAATGTGTGAAACATTAAATGAAAAGTTCCAAAGTGTGTTTGTACAAAATGAAATCTTCAGAGAACCAGACACAATAAGAATTCCAGAGAACAACATAGAGCGGATAGAGGTGTCTAGAGATGAAGTGGAAAATATGCTAAAGGAGCTCGGGAAGAACAAAGCAGCTGGCCCAGATGGCGTTTCACCATGGGTTCTGAGAGAATGTGCATCTGAGCTCAGCATTCCACTTCACCTGATCTTTCAGGCATTCCTGTGTACAGGAATCATAGCAGACGTGTGGAAACAGGCTAACATAGTTCCAATCTACAAAAGTGGTAGCAGGGAAGACCCCCTCAATTATAGACCTGTATCATTGACAAGTGTAATAGTGAAAGTATTGGAAAAGCTAATCAAAACTAAATGGGTAGAACACCTGGAGAGAAATGATATAATATCAGACAGACAGTATGGTTTTCGATCTGGAAGATCCTGTGTATCGAATTTACTCAGTTTCTATGATCGAGCCACAGAGATAATACAGGAAAGAGATGGTTGGGTTGACTGCATCTATCTGGACCTAAAAAAGGTTTTCAACAGAGTTCCACATAAGAGGTTGTTCTGGAAACTGGAAAATATTGGAGGGGTGACAGGTAAGCTTCTATCATGGATGAAAAATTTTCTGACTGATAGAAAAATGAGAGCAGTAATCAGAGGCAATGTATCGGAATGGAGAAATGTCACAAGTGGAGTACCACAGGGTTCAGTTCTTGCACCAGTGATGTTTATTGTGTACATAAATGATCTACCAGTTGGTATACAGAATTATATGAACATGTTTGCTGATGATGCTAAGATAATAGGAAGGATAAGAAATTTAGATGATTGTCATGCCCTTCAAGAAGACCTGGACAAAATAAGTATATGGAGCACCACTTGGCAAATGGAATTTAATGTTAATAAATGTCATGTTATGGAATGTGGAATAGGAAAACATAGACCCCACACAACCTATATATTATGTGAGAAATCTTTAACACTCAAACCGCGCATATCATATATAAATGATATCAGTGACAAAACCGAAACCGCGCACATCATTTATACATGATTTCGTGTCTAGCGCTATAATTTAAACGCCCCACCTGGGATAGGGGCAGCTATAGTACAGCCACGACTGATAGTTGCCAGATGCCACCTTGAAAAAAAATCCAGGCCAACATTCTTGGGTGTTAGAGCGTCAGTATTGAGCAAGCCACCAAGGCTGGCGCACGCAGCACGAGCTCATAGCACCGCTGTTCAGCTTGTGACCACAGCATCGCCTACAAATACCATAATATAAATGATACTGCTATTATTTAGCAGTGATAGTATTACTGAAGCCCCCTGACTGTGATAAAACTGACCAGGATTCTGATAATAGCAGGATTGTGGTGATATTTAGCACTGTGCTCCATGGAGGGAGGAGTAAGGCTGTGGGAGGGAGGGTTGTGGTGTCGTTTTCTGACTGTGTGTGGCCACCATTTATTGACTGCACTCACCATACCAGCTTAGTGGTTCGATATGGTGAACACAAATGTAGATACTTATATATAACGTGTGTATAGTGTGAGATAACAGCGAGAGGAGTAGGTTGGGAGCCGCCATTTTGGTGAGGGAGGAGCGTCGTCTGCACGACTTAGCATGGTGTTTACTGATGGCCACTATGGTCTTTGGGCACCATACCAGCTTATTTGTTCAGGTGTAGTGAATAAAACAGGTAGATACTTATATATAATGTGTGTATATAGCGTAATAACACCACAAACAATATTGTTGGATGACAAATATTAGTGCGTCTGGCCTTGAGGGCGGCCGCCGATCAGCTGATTGTGTGAGTAGCTTCATCTTTGTGCCTTTACTCACCATATAAGCTTAGATGTACAGTTATGGTGAACAAAACATGTAAATACGTATATATAACGTCTGTGTATAGGGAATAAATACAAAAGAGTATTGTGGTAGGTGAATGAGGGTGAGTGAGGTGGTGTTGAGGGAGGGAGTGGCAGTGAGTGGCTCGCTGGTGTTTGGCGGTCACTCCTCGTTGCTTTTTGACTCACAAGACCAACTTAGTAGTTCGTTATGGTGTACAAAACATGCAAATACTTATATATAACCTGTGTATATAGTGTAACAGCAAAATTATTTGTTTATTGTTTTATGAACATAATAATTGAATCACTAATATGCACACCATAATTTTGAGTACAGCGATGGTTCACACATTTTAAAATATAAATATACCACAATTCACTGTATGGAATAATATTACTGCAAAAAAACTAAGAAAAAATCAGTCAGAGACATTGAAATAATTAGGTAATAATATATTTGTGGCAACTGCTGTCTGACAGCTCGGGCAGAGTAGACCTCGTCTGGCGAAGGCTCTGCCAACGCCCCTTTTTTGCCACACTTCCCTACCCTATTGCGGCTAAAATATGTCACCTATGATTTTTTTGTTATTTTTTCCGTGATCAGGGTACAAAAATGAACACTTCTATAAGACGAAAGAATTTTTTTGATTTTTTTTTTTTTGTTGCGCCCGTGGGTGTGAATTCCATTTGGGCCCCTAGCGGTTTGAGGGTTAATGTATACATATTGTAAAGGACACAAATATGCATCATATACAATAAAAAACAAATAAAACTGCATTGGAAATATATAGAACAAATAATTGAAAATATATTTGTGGCAACGCCCGGTGCTTGAATGACTCGCTCGACCGTGTCTGGGTGAGTCACGCACGGGCGACCAGGCCCTGATGATGTCACAGCACACCTTGTACAAGTCCCCACAGCCAAAGTAAGTGGAATTTGGTATTTATTTTTACATAGACATGTTCAGAGAAGGGAGTTTATCATTTTACGAGGAAAAAATAATTTTTTGGAACACTCGATTTCATACGCACGGGGAATTTCACAATAAACTCAGCGCATCACAGTGGTTAAATAGAGATGCCACAAAAAATGAAAATGAGTTTAGGGTGTGTTTTCAGTAAAAAAAAAAGTATTGAGTGCCACTTTTGTAACATAATGTCCATGCAGATTTTGCACTATTTTATTATAAGCCTTCCTGTTGTATAGTGTTTGTCGAGTATGCTCTTGTAATATTGACATAAAGATAGAAAATTGCATGTATTATTGTAGTTGTGTAAGATTTCTGTTCAACATTTTAGTTTCTATATTCTTAACAGCTGAGCAGTCGTCAGATCACAGGCGAAGTGGACGTGTGGTTTGTATTACTTGAGAAACCTGATGTGACTGGCCCTGTGTTGACTCCTCGTCCTCAGCTGATGATGGCTGATGCTTACAAGCTACTACATGACATTATTCAAAAGCATAATGTGTCAGTCAAGTTGGATCTGTCACCAAAAAAGAAACTTGTAAGTAGTGACTGTCTTGATGTACTCTACAGCACATCTTATTGTGCTGTAGATAGTGCTGTACACATGATGATAGTACTTTCATCAAATTCATTAATTACATTTGCTCCACAAAAAAAATTCCATGTTACACAACACAATTTTGCTTTAATTGATTTGCCCCCCTCCCTATCCGGCCCGTTGTCGCCGTGAGGGGGGCTTGGTGGGCGGCTGCTGGAATGTGATGCTCCATGGGTCAGTTCTCTGTTTTTTTGAGGCCTTATGCTCCTGCTGCTGTCTTCTCCAATTATGCTGGATTTCTTTTCCTTTTCCTTGTGTTTCATTTTTCTCCCCCCCCTCTTCTTTCTAATTGATATTTTCCGCCAACCTTTTGCCAGGCTTGATTCTTCTTTTGAACTTCTTTTGTTTTGATGCCCGGATGTTTGACGAGGCATACTCTCTCACCCTTAGAACTGTGGAACCCAGTGTGTCGAGTGAGGGGACGCGTTTATTGTCAATCCTTCTTAACCACATTATCTGCGTCAACCGAGTATTCTCGGTCGGCAGGAAACTGTGCCAACCGAGAAAACTCTTTTTGATTTTTCGGTACCAATTCTAAATGTGTACGAGGTTGGTTGTGTATGAAATGGACTCTTAGGACCTCCAGTGAGAGGCAGCCATCTTCGAAAAAATTCCCAGAATGCCCTATGGCTGCTGGCTAGGTTAGTACTGAATGAGCAACCATGGGTGGCGCAAGCACCTCTGGCTCCCAAACACCTGTCTGACGTGGTGTTGAAAGATAACTCTCTGTCGGTGAAATTCAAACCTTATTGTTTGAAGAACATAAGGGTCATAATATTGGTGAAGCTAGGTGCAATAAGGACCTAACACAAAGGTCGGATGCAAGTGATTCGGCACCTATGAGGAGGATACAGTGAGCGTATCCAGTTGTAGCTCTGAGCTACACCTTTGCACTCCTATGCCATCTCCAATTTATTTAGATGATACATAGATGAATCGTTTTCTGCATTCAGTGATGATGCATCTGATACAAGTAGCATAGATGAACAGTGTTAGCAGATTCCATGGTGGTGTTTTCCATAGATATTTTCAAGAATACCTGAATCTCTTCCTAACTGATGGACACTCTTTGAGGCTAGCTGAATCTCTTTCTGACTAACGGACACTCTCTGACGCAAGCTGAATCTTTTCCTGTGTGGGACCATACAAGGCGATCTTTTCAAGACTACCTTACAAATTGATCTTTTCCTATAATCTTTTCAATACTACCTTATGCTTTACAAGCTTGGCTACATACAACCTACAAGTACTAAAGCCAAGGGTGTACATGAGTGCGTTATTTGCAAGCACACAGAATAAAGAAACAGGAACCGAAAATTTATCTGTACCTGGTGCACTGAGAGTGAAGTCGCGCTGTGTTCCATGGACTACTTCATTGATTGTTACTCACTTTCGAAGTACTGAGTAATTACCTAAGTGTAGTTACAGGATGAGAGCTACGCTCGTGGTGTCCCGTCTTCCCAGCACTCTTTGTCATATAACGCTTTGAAACTACTGACAGTCTTGGCCTCCACCAACTTCTCACCTAATGTGTTCCAACCGTCTACCACTCTGTTTGCGAAAGTGAATTTTCTTATATTTCTTCGGCATCTGTGTTTGGCTAGTTTATATCTATGACCTCTTGTTCTTAAAGTTCCAGGTCTCAGGAAATCTTCCCTATCGATTTTATCAATTCCTGTTACTATTTTGTATGTAGTGATCATATCACCTCTTTTTCTTCTGTCTTCTAGTTTTGGCATATTTAATGCCTCTAACCTCTCCTCGTAGCTCTTGCCCTTCAGTTCTGGGAGCCACTTAGTAGCATGTCTTTGCACCTTTTCCAGTTTGTTGATGTGCTTCTTAAGATATGGGCACCACACAACCGCTGCATATTCTAGCTTTGCCTAACAAAAGTCGTGAACAATTTCTTTAGTATATCGCCATCCATGTATTTAAAAGCAATTCTGAGGTTAGAAAGCGTGGCATAGGCTCCTCGCACAATATTCTTTATGTGGTCCTCAGGTGATAGTTTTCTATCTAGAACCACCCCTAGATCTCTTTCTTTATCAGAATTCTTTAAAGATTTCTCACATAATATATAAGTTGTATGAGGTCTCTGTTCTCCTATTCCACATTCCATAACATGGCATTTATTAGCATTAAATTCCGTTTGCCAATTGGTGCTCCATATACTTTTGTCCATGTCATCTTGAAGGGCATGACAATCATCTAAGTTTTTTATCCTTCCTATTATCTTAGCATCATCAGCAAACATGTTCATATAATTCTGTATACCAACTGGTAGATCATTTATGTAGACAATAAACATCACTGGTGCAAGAACTGAACCCTGTGGTACTCCACTTATGACATTTCTCCAGTCCGTGTAATACAGTGTGTTACTGTGTAAATAGTGTGTGAAACTGTACATATTGTAATTTTAGTGAATTTATAACAGGTAATATTGCGACAGTCAACAT
The DNA here is from genome assembly GCF_040958095.1 of Procambarus clarkii. Lineage (NCBI taxonomy): Eukaryota > Metazoa > Arthropoda > Malacostraca > Decapoda > Cambaridae > Procambarus > Procambarus clarkii. The sequence continues at coordinate 7,216,653 of NC_091192.1, forward strand.
TTATTGTGGACACATTACTGACACATGTATCACAGTTCCATGGAACATTATGACTGTTCTACTGTATACATATTGTAAAGGACACAAATATGCATCATATACGATAAAAAACAAATAAAACCTCATTGGAAATACATAAAATAAATAATTGAAAATATATTTGTGGCAACACCCGGTGCTTGAATGGCCCGCACGACCGTGTCTGGGTGAGTCACACACGGGTGACCAGACCCTCATGACATCACAGCGCACCTTGTCCACGTCCCCACAGCCAAAGTAAGTGAAATTTGGTATTTATTTTTACATAGACATGTTCAGGGAAAGGAATTTATCATTTTACGAAGAAAAAAGAATTTTTGGGTTCTTAAGGTGGCATTTGTGGGAAGTATACTCACAACGCACCCCTGGAAGGCCCTGGCAAGACCGGCAACATGTCTCTTGATGGGTGTCCTGTCCTCTAATTGTGGCTCTGTGGTGGGTGTGGGGGCACTTTCGTGAATGAAAGTCTTCCCTCTCGTCTCCATGCCGATGACTCCTGTTCCTCTTATGACTTCTCAGGCTCATGAGGTGGGTGACCAGGCCCCCGAGTCGGACTGTGTTGGATGACCGGGCTCTGTAGCCCCTGCTACATTAGGCCCAGACCTTTCCCCTCCTGTGACCCTCCGACTACTCTCCTCGGCTCCCCTCCCTCCTCTGTGGTTGGGTTGAGCCCTAAGCTCCCCGCAGTGACCACCTCGTCCCCTGGCCCGGCTCTATCTCTCATTGTAACTACTGCGCCTTTTCACCCCTCTCTTTCTGCGGTTCTCAACGCTGTCCCCCACCGCGGCTGCACTCACACAATCCCTTCCCATACTAATTTGTACCATGTCTTGTTTGGTCCTGCTACGTGGACTAAGTACTTTGACCTCCATCATTTACATTCTTCTCCTCCTGATGATTTTTCCCTCCATAAGCACCTTGTTGATTCCGTGGATGCCTCTATTATTTTCAACCCCACCGTTTCGGTACACGTGTCGTTGCTGCTTCTTCTCAGGATGCAGCTACCCTCTTGGCCACCTTATCCTTATTGAATCAACAATATGCACACCATATTTTTGAGTACAGCCATGATTCACTCATTTTATTAGATAAATATATCAAACTACACACTATTGAATAATATTACAGCAAAAAAACTATGAAAGATCAATCAGAGACATTGAAATAATTAGGTAATTATCTCTTTGTGGCAACTCCGGCCTGACAGCTGGCGATCAACAGACCGCCTGGGACGCACGCTGAGTCAGCGCCTATATTTTGCCAGACTTCCCCGCCCTATAGCGGGCAATATATGCCACTTATGATTTTTTTATTATTTTTCCCGTGATCAGTGAACACAAATTAACAGGTTAGGAAGAAAAAATAATTTTTTTTTTTTTCAAAATTACATGCGCCTGTGGGGAAGAAAGGATATTATACCCCTAGCATGTTAAGGGTTAAAGGCAGATTCTTTAGCTAACTTACAGCAAAGCAGCAATAGGCAATCTCACAAATGCACTTCATAATATAAACTGGTTATCTGAATTCAATAATACACAGGATATAAATTAATTAACTGACATCTTTCTCTCCAAAACTCTATGCCTTTACAAAACACATTGTCCTAAGCAAATAACTACCAAAAGATTAAACAACACCTGACTCACAAGTGGCATACTTAAAGCAGTTAACAAGAAACACGAAATGAAAAAAACACAGGAATGGCCTAGTTACAAAAGAACTAGTGAAAATATACTCATCAATGTTTACCAGTACAGTATAAAGAAAAGGACTAAACATTCCTTTTATGATAGTAGATTCAAAGAAGCAAAGGAAAACATGAAAAACACATAGACAGCTATCTCTAACATACTAGGATCTAAACAACAATTGCATAACTGTAACAAGCAAATAAACTCCATGGATGGTTATGCACTTGCAACAGACTTAAAAAATGGCAACTGAATTTAATAGCTTCTGAATTTAATGGAGAAAAGAAGCTCTGCCAGAAATATCCCAGACCAAGACTTGTGTTACTACAGTACTTATTTCACCAGTAGCTATCCTAACTCTACTCCTTTTGCCAGTCAGCCTGACAGACTTTATATCCATAATTCACTAACTTAAAACCAACACTGGGAAAATTAGTGAAATCCCAACTATGGTATATAAAAGTAGCCTTGAATGTAATGAAACGCCAATTTCTGGGTGAGCCCCGGAGGCTCCCTGAAGCTATTATCACTGATTCAGTACCATACTGCTAGGTGCCATCAATCGTGGAGTTTTATTGGCCTACCGGGAACCATGAGCCAGAACCTGGGGCCCCATCAGAGGGGGGGACAGGGAGCAATGGTCTATGAACACTTTACATTTAAAGTTAAATATAATTTGCCACCAGCATGGAAGGCACCCAGAAAGTTAGGTAAAAACAAAACAGACTACTGCATGGTTAAAATCAAAATTCATGCACGGTATGCTGCTGGTCTGGCTTGAAATGAAGGCTTCCCTATTATCTTAGCAGCATCAGCAAACATGTTCATATAATTCTGCATTCCATCTGGTAGATCGTTTATGTAGACAATGAACATTACTGGTGCAAGAACTGAACCCTGTGGTACTCCACCTTTTTGGTTTGGGGACCAAAAGGCAGGACGAGCACCAAGAGCCCTGGCTCGGCCGGATGAGGCCTTGCTGGAGCAGGAAGTCGACCTCTTTCCATACGATGGCCTTCTTTTCCGGACTCATTCGATAGGGTTGAAGGCGAATGGGGGGGTGTAGTCCGTCAACTTGACATCATGGTAAATGGCATCAGTCTGGGTTGGGACCTCCCCGAACAGACTGAAGAATTCGTCAAGCAACAACTGCACCTCGTCACGTTGGGCCATCTGCAAATGGGACAGTACCTCCTCCACAGCATTCACAGAACTAGAATTATTGAGAATGAGATTAGTTGGGTCCCCAGAACAATCATCCCCTCCCTCACTGGAAAAGGAATCATTGGTTAGTGGGATGGGCCTGGGGCCCTGGAACTTCTTCAGCCGATTCAAGTATACAAGCATTACCTGACACCAGTAATTCCATCTATCATCATACTATCATGCAAGAGGAGCCACACATCTATGGATCATCCAATAAAATCAGCAGACTTCTAGATGTTACTACTGCTCGGCTTAGACTCGGTTACAAGTATCTCTGGGAATTCTCATTATCTGCTGATGTAGACCTGACCAAATGTAAACTGTGTTAACAAAATTATTTGCACACCCTCCGTCACTATGTGATGGAGTGCGAAAAGATACGTGAATTTAGAGACAATTCTATAACCAATGTTCCAACGATGTGTAAATATTTCATTCAAAATGATCTGCTACCAGAAATTTTAGCCAAATATCCCCAGTTTGCTAACTGTAGGTAGTAACTGAGTGATTGTAACCTATCCACCGCTGCCCACTGGATGGGGGCGGTGTGCAGGACAAACATATAAATTTTGACACTAGCTCTCCACATATGTCAGTTGCTTAATTTAGAACCTGTACTTGAGGTCGATTTCAAACCCATTGTTGATGTGACGACTTATATTGAATTTTGTAACTAGCTCATCAAGATTGTAACTTGCTTAGCTAAATGAATTGTGGGGTTCAGTCCCTGAGCCCATTATGTGCCTCTGTAACCCTTTCCACTACCGCCCACAAGATGGGTATGGGGTGCATAATAAATGAACTAAACTAAAAACTAAGCTGTGTAGCTTACAGGTTAATTTTTTGGTATCTGATAGTGTTATGTCCATGTTTGCTATGATGAAGATAGGTTAGTTTTCTATTGTTCTTTCCGTGATTATACCAGAGGCAAGGGGAGCTGTTATGTTGGTCCATATGTGGTCCAGGGTTGTAACAGATGTTTGGGTGAATTGCGTGGGATTGATGATCGTGAGAATTAATTAACACACACATGAGTTCACGGTGTTGAGAAAGTAGTCGAGTTGGGGATTATTTTGTTGACAAAGGTCAACGTTGAAGTCACTTCCTATGATGTGATCTTTATTGAGTTTGTTGTTTATGATTAGACTCCTCAGATTATCTGAGAATGCAGTTATATTAGTATTTGGAAATCTATAAACAACTCTAATTATTATAAAGGACTTAAAGGATTCGATCGAGAATTGAGCAAAGATATATTCACAGTAGTCGTCTCCATTGGTAATGACAAAGGTGCAAGTAAAGTTATCTTGATAATAGATAGCTGTACTCGAGCTGCAGTTCATGTTCAGTCCAATGTGTGATATGACTTAACTCCTTTTGCCTTTTTTTCAGTTTGTCAATATTAAGTGTGGATCTCTTGAGACATCGACTGAGGCCTTGCACCCCCACATGAGACACAGGTCTATGAGGTATCTCAAGGCTGGCTATACTGCAGGCAGTATGGCAGGTCTCGGTTTCTCCATGGCCATCCTGGGAACCTGTGTTGGTATATTTGTTGGATTCCTACTATGGAAGCGTCATTCGTCTGTGCCCTATCGAGTCACACACTGACAGAGAGGATACGTTGATTTGGATGGGCCCAGCATTTTCACATGAACTGTCGACTCAGCAGGGTGAGTAAAATGTTGAGGGATAATCGAGGTTTCATTTCACACCACACACATGAAGATGAGTCGTCTCTCTGCTGATGTCATGCCTCAACATATGTTATACCTTAGGATGGCTCAAGTGGCTGATGATATTACTGTACTCTACTCTACTCTACCTGTATATTCAGCCTATATTTTTCAGTTTACTATTGTGTTAGGAAGGTATCAGAAGCATTTGATTCTTTTCAAAGTACTGAGGATTTTAAATATTCCAGTATCTTTGTTGTATGTCAAGTAAAAAAATTGATAGTTACAGTAATGTAATCCCCAATGTACTGTAAGTTAGATAATAATCATCAAATAAATTATAGATTTACATTTCATTCAAGTACATTTTGGGTATTGACCTTTACCACAGAAATTGTGAGCACAGTACATAAGTCTTGTAGTATTATTTGAGTGTGTGTGTGTGTATGTGTGTGTGTATATATGTATGTGTATATATATATATATATATATACAAATGATCAGTGTTTAGTGATCGTCAATTGCATATATATATATATATATATATATATATATATATATATATATATATATATATATATATATATATATGTCGTACCTAGTAGCCAGAACTCACTTCTCAGCCTACTACGCAAGGCCCGATTTGCCTAATAAGCCAAGTTTTCCTGAATTAATATATTTTCTTTAATTTTTTTCTTATGAAATGATAAAGCTACCCATTTCATTATGTATGAGGTCAATTTTTTTTATTGGAGTTAAAATTAACGTAGATATATGACCGAACATAACCAACCCTACCTAACCTAACCTAACCTATCTTTATAGGTTAGGTTAGGTTAGGTAGCCGAAAAAGTTAGGTTAGGTTAGGTAGGTTAGGTAGTCGAAAAACAATTAATTCATGAAAACTTGGCTTACTAGGCAAATTGGGCCTTGCATAGTAGGCTGAGAAGTACGTTCTGGCTACTAGGTACGACATATATATATATATATATATATATATATATATATATATATATAAAAAGTTTGTGAGGGTACCACCTCTGGTGCCAATGTGGGGACCCATAGCCTCGGAGAAGAATATATATATATATATATGTCGTACCTAGTAGCCAGAATGCACTTCTCAGCCTACTATGCAAGGCCCGATTTGCCTAATAAGCCAAGTTTTCATGAATTAATTGTTTTTCGACTACCTAACCTACCTAACCTAACCTAACCTAACTTTTTCGGCTACCTAACCTAACCTAACCTATAAAGATAGGTTAGGTTAGGTTAGGTAGGGTTGGTTAGGTTCGGTCATATATCTACGTTAATTTTAACTCCACTAAAAAAAATTGACCTCATACATAATGAAATTGGTAGCGTTATAATTTCATAAGAAAAAAATTAGAGAAAATATATTAATTCAGGAAAACTTGGCTTATTAGGCAAATCGGGCCTTGCATAGTAGGCCAAAAAGTGCGTTCTGGCTACTAGGTACGACATATATATATATATATATATATATATATATATATATATATATATATATATATATATATATATATATATATATATATATATATATATATATGTCGTACCTAGTAGCCAGAACTCACTTCTCAGCCTACTATGCAAGGCCCGATTTGCCTAATAAGACAAGTTTTCATGAATTAATGTTTTTTCGTCTACCTAACCTACCTAACCTAACCTAACCTAGCTTTTTTTGGCTACCTAACCTAACCTTACCTATATATATAGGTTAGGTTAGGTTAGGTAGGGTTGGTTAGGTTCGGTCATATATCTACGTTAATTTTAACTCCAATAAAAAAAAATTGACCTCATACATAGTGAAAAGGATATCTTTATCATTTCATAAGAAAAAAATTATAGTAAATATATTAATTCAGGAAAACTTGGCTTATTAGGCAAATCGGGCCTTGAATAGTAGGCTGAGAAGTGAGTTCTGGCTACTAGGTACGACATATATATATATATATATATATATATATATATATATATATATATATATATATATATATATATATATATATATATATATTATATGTATATGTATAATATATATATATATATATATATATATATATATATATATATATATATGTCGTACCTAGTAGCCAGAACTCACTTTTTGGCCTACTATTCAAGGCCCGATTTGCCTAATAAGCCAAGTTTTCCTGAATTAATATATTTTTTCTAATTTTTTTCTTATGAAATGATAAAGCTACCCATTTCATTATGTATGAGGTCAATTTTTTTTTATTGGTGTTAAAATTAACGTAGATATATGACCGAACCTAACCAACCCTACCTAACCTAACCTAACCTATCTTTATAGGTTAGGTTTGGTTAGGTAGCCGAAAAAGTTAGGTTAGGTTAGGTTAGGTAGGTTAGGTAGTCGAAAAACAATTAATTCATGAAAACTTGGCTTATTAGGCAAATCGGGCCTTGAATAGTAGGCCAAAAAGTGAGTTCTGGCTACTAGGTACGACATATATATATATATATATATATATATATATATATATATATATATATACATTATATATATATATATATATATATATATATATATATATATATATATATATATATATATATATATATATATATATATATATATATATATATATATAATATGCGAACAAGCCTGAATGGTCCCCAGAACTATATGCAACTGAAAACTCATTTGTGTTCCTCACGTGTGCCCCAAAGAATGAGGTGATTTGATAAAATGCTATGCCCAAGATTACCATCCGAGTGCCAGCGGGGAAGTGGTTCAAATAGCTTTGGCTATCACTTCCTTATGTCCGGTCGTGATGGTCAAGCGGATTAAGGCATCCTGTACATACCAGTTGCGTTGCTTCTGACAGTATGGGTTCGAGTCACTTCTGGGTTGTGAGTTTTCAGTTATATATATATATATATATATATATATATATATATATATATATATATATATATATATATATATATATATATATATATATATATATATATATATATATATATATATATATATATATATATATATATGTATATATATATATATGAAAGGGTTCATATATATATATATATATATATATATATATATATATATATATATATATATATATATATAATTTATTTATTTCATATACTCACCAGTTGTTCTTGAAGAGTATCAACCTGTTTTTACCAGACAATGAAAGAACACTCACTAATATTACAGGCTCAAGAGTTTTATCCTATTCTGGTTGTTACTATATTACATTATATTCACGTAAGTCATCCACTTTTCAGTTGATACATGTGAAGAAACATTTATCTTTTTAAAACTGACGAATTACTAAACTTTTTTTTTATATATTAACTAAGCCTCCATCCAATGGAGTTTGAGATTTGTTTAGAGTTGTAGATCTTCACATTTATAATGTAAGCCTACTGTACTGTATTTTGTAAATCCTAGACTTCCATAATGTGCATAGCAATACCCAGGTGTAAATATAGTGTAAAATATTAAGTCAAATTCTCCTTAGTGCTCAACTATGCTCATAGCAAAGTTAGTGAGAACATCATTCAGGAGCAAATTGGTCACTAGTGCTTGTATCATGGTGTTCATAATTGGTCACTAGTGCTTGTATCATGGTGTTCATAATTGGTCACTAGTGCTTGTATCATGGTGTTCATAATTGATCACTAGTGCTTGTATCATGGTGTTCATAATTGGTCACTAGTGCTTGTATCATGGTGTTCATAATTGATCACTAGTGCTTGTATCATGGTGTTCATAATTGGTCACTAGTGCTTGTATCATGGTGTTCATAATTGGTCACTAGTGTTCATATACTCTACAGATGGGGTCACCACTTCAAAGGAGATAATAGCATTGTACTCATTAGGCAGTAAGTTAGTTTTATTGTTAAATCTCTCACATTATACAGTGTGACCAATGAAGACAGAACAAATTTAATTTGTTACTAGTTATATATATATATCACATGTTCAAGTTTTTACATTGCATTAATTTTTGACCAAAGTTGCATTATTAATAAGTAATCTTGGTATGAAATTAACACGGTGGTGTATTTTTAATTTAATCAGGCAAGAAAGGGTTTGTTTTTAGCAGTGATCCTAGGCCATGTTATACCAGTATTAGGTACGCATACCCTCATAGTAATTTTGTGGGTAGACGGTGTGTTTGGCCATTACTCTATTGCAGTCATAGAAGTTAATCTTAATCAGAGTAGTGTAAGTCTAGTCAGCTGATAAATAAAACTGACTGAACAATTTAACAAAATAAAAGAATTTTTTTCTCTATTAGAAACACTTGTTCACTTAAAAGTTTTATATACATTATGGCTTATATGCAAGACATATGGGACAGGACTGGTAAATGTGCCAAGCTGAAATTTGTTTCTGATTTAACCACATTACAAGAGGAGACCAAATAGCATTTAATGTGTTACCATAGAACTTTTTGTGGTAAACATCAATATGGTAATATTGCTGCCCATGTTTGACTATTTCACAATCATGAAAAGGTCAGTATCCTTTTCTTTATGAATGCTTAGTGTTAGTCAGTCAGTCAGTGAAAAGTTTGTGTAGTTTCCAAAACAAATAAATGTTGCAAGACTGGAGTGCAAATTCTTTGGACAATACTAGCAATAAGTTACTTAGAAAACATACAATGTGCATTGCCATACTGCACTTATAACATGCCATCCAACGAGCCACTCTGGGACCACAAGAACTTAAGCAGTAGGGCAGTCATTGTGCATATGTAGGGCTCGTAATATATGGCTCAACTTTGTAAGCACATATCATGTTTATTGTGGTGCACTTACCATCCTAGTGTATCATAAATACCACCATTCGTGTTTCCATTGTTTCTCCCAAGTTGTTTCTCTCATGTTAACAAAGATTTTGGCTGAATAGTCATTTCCTTTTTAAATCAATGAGCTGTAAATAAGACAATAATTGATTTTAGATGTGTATTACTAAAGCATTGTAAAATTATTATTTGCACTATTATAATTGCTCAAAATAAAGCATTATCTCAGTTAATGATTTTGTTTTCACAGCTGATAATTGTTTTTTCCTTATTTCCCTCTTTCTCCCCTTTCTCGTTTGCTTTCTTTATCAATTTCATCCTTTAGTTGGCATTAGTCTATGGAGTTCAGCCTACCAGGGACCACGAGCCAGAACCTGGCCCCCTCAGAGAGATTTCAGCGAGCAATGGCCCTTGAAAACTCCCCTGTGATTGGGGGTTTTCCTTATCTGCCATCGACTGGGGGTTAGGTACCAGAAAGGTAGGCATAACAAAACAATCCCGACATGGTAAGAAAAGTACAACAAAAAAATGAAAAGAGGCAGAACTTCCTCCAATCTCAAAGAAACAAGGATACAAGAAAACGTCACACTCCATTGCCGTGCCACTTGTCCGCGCTGCCCTCCCCTCCCCATGAACGCGAGGGGAGATTTCCGGATCTCCCTGTGCTGGCTACCTAGTATTCAAGTTCATTAGCTAATCTAGTCTGGGGCAAACATCTTCCCTGGCCTTGATTTCCAAAAAAAAAAACAGCTTTGAATGTAATGAAACGCCATTTTCTGGGTGAGCCCTGGAGGCTCCCTGGAGCTTATCGGGCTAATGTGTGTTATATTAGACCAGGACATTAGCTATAGAGTTCAGACCTACCAGGGACCAGCGCCAGAACCTGGCCCCCCTTCAAAGAGGTTTCAGGGAGCAATGGCCCTGGAAGTCCCCCCTGTGGTTGGGGGGTTTTCCTTATCTGCCATCGACTAGGGTTAGGCACCCAGAAAGGTAGGCATAACAAAATAAACGCCACATGGTAAGAAACTAAAACAAAAACCGAACAGAGGTAGAAACACTCTACAATCCCAAGGAAACAAGGACAGAAGCAATTATCACAATTTACTGCCGCGCCTGTCGTCCACGCAGCATTTCCCTTCCCGAGAGGGGGGAGTGTGGGCCCAGGACCTCACCGCACCGGCTGCCTTCAGTTCAAAAACTAGGCTTCAACCAACGTGAAAAATCCGCCGACCGGTGGGAGGGAGGGTTGCCAGGGAGCCTCCAGGGCTTACCTAGAAAATGGTGTTTCATTACATTTAACGCTGGTTTTTGGTGGGGAGCCCCTATGGCTCCCTGGAGCTACATACCCAATGCGAAGAAAAATAGGGACTTACCCGGGAGGCGGCGGCCACAAACTCCTCAATGCGAAGTCGAGACAACTGGCTGCAACCTGCTACCAAAAGCAACACAAGAACGCTGAGGAGCAGGCACGTTCACCAAATAACGGGCGGCCAGGACTGTTCGACTTCCAAAATCCATGTGCCCGAATATGAGCCCAAGACATGTTACGAAACATGGCAGCCAAAGCTGCAAACTTCCAAACGTTATGTGGCGAGGATAGACCATAGGCTGGCTAGACTTAATAACCCTGCAGACAACCTGGAAGATCCAAGCCCTGGAACAGGGAACAAGGGAAACCGGATCAACCCAAAGCGCATCCCCAGCTACTCCAGCTGAGGCGCGCAGGTAACGGCGAAGAACTGCAACTGGACACAACACATGATGCACCCCCGGCCGAACCAACCAAGCATCAATAACCCATGGACCCCTCCGGAAACCAGCCATCTCATTCTTCGCCAGAAAAGATGGAGAAGGCTGCAAATGTATAAACCTACCCCCAGGACCAAAAGAGCAGAAACCCCTGTGCCAGAGGAGAGCATGAAGCTCCCCCTACCCGACCCCAGAGGCCAATGCCAACAAAAACAGAGCCTTGAAAAATCAATCTTGAATCGAAGGGGCCACCACAAACAGAGGAGAGGAAAGATAGGAAAGCACCCTGTCCAAGGACCAGGACGACTCAGGTGGCACATGAGCAGGCCGGAAGTGAAATGTAACACAAGAAGGCTTACAGAACAGGGCAGATGTGATGCCTACCCCGAACGTTAGCTGGAGCGGCTCTGCCAGTGCCACACGATACGAGCAACAGTATTAGGCATCAAATGATGGTCCTGAAAAAGCCAAGAAATAAAGGACAAGACAACTCGATCCGAAAGAGAAGACAACCTACGAAGAGCAAGAAAATGGCGAAAAGAACGCCAGGAAACTTCATAGTGTCGCCGAGAATAAGCTCTCAGGTGGGACACCATCAACGAAGCCACCTGATCACCATAGAAATGGTGATACACCCGCGTCAAAAAGACCAGACGCGAAGAGCTGAGCAGAAGTTCGAACCAGCCTTGTACCAGACCAGTCCGACCTCCTGAAAAAGACGAAGCAGCAAGAAACGCCCCGGGTTCGGACACCGAGCAAATAGCGCCGGAAACCAAGGCTGGGCCAGCCACCAAGGGGGCCACAAGGACTACTCTCTCTGGAAAGTTCTCCAATCGAGCCAAAACCCGAAGCAACAACTGGACTGGGGGGAAGATGTACAGGTAACCCCACCTCGACCAGTCCTGCCTAAAGGCATCCACCGTGAACGCCTCGTAGTCGGGGAAGGGCGTCACATAGACTGGGAGACGCCGAGATCACTCCGATGCAAAGAGGTCCACATCTGGGAGTCCACATGTCTGGCAGATCCAACGAAACGAGTCATCATCAACCATCCATTCCGTGGGCAGGGGAATGAAGTGAGACAGGCTGTCCGCCAGGACGTTGGACACTCCCTGGATATGAACCGCATGGAGAACCAAATCCCGAGAATCCAGCAGACAAACCACTTGAAGTGACCAACCCCAAAGAGGCAAGAACCGAAGAGAACCCCTGCAGTTCAGGCAATGAAGCACCGGAGAACAGTCCGAATGGAGCTGGATGGTCGATCCCCGAACGACCCGAACCCTCCGAAGAGCGAACCAGACTGCCGCGAACTCCCGAACCGTGCTGTGAGCCCGACGGAAGGACGGACCTCACTCTCCCTGGCCGGCCTGGTGAGCACTAGTCACAAAGCCCCAGCCGAGAGACGACGCATCCCTGAACACATCGAACGAAGGCTCGGGAAGGCGCCAAGGCACCAAACCCCTAAAACCCTGAAGAGGAAGCCGGTGACGCAGAAACCGACACAAGGCCCCTAAAGGACGAACGCAACGATCGCAGAAGAGGCAGAAGGGGCGTCCCTGAAGAAACCAAAACAGATGTCGAAGCCAAACCTGACCAGGCAGGTAGACTAGCACGGCGAAGTTCAGACTCCCACACAACCGCTCGAGCAACAGCCGAGTGATCCAGGACCTCCTCAGAAACAGCCGATGGCGGGACCGCAGTTGCAGCAACGCCTCTGGAGGGAAAGACAGGGAAGCGGTCCAAGAATCCCAAACATGACCCAACCAGGTCTGAACCTGGGGCGGAACTAGATGGGACTTCCTCCAGTTCACCAGGAACCCAAACCTGGCGAGCTGGGAAAGAACCATATCCCTGGCGAGCAGACAAGCTGACCGACTGGGAGCCCACACCAGCCAGTCGTCGAGGTAGGCCAAAACCCGAATCCCTAGAAGATGCAGACGGGTCACTACAACCCGGGTCAGATGCATGAAAACACGATGGACCAGATTCAAGCCAAAAGGTAGGAAGCGAAAGCGGTAAGCGTGACACCCCACCACGAAACCTAACCAGTCCCTGAACCCCGGATGAATAAGAACATGCCAATAAGCGTCCTTGAGGTCCAGGGACACCATCCAGGTACCCGGCTCCAACAGAAGCCGGACCTGAGACAGAGTAGTCATCCGAAAGGAGGGGCAAGGAATCCAGGGGTTCAGACGGGACAAGTTCAGAATGAACCTTAGATCCACACAGTCCTGTTTCGGCACTGGAAACACGCAGGAAACCCACCTGAGGGATGGGGTCGTTTCGACCATGCCCAAGCGCACCCACTCCAAGATGACTTGACGAAGCACAAGAGAAGAAACCTGCCCTGTTAGCCCCAAACCCCTCCAAAGGAGAAAAGGCCGCATAACGCCACCTCAGACCGCATGACACGTCTGAAAAGGCCCACAAATCAAGGGACCAAGCGTGGGCAAACAGAGCGAGCCTCCCCCTATCGTCCCATCAACGGGGCGAACCGCAAAAGGGCCGACGCCCCTTACGAGAATCCAAGTGTCGAACAGGGCGAACACCGTACCGACCAGATGACGCCAGCACCGAAGAGAACGTCGGCTCAGAAACTGGCACCAATGGCCCACCTCGACCAGTGGAACCCGGAACCCTGGCACGACCCCTCCTAGACTGCCAAGAACGACTGCCCCTAGAGAATCAACAAGTCCGACATGGAATGACAACTAGTCGAAGCCGCTTGCAGAAATTGCGAGACTGCAGCCTCTGCAAACAGCAACGGACAAAACAGAGACGAAAACCAAAGAGCCAGGGCCCAAGCAGATTCCAAAGAGAGAGCGAGCACAGCCTGACTGCACGCGAGGCGAGAAGCAAAAAACAGAGACACCACTTCCTTCAGGATGGGCGCAAAGAGCTTCAACAGTGCAGCCGACGCCCTAGCTGCTGAAGTCAGCACCCCAGACAAAGGCCCTTCACTCAACGCTTCCACATCCTCCTCAAGCCAGGCAGAAGACAGCTCGAGAAGGGAAAAGAAACGTAAGACCGAAACAAAATGCCCACGGGCTCGCAAATCCTCCGCATTCAACGAAGCTGGAAGAAGAGGAACCTGCATGTGAAGCTGGAAAAGACTAACATCCCGAGAAAACATGGGGGCTAACAAGCATGCATTAAGGTGCTCAAACCCCAGGTAGACCTGCATAAATGTAGAAGTTTCATGCCAATCAAGAGTGTGGGTCCGACAGAACCCATGCCACGCCCCCAACGAACAGAAATGGCAGTCTGCCAGCCAGGAAGATGCCGGAACCTCCAAATGCACCCAAAAGCGGGTAGAAGAACCGAACTTAAAACGAGGATGGATCCATCACAGAGGCATAAACCGGGTCTCGCAAGAGGTATGCAGCAAGAGCCTCCCGAGCCTCCGCGGAGATACGGGAAGTAGAAAATCTCTGAAAAGACAGAGCCGAGGTATCCAAAGGAGCCCGGAACCGAACCCGGAGAGGAGCCGAGCCCAAATCATACTCATACAGGGAAGGGGGGGTAAGAAAACCCCTCACCCTGCAACAATAAACCCCTCGAGGAAGGCAAAAGCACGCAAGTGGGGTCAAAGCGGGCCCAAGGCCCCCATGTCGATTCCTCCCCAGCCCCAAGATCCCCCACACGGGACCCAGGGCAGAGCCGTCCTCCAAACCTTCTACCCCTGAAGAAAAGGCAGAGTCCAGGGAAAAGGCAGACAAGAAGGTGGTCTGCTGGTGGGACCCAGAAGCCTCAGCAGGAGGAACTGGCTCAAATGCCTCCATCCCTGACCCGAATGGGGCAGCCCCCGAAGTCGCCCAAGCTTCATTACCAACTGAACCTTGTGCCTAATCTGAAACTCTCAGACATTTTGGAGCCGGACACAGGGGGGGGGGGAGGTACAGGATGAACCACAGGGGAAGGACCAAGGGGCGCGGAAGGGGCCGAAGTCAAAGCGACTAACGCCCCCAGGTCCGGGTCCCTAAAACCAAAATGAGGCAGCCTCGGGGCATCCGGGTGGGAAACCAATCTAGCGCGTTGCAATAACCTAAACCTAACATGCAACGCTGATGCTGCCTGGACCCGAATAGGAACATCCTCAGAGTAAAACCGGAGCACAAGCAGAGAAGCAGAGAACATGACTCGCAAGACTCCGGGTCAATGGTGGTGTTGACCCAACAGGCAGCATGACAGAGGCAAAACAGGTGACTGTCACCCTGAGACAAAGGCACACAGCAACCTTCAAACCCGCACAAGGCAGGCTGGAACGCGGAAAATGCATCCATGGGTCCACCAAGCCCCAACAGGGGTTTCCAGGGCCCCTAGGGTAACAACTACGGGAAGCCCGGGCAAGGTGTTGCTAACCGGTTAAACACCCAAACTAACAAGGGGTAGATGATAACACTGAAAACCCCTGTGATGTGTACAAGCATGGGGCCTAGCAGAGGTCCACCAAAACAGTATCAGGGGAACTATAGTCCTCGCTAGGCAGAAACCCCACCAGGCAAGCAAAAAAAAAAAAAATAAAAAATAAAAATCCCACAAAACTACACTGTCCCCAGAGGCAACAGGAACCGGTCGCCGCTTAGGTGGCAGGACGCGCAACACTTTCACACCCTAACCAGCACAACACCACTCCCTACCCAAGGCCAAACAAGGGCCCCAAGGGCGAGGCAAATGCCGAGCAGCAAGAACCTCTACGGGAGCGGTTCCCGAATGCCCCAGGGAAGATAACCCTGACACACAGGGGCAGTACTCACAGGGTTCTTAGGGAAGGATGCCCCTAAGCACATGCATCTCCTGCACCGATGAGGTACTCCTGGACACCACACACCACACAAAGACAGTAGAGAATGCCGTATGAGGCAAAACACCGCAAAAATTTGAGGCCAGAGAAGCATCTGTCCCGGTTGAAACTAGCTTACGAACTAAAGGCAGCCGGCGCAGTGAGGTCCGGGGGCCCCCCTCCCCCTTTCGGGGAGGGGAGGACTGCATGGATGATCAGCGCGGCAGTAAATTGTGATAGTTGCTTGTTTGCTTGTTTGCTTGTTTCCTTGGGATTGTAGGGAGTTTCAACCTCTGTTCGGTTTTTTGTTTTAGTTTCTTACCATGTGGGGTTTGTTTTGTTATGCCTACTTTTCTGGGGTGCCTAACCCCAGTCAAAGGCAGATAAGGAAAAAACCCAACCACAAGGGGGTTTTCCAGGGCCATTGCTCCCTGAAACCTCTCTGAAGGGGCCAGGTTCTGGCGCTGGTTCCTGGTAGGTCTGAACTCCATAGCTAATGTCCCGGTCTAATATAACATACATTAGCCCGATAAGCTCCAGGGAGCCGTAGGGGCTCCCCACAGAAAAGTGGTGTTTTGCCTTTGTGGCGACCTCTGCTGTGTTGTGTATGGTCGCCAGGTGTCCATCAGTACCAGGGCTGCATGCACTTAGGGTCATCCTTCCCTAGGCGCCCTATGAGTACTGCCCTTGCATGTTAGCGTTCCCTTCCCTGGTGCCTTCGGGACGCCATTTCCATGTGGGATTTGCTGCGCAGCATTTACCGCACCTTTGGGGCTAGCTGGGGTTTCGTGGCCCTTGTTTGGCCTTCGGTAGGGAGTGATATCCTGCTGGTTAGGGCATCAAGGTGTTGTGCAGACTGCCTACCTATGCGGAAGCCAGTTCCTGTTTCCTCCGGGGATGTATTTTTGTAAGGTTTTTCTTTTGTTTTTTGTTTTATTGCCTGGTGGGGGTCTGCCTGGATTGGCTATAGTTCCACTTATAATATTTTGGTGGCCCTCAGCAAGGGCTTTCCCCCCCCATAATTGTACCTGTCACAGGGGGTTTCAGTGTGTTGATCTCCCCCCTTGTTAGCTTTCTTTCTTAACCGATTAGCACCACCTTGCCCGGGTTTCACGTAGCAGTCAGCTTACGGGCCCTGGAAAACCCTGTAGGGCATCAGTAGATGTGTCTTCAGAGTTCCATCATGTACCAGATGACACGCCGTTTTCAGTTGTGTCATCCGGCCTGTAATTACCTAAGTGTAGTTACAGGATGAGAGCTACGCTCGTGGTGTCCCGTCTTCCCAGCACTCTTTGTCATATAACGCTTTGAAACTACTGACGGTCTTGGCCTCCACCACCTTCTCACTTAACTTGTTCCAACCGTCTACCACTCTATTTGCGAAGGTGAATTTTTTTATATTTCTTCGGCATCTGTGTTTAGCTAGTTTAAATCTATGACCTCTTGTTCTTGAAGTGCCAGGTCTCAGGAAATCTTCCCTGTCGATTTTATCAATTCCTGTTACTATTTTGTATGTAGTGATCATATCACCTCTTTTTCTTCTGTCTTCTAGTTTTGGCATGTTTAATGCTTCTAACTTCTCCTCGTAGCTCTTACCCTTCAGTTCTGGGAGCCACTTAGTAGCATGTCTTTGCACCTTTTCCAGTTTGTTGATGTGCTTCTTAAGATATGGGCACCACACAACAGCTGCATATTCTAGCTTTGGCCAAACAAAAGTCATGAACAATTTCTTTAGTATATCGCCATCCATGTATTTAAATGCAATTCTGAAGTTAGAAAGCATAGCATAGGCCCCTTGCACAATATTCTTTATGTGGTCCTCAAGTGATAGTTTTCTATCTAGAACCACCCCTAGATCTCTTTCTTTATCAGAATTCTTTAAAGATTTCTCACATAATATATAGGTTGTGTGGGGTCTATGTTCTCCTATTCCACATTCCATAACATGACATTTATTAACATTAAATTCCATTTGCCAAGTGGTGCTTCATCTACTTATTTTGTCCAGGTCTTCTTGAAGGGCATGACAATCATCTAAATTTCTTATCCTTCCTATTATCTTAGCATCATCAGCAAACATGTTCATATAATTCTGTATACCAACTGGTAGATCATTTATGTACACAATAAACATCACTGGTGCAAGAACTGAACCCTGTGGTACTCCACTTGTGACATTTCTCCATTCCGATACATTGCCTCTGATTACTGCCCTCATTTTTCTATCAGTCAGAAAATTTTTCATCCATGATAGAAGCTTACCTGTCACCCCTCCAATATTTTCCAGTTTCCAGAACAACCTCTTATGAGTAACTTTCGAAAGCCTTTTTTAGGTCCAGATAGATGCAGTCAACCCAACCATCTCTTTCCTGTAATATCTCTGTGACTCGATCATAGAAACTGAGTAAATTCGATACACAGGATCTTCCAGATCGAAAACCATACTGTCTGTCTGATATTATATCATTTCTCTCTAGGTATTCTACCCATTTAGTTTTGATTAGTTTTTCCAATACTTTCACTATTACACTTGTCAATGATACAGGTCTATAATTGATGGGTGGTGGCGTTGGGCGGCTCCTCTTCCCTTTTGGGGGTTCAAGGCTGGCAGGGCAGGCTTCTTACCCTGCACTTTGTCAGGTCATCTCGGAGAGGGTGTGCTTGGGCTTGGTCGAAACGATCTCGTTCCTCACGTGGGTTTTTCACTTGTTTCCAGTGCCGAAACGGTACTGTGCGGATCTGAGGTTCTTTCTGGACATGTCCCGTTTGAACCCCTGGATTCCTTGACCCCATTCGGATGTCTACTCTGTCTCAAGTCTTGCTTCTTTTGGAGCTGGGTGCCTGGATGGTGTTCCTGGACCTCAAGGATGCATATTGGCATGTTCCCATTCGTCTGGGGTTCTGGGACAGGTTAGGTTTCGTGGCGAGGTGTCACGCTTACCACTTTCACTTCCTACCTTTTGGCTTGAACCTACCACTTTTGTTGCCTTTTGACCTGAATCTGGCACCTTGCGTATTCATGCGTCTTACCAAGTTCGTGGTGACCCATCTGCTTCTGCTAGGGGTTCGGATCCTGGCCTACCTTGATGACTGGCTGGTGTGGGCTCCCAGTCAGTCTGCTTGTATGTTCACCAGGGGTGTGGTTCTTTCCCAGCTCGCAGGGTTTGGATTCCTGATGAACTGGAGAAAGTTCAGTCTGGTTCCATCCCAGGTTTGGACCTGGCTGGGTCTTGTTTGGGACTCTCGGACCGCTTCCCATGTCTCTCCCTCCAGAGGCATTGCTGAGGCTGTGGTCCTACCTTCGGCTGTTTATGGGGAAGGAGGTCCCAGGTTTCTCGATGGTTGTTCAAGCAATTTTGTGGGAGTTTGAATTTCACCGTGCTGGTCTACCCGCTGCGTTAGGTTTGGTTTCGGTGTCTATTCTGTTTCCTTCAGGGACGCCCCTTCTGCTTCTCTCACAATCGCTGGGTTTGTAATCCGGGGACCTTGCATCAATTGCTGCATCACTGGCTTCCTCTTAAGTGGTTTTGGGGGTTCAGTGCCTTGGCACCTACCCGAGATGCATCATCTCTCAGCTGGGGCTTTGTGACCCCAGGGGCGATGGGCTCCATTTTTCTGTTGGGGGTCTCAGCACGATGTGGAAGTTCTCGGCAGTTTGGCTGTGTCTTCGGAGGGTTCGGGTCGCTTTGGCTTCAACAATCTGGCCCCATTCAGACTGTTCTTCGGTGGTTCATTACCTGAATCATGGGGGTTCTCTTCGGTTCTTGCCTCTTTGGGGCTGGTCACTTCGAGTGACTTGTCTGCTGGCTTCTCAGTGGTTGGCTCTCCATGCGGTTCATATCCAGGGAGTGTTCAATGTCCTGGCAGATGGCCTGTCTCGGTTCATTCCTCTGTCCACGGATTGGACGATCAACGCTGACTTCTTCCATTGACTCTGCCAGATGTATGGACTCCCAGACGTAGACCTTTTCCATCAGCGTGGTCTTGGCATTTCCTGATCTATGTGGCTCCTTTTCCCAGCTGCGAAGCTGTCGTGGTGGACGCTTTTCGGCATGCCTGGTTGAGGTGGGGTTATCAGTACCTCTTTCCTCCCCCCCCCCCCCTGGTCCAGCTGTTTTTTCGAGTTCTTGCTCGGTTGGAGTCCTACCAGGGAAGAGTAGTCCTTGTGGCCCCTTGGTGGTTGGTCCAGCCTTGGTTCCAAGCGCTGCTTGCTCAGCGTGCGAACCTGGGACGTTTTCTGCGAGTCTGCCTCTTCCAGCAGGTCGGACCGGTCCATAACACGGCTGGTTTGGTCGTCTTCTCAGCTCTTCGCATCTAATCTTTTTGATGTGGGTTTATCACCATTTGTATGGTGATCAGGTGGCTTCGTTGTCGATGTCCCACCTGTGAGCTTTGTCTTGGTGACAGTTTGAAGTTTCCTGGCATTCTTTCTGCCATATTCTTTTTCTTCGTAGGTTGTCTACTATTTCTGATCAGGTTGTCTGTCTTTTCTGTCTTGGGTTTTTCATGACCATCATTTAATGCCTAATACTGTCGCCTCGTATCGTGTGGCACTGGCAGAGCCTCTCCAGCTTGCGTTCAGTGTGGATATCACTTCTGCCTTGTTCTGTAAGCTTTCTCATGCTTTGTTTCACTTTCTACCTGCTCATGCGCTGCCTGAGCTTTACTGGTTCTTGGACAGGGTGTTCATTTATCTTTCCGCTCCTCAGTTTGTGGTGGCCCCTTTGGTTCAAGATTGTTTTTCCAAGGCTCTGTTTCTGATGGCTTTGGCCTCTGGGGGTCTGGTCGGTGAGCTTTACGTTCTCCTCCAGCACAGAGGTTTCTGCAAGAAGTCCTGGTGGAATCTTTGTTCGGTTGCAGCCATCTCCTTCTTTTCTGGCGAAGAACGAGACATGTGCTCGTTTGCTCGTTTTCAGTTGGGGAGTTCTGTCCACTATTTTGTCTATTTTAGTTGTTTTAACCAGAATAGTGGTTTGTTTTGAGGTGCTTACCTTTGTGGTTGCCTGTTCCGGTCAATGGCTGATATACAATGCTCCAAATCACATGTACATTTCTATAGGCCATTGCTCCTCGTGCCTCTCTGAGGGGCCAGGTTCTGGCCGTGGTCCATGGTAGACCTAGAACTCCATTCACACTGACTGATGCCAAAGTCTAACGATATACATATCAGCCTGGATAGCTCTGGGGAGCCTCCGGGACTTGCCCAGAAAATGACGTTTCATTACATTCAATGCTGGTTTTTTCTGGGGGGAGCCCCGTCGGCTCCCCGGAGCTATCCCAGGCTGATATGCTAATGTCAGACTTTGGCATCAGTCATGTGTATGGAGTTCTTAGGCCTACCGGGGACCACGGCCAGAACCGGGCCCCCTCAGAGAGGCAAGGGGAGCAATGGCCTATAGAAGCCCCCGTGTAGTTGGAAGCATTCTATGTCTGCCATCGACCGGAACAGGCACCCAGAAAGGTAAGCGCCCCAAAACAAACCCCTATTCTGGTTAAAATTGCTACCTAATACCGAACTAGTGGATAGAACTCCCCAACCGAAAACAAGCAAATTAGTGTGACGTCACACACTGCCGCGCCGCTGTCTGCGCAGCTCCCCCCTCCCCGGGAGGGGGAAGGGGGAGCCCCAGACCCCCCGCGCCGGCTACCCACACCTCAGTTCTTGAGGCTGATGCTATAGGCGATGGTCGTGTGCTCTGGCTCCGGTGTCGCTACTGCACTGTGCTTTGAGTGTGGTGTTAGTTTTGTGGGTGCGAGAGCCAGGAGTTATCTTCAGTACTCGGGCTGCATGCACCTAGGGCTGCCTTCCCTAGGTGCCCTGTAAGTACTGCCCTTGGGGCTTGGGGCCACCTTCCACAGGCTCCTCGGGGTCTGCCTCTGCTGGTCCGTTTTACCTTTCGGTTTTTCGGCCGCCTGTTGGGCTCTTGGGTGTTCTGTTCTCCCTTGTTACCGACAGGTAAGAGGCAGTTTGCACTGGTAGGGGCGCAGGGTGCTGCTCAGCTTGTAATTCCCGACATCGCGGCCGGCTCTGTTCCTTGGGGTTCGCTGTCCTCTTGCGGGGTTTTGTTTTTCTTTTTGTTTTTGCCTGGTGGGGGGTTCTGTCATTTTATTCAGTTTGTTTTTGCCCTTCCACTGTTCTCCTCGGTGGCGCCCCCTGCTAGGTCCCCGTGAGTGTACACGTCCCTGGGGTTCAGCTTTAGAAGTTTGCTTGGTAGTTTTGGGCGCCGGTTTGCAGCACCCTGCCTGGGACTACCTGAGCGCGAGTCCTCTTAAAGTAAACGCTCAGGACCCTGGGAATCCCCTAGGGGGCGCGTGGGTCCGATGGATGTGACCCCGGAGTCCCCACTCGCTGTGTGCGAGTTTGAGGGTTGCTCGGTCCCCTTGTCTCAGGGTGACCCTCATTGTTTTTGCCTCTGCCACGCTGCCTGTTGGGTCGGTGATACTTTCGACCCTGAGTCCTGTGAGTGTTGCTGCTTGCTTGTGACTCAATTTACCCAATCCTCTGATGATTCTATTCGGGTACAGGCGGCACGTGCGTTGCAGTCTAGGTTTCGTCTGTTGCAACGCGCTCGGTTGGTTGCTTCCCCGGATGCCCCGGGGCTGCCCCGCTTTGCTTTTCGAGACCCGGACTTGGGGGTGGGGGTCGCTTCGATCCTGGTTCAGTCCGCACCTCCTCGTCCTTCCCCTTCTGTTCGTTCTGGTCCCCCGCCCCTGCTTCCGGCCCCGAAGCGTCTGAGGGTTTCGGGGTCGGAGCAGGGGTTACTTGATCTCGGGACTCGGGCAGCTTCGGGGGTTGCCCCTTCCGGGGGGGCGGCAGAGGCATTCGAGTCTTGTCTCCCGGCCGAAGCTTCAGGGTCTGACCAGTGGGCCCCCCTTCCTCCAGCTTTTCCGGCTGCTCCGTCCTTGTCTTGTGGGGTCGGGGCTTGGGGAGAGGACTCGGCCTCGGGTCCTGTGGTGACGGACCTCGAGGCTGGGGAGGGGCTGACTTGGGGGCCTTGGGCCCCGCTGGACCCCGCCTGGGTTTTTCTTCCCACTGAGCGGGGCTTATTGTTACAAGGAGTGGGGTTTTCTTTACCCCCCTCTGCGTACGAGTTGGATTTGGTGTCGGCCCCTCCCCGGGTACGGTTCCGTGTTCCCCCGGGTACGTCGGTTCCGTCCTTCCGGAGGTTTTCGGCTTATCGCATCCAACCTGGTGTGGTGCGAGCGGCCTTTGCAGCTTACCTCCTGCGTGACCCGGATTATGCCTCGGAAATGGATCCGTCCACGTTCAGGTTTGGGACTTCGTTCCCTTTCTGGCTCCGTTACGAGGTTCCGGAGTCATCCTGGCTAGCAGACTGCCCCTTGTTTGGTCTGGATTCCTGGCATTCCTTCTGTCGTTCCCGCACGCTGGAGTGGCGGGAAGCTTCCACGGTGCTTCAGGTTTTCCTGGGGGGTGACCTTGAGTACCTGAATGAGTGCTTGTTTGCCCCTGCCCTTCCCCGCGATGTGGGCGTTATTCAGCTCCATGTGCAGGTTCCCTCCCTTTCGGCGGCGCTCGTGGCGGAGGACTTGCGCGCTCGGGGCCTTTTGTGTTCGGCCTTGCGGTTCTTTTCCCTCCTGGAGCTGTCTTCGGATTGGCTCGTGGAGGATGTGGGGACGCTTGGGTCCGTCCCGGGGTCCGGCACCTTGTCCTCGGCTGCGCGTTCGTCGGCTGCCTTGTTGAAGCTGTTCACGCCGATTTTGCGGGATGCGGTTTCCCTGTTCTATGCTTCCCGTCTCGCGTGTCGGCAGGCGGTGCTGGGTTCCTCCGTGGAATCTGCTTGGGCTCTGGCTCTTAGGCGTTCTTCACCTTTTTGTCCTCTCCTGTTTGGGGAGTCGGCCGTGGCGCAGTTTATTCAGGCTGCGTCGGCGGCTTGTCGTCCGATGTCGGACTTGTTGGTTTTCCGGGGGTCCCGGGGTGGGTCTTCCCGGAAAGGTCGTGCCAGGGCTCGGGGTTCCTCTCGTCGTGGTAGGCCTCTGGTGTCAGGTTTGGGGTTGGCTCCTCCTGCGGACCCTCCCTCGTCTGGTCGGCGCGGTGTTCGCTCTGTGCGGGGTTCTGGGTCTCGTAAGGGTCGCCGGCCCTTTCGCGGTTTGCCCCTTTGACGGGGCGATGGGGGGGCGGCTTGCGCTGTTCGCCCGCGCCTGGTCCCACGAT
Organism: Procambarus clarkii; assembly: GCF_040958095.1. Taxonomy (NCBI): domain Eukaryota; kingdom Metazoa; phylum Arthropoda; class Malacostraca; order Decapoda; family Cambaridae; genus Procambarus; species Procambarus clarkii. The sequence goes on from NC_091192.1 coordinate 7,240,786, forward strand.
TCGTGGGCCTTTCGGGTCGTGTCTCGCGGCCTGCGGTGGCGTTGGGTGGCCCCTCCCCCCTTTGGGGGGTCGGGGCTGGCGGGGCAGGCTTCTTCCCCTGCGCTCTGTCGAGTCGTCTTGGAGTGGGTACGCTTGGGCGTCGTCGAAACGACGTCGTCCCTCAGATGGGTTTCCCGTCTGTTTCCGGTTCCGAAACGGGACTGCGCGGACCTGCGGTTCATTCTGGACTTGTCCCGTCTGAACCCCTGGGTTCATTGCCCCTCCTTTCGGATGACTACGCTGTCTCAGGTTCGGCTCCTCTTGGAGCCGGGTGCTTGGATGGTGTCCCTGGACCTCCGGGACGCTTATTGGCATGTCCCGATTCATCCGCGGTTCAGGGACTGGCTCGGTTTTGTAGTGGGGCATCTGAGTTACCGCTTTCGTTGTCTCCCGTTCGGGTTGAACCTGGCACCTCGCGTGTTCACACGCCTTACACGGGTTGTGGTGGCTCGTTTGCGTCTCCTAGGTGTTCGGGTGTTGGCCTACCTCGACGACTGGCTGGTTTGGGCTCCCAGCCAGTCAGCTTGCTTGCTAGCCAGGGATTTGGTTCTTTCCCAGCTCGCCGGGTTCGGGTTCTTGGTGAACTGGAGGAAGTCCCATCTGGTTCCCTCTCAGGTTCGGACTTGGCTGGGTCTCGTGTGGGACTCTCGGACCGCCTCCTTGTCTCTCCCTCCGGAGTCTCTCCTGCGGCTGCGGTCCCGCCTTCGTCTGTTTCTGGAGGGCCCTCGGGTCACCCGGCGGTTGCTCGAGGGGCTGTGCGGGAGCCTGAACTTCGCGATGGTGGTCTACCCGCCGGGTCGGGTTTGGCTTCGACGGCTGTTCTGGTTCCTTCGGGGTTCCCCCTTCCGCCTCTCTCGCGATCGCAGAGTTCGACCCCCGGGGGACTTGCGTCGGTTGCTGCGTCACCGGCTTCCTCTTCGGGTTTTTCGGGGTTCAGTGCCTTGGCGCCTACCCGAGCCCTCGCTCGATGTGTACACGGATGCGTCGTCTCTCGGCTGGGGTTTTGTGACCAGTGCTCACCAGGCCGGCCAGGGGCGTTGGGATCCGTCCTTCCGTCGAGCTCACAGTACGGTGCGGGAGTTCGCGGCAGTGTGGTTTGCTCTGGGGAGGATTCGGGTGGCCCGCGGATCGACGATTCGGCTCCATTCGGACTGCTCTCCGGTGGTTCATTGCCTGAACCGCGGGGGTTCGATGCGGTCCTTGTCTCTTTGGGGTTGGTCGCTTCGGGTGACTCGTCTGCTGAGTTCTCGGGGTTTGGCTCTCCTGGCGGTTCACGTACGGGGCGTGTCCAACGTCTTGGCCGACGCCCTGTCTCGCTTCGTTCCCCTCTCCACGGAGTGGACGGTCGACGACGAGTCCTTCCGTTGGCTTTGCCAGACGTTCGGGCGCCCCGAGGTGGACCTCTTCGCGTCGGCGTGGTCGCGGCGTCTTCCCGTTTATGCGGCGCCCTTCCCCGATTGCGAGGCCGTCGGGGTCGATGCCTTTCGGCTCGACTGGTCGAGGTGGGGGTTCCTGTACCTCTTTCCCCCAGTTCGGCTGTTGCTCCAGGTCCTGACTCGCTTAGAGACTTACCGGGGGAGAGTTTTCCTTCTGGCCCCTTGGTGGCCGGCCCAGCCTTGGTTTCAGGCGCTGGTTGCTCGGTGTCCGAACCCGAGGGTTTTCCCGCGGCTCCGCCTCTTTCAGCAGATCGGGCCGGTACGTCACGTAGCTGGTTCGATCTTCTCCTCGAGTCTTCGCGTATGGTTTTTTTGACTCGAGTCTATCATCATCTCTATGGTGATCAGGTGGCCTCCTTGTTGGTGTCCCACCTGAGGGCTTCTTCTCGGCGGCAGTATGAAGTTTCCTGGCGGTCCTTCCGTTTCTTTTTGCGTCTTCGTCGTGTTAGCTCCTTGTCTGTTCGGGTGGTCTTGTCCTTCCTCTCGTGGTTGTTTCAGGACCGTCATCTTATGCCTAACACTGTCGCTTCGTATCGTGCGGCGCTGGCGGAGCCGCTTCAGCTTGCTTTCGGTATCGATGTTACATCTGCGCCGTTTCGCAAGCTGTCTCGTGCATTGTTTCACCTCCGGCCTGCTCATGCGTCGCCTGAGCCGTCCTGGTCTTTGGACAGAGTGCTCTCTTTCCTTTCATCTCCTCGTTTCGTTGTGGCCCCTTCGGTCCAGGATTGTTTTTCCAAGGCACTTTTCTTGTTGGCTTTGGCCTCTGGGGGTCGGGTAGGGGAGCTTCATGCTCTCCTCCGGCGCAGGGGTTTCTGCTCTTTTGGTCGTGGTGATAGTTTTGTTCGTTTGCAGCCGTCTCCTTCTTTTCTGGCGAAGAATGAGACTGCTGCGTTCCGGAGGGGTCCATGGGTGGTTGATGCTTGGTTGGTCAGGCCGGGGGTGCATCATGTTTTGTGTCCGGTTGCGGCGCTTCGCCGTTATTTGCGCGCCACAGCTTCTGTGTCCGGGGACGCGCTGTGGGTTGATCCGGTTTCCCTTCTTCCCTGTTCGCGGGTTCGGGTCTCTCAGGTCGTCCGCAGGGTTATTAGGTCTAGCCAGCCTGCGGTCTATCCCCGTGCCCATGACGTTCGTAAGTTCGCGGCTCTTGCTGCCGTCTTTGGGAATATGTCTTGGTCTGATATTCGGGCGCGGGGATTTTGGCGGTCGAACAGGGTCCTGGCTGCTCGTTACCTTGTGAATGTCCCTGGCCCTCGTCGGGCCTGTGTTGCTTTGGGTCGGCGGTTGCAGCCAGTTGTCTCGGCTTCGAGTTGAGGGGTGAGCGACGACCGCCTCCCGGGTAAGTCCCTCTTTTTCTGTCTGTGGGTAGTTAGCTCCGGGGAGCCGACGGGGCTCCCCCCAGAAAACCAGCGTTGAATGTAATGAAACGCCATTTTCTGGGTGAGTCCCGGAGGCTCCCCGGCATCCCTCCCTCCCTCCGGTCGGCGGTTTTTCGCGTTTTTGACATCCAGCCTCAAGAACTGAGGTGTGGGTAGCCGGCGCGGGGGGTCTGGGGCTCCCCCTTCCCCCTCCCGGGGAGGGGGGAGCTGCGCAGACAGCGGCGCGGCAGTGTGTGACGTCACACTAATTTGCTTGTTTTCGGTTGGGGAGTTCTATCCACTAGTTCGGTATTAGGTAGCAATTTTAACCAGAATAGGGGTTTGTTTTGGGGCGCTTACCTTTCTGGGTGCCTGTTCCGGTCGATGGCAGACATAGAATGCTTCCAACTACACGGGGGCTTCTATAGGCCATTGCTCCCCTTGCCTCTCTGAGGGGGCCCGGTTCTGGCCGTGGTCCCCGGTAGGCCTAAGAACTCCATACACATGACTGATGCCAAAGTCTGACATTAGCATATCAGCCTGGGATAGCTCCGGGGAGCCTCCGGGACTCACCCAGAAAATGGCGTTTCATTACATTCAACGCTGGTTTTTTCACAATCTTTACTGTTTTCATGTTTGCTATTACTATCTCAGAATTGGTGCCTTGCCAGTTGACACTTTATTCCTATTCTTATACTATTATTTAAAAAAAAATGATGGTTTTGGCCTATTATTTACACAAGTAAATTGTCATAATTTTCCCAGGGTCTTGATGATGCACTTAAAAAGGCACAAAATCATTTATATGAGATATAATTGCATAAATTATTACTGACCAAATTTTGACCGGATTTTATTTTTATAAAAAGTGAAGGACAAAAGCTTGGTAAAGCCAAATAAATTTTGTTATTTCTTTAAATTCCTAGAGGGAATATACAAGAGAGGTGCAGTTGTGGCTGAAGAACACATTGGCTAATTTAGCCTAGCAAGTCATAAATTAAATTTAAGTAAAAAGTTACTGTTAAGCAGAACTTAGTATTTTATTGTATTCAAGTGAAATAAGATTATCTGAGTAATACTGGGTTCTAAAAATACTTTGCTCCAGGTATAACTACTGTACTATACTTTGATGCTGTATGGATACTTGAGGCAACCATAGCATCATTTTCTGGGGGAGAGCCCCTTATGGATCCCAGATGCTACAATGCTGATATGGTGCCAAACTACTAGGTGCCATCAGTCACGGAGTTCCTTTAGACCAACCAACTGGGGATTCTTGCTAGAACTTGGTCCCCTCTTATGAGGTGCAGGAAGTAGTGGCACTATGATAAAATTGTTAATGAATTTTAATCATGTTTGCCACCATCAGGACAGCACCCACAAAGTGAGCAAAACAGAATAGACCCATGCTGGTTATAAGAAAATATCAATGCCTCAAAATCACCAAAAGAACTCTCCCAACAATGTAAACAAATGATCGAAAATTCATGAAACTAGCACAAGCTAGTTTCATGCATTTTTGGCAACTAGGGCAATTGCACAAGCTTGTTCACCCAACCTCCCTCGCCTTGTTTGGGGGAAGGTGGGAGGCAAACCGGGTCAGTCGGCTGCTCCACTCTCAGTTCTTGCTGATGGTAGACAGTGTGAGGTATTCCCTCTTTCACTTTGGCTCCCATGTTCTACTTCAGCTTTATTGCCTTTGTGGCTCTTCCAATACATATTTGTGCTGCATGCACCAGAAGTATGTGGTGCCTGCAGTTGCAGATGGACATGGTTTTCTTCCCTGTATGCTCCCTAGGATTCTCTTCCCTGGAGTGTTCAGGGTTTGCTCCCTTAGAGAGCTTCTTCACTTGTGGTTGTCCTTGCCCTAGTTAAGTCCATTTGTTTTTGGGTTTCAGTCTTCCCTGGGGTCGTGTGAAATTTTGGCTGGTGGGGTGCACTGGGAACTAATAACTCCCCAGAGGGGAGGGGGTTGCTAACAATTAGCAACCTTAGGTTCTTAGAGAGATTGCTTAGAACGATTCCTCTCCAATCTGGGGGAGAGTTCTTGTGCTCTGTTAATGTTAACATTGTCTATCTGAAGTTGAATTTAATTTGATGATTTGCTTCCAAATAAAATGTAGTAGGCCTTTTCTATGTTTAGTGTGAGTTTGTTGGTTGACATCCATAAGTGGACATTTTTTAATTGATTATTTAAACATTATTTAATGTGTGTGGGGTTGGGGTCTAAGTAAATGAAGGTAGTATCGTCAGCAAATAGTATAGGTTTAAGAATGTTAGAGACATTTGGCAAATTATTAATGTATATAAGAAATAGGAGAGATCCTAGGATGCTGCCTTGTAACACTTCTATGGTTAATGGTAGAGTGGGGGAGGATACATCAATGATGGCTACATATTGGTGGCATTTGTCAGTCTGTCACTCTCTCAGTTGTGTTTGCCGATATGTCTTTGGCTGTTATTCGGACACAGGGGGGTTTTGGCAGTTGGACAGGGGTCCTGGCAGGCAGGTATTTCATGAATGTTCCTGGTCCTCGTTGGTTTTGTGTGGCCTTGGATCGTGTTTCGTGGCCCTTGGTTCTTCTTCGTTATATCACCAGCAGTGCTCCCTTCCCCATGGTATTTTCCCTTGGTTTCATTCTCAGTGGGTAGGTAGCTTCAGGGAGCCACAAGGGGCTTCCTCAGAAAATCAGCATTGAATATAATGAAATGCCAATTTCTGGGTGAGCCTCATAGGCTTCCTGAAACCCCTCTTTTTGCCAGGAAGTCACGGGTGGTTTTCCCATCAGCATAGAATAAAGGATGGAGCAGCCAGTGGACCCAGTCTGCCTCCATCCTCCTCCCAAACGAAGGGGAAAATGTGGGCCAAATGAGCTTGCACTAGTTTCATGAATTTTCAACCATATGTTTACAGTGTTGGAGTTATTTTGGTGATTTTGAGGCATAAATATTTCCTTATAACTAGAAGTGGTCTGTTTTGTTTCAATGACTTTGTGGGTGCTTCCCCAGTGGTGGCAGACATGATTAAAACTTACTGATAGTTCTATCATAGTGCCACTGCTCCCTGTTCCTCTTTAGAGGAGACCAGGTTCTGGTTCATGGTCCCTGGTCAGCCTAAAAGAACTCGGCCTAGTAGTTTGGCCCAGCATCAACATTGTAGCTTCTGGAAGCCACTGGGGCTCACTCAGAAATAGTTATTTCATTACATTCGGCACTTTTCTGGGGGAATCCCTTACGGCTCCCCTGGAGCTTACTAGGGTGATATGCTAATGTCAGACTTTGGCATCAGCCACGAGCCAGAACCTGGCCCCCTCTAGAGAGGCAAGGGGAGCAATGGCCTATAGAAACCCCAGTGTAAATAGAAGCATTCTGTCAGCAATCGACCGGGTTAGGCACCCAGAAAGATAGGCGTCTCAAAACAAACCCCTATTCTGGTGAAAATTGCAACCAAAAGCCAAACGAGTGGATAAAACTCCCCAAACAAAAACGAGCAAACTAGTATGACGTCATCCGTCATCGCGCCGCTGTCTGTGCAGCCCCCCTCCTCCTTGGGAGGGGGAAGGGGCAGCCCCAGACCTACTGCGCTGGCAATGCACACCCTAGTTCTTGAGGCTGATGCTATTGGCTCGGTTGTGTGCTCTGGCTCCAGTATTTTTGCGGCGATATGCCTTGTGTGTGGCTGCTGTACTCCAGGGGTGTTAGAGCTAGGAGTTATTCCTCAGTACTCGGACTGCATGTGCCTAGGGTTTCCTTCCCTAGGTGCCTTGTAAGTACTGCCCTTGGAGCTTGGGGGTTACCTTCCACAAGTTCCTCTGGGTCTACTTCTGTGTGTTCGTTTTACTGCTCGGTTTCTCGGCCGCGCTTTGGGTACTTGGGGGTTTTGTCTCCCCTAGTTCATCTTACGGTAAGAGGCAGTTTTTGCACTGGTAAGGGGTGCAGGGTGCTGCGCAGCTAGTTGTCACCTATCACAGCGGCCGGCTCTGCTCCTTGGGGTACGTTGTCCTCTTGCAGGGTTTTGTTTTTCTTTTTCTTTTGCCTTGGTAGGGGGTTCTGCCCTATTTGCCACTGGTGTTTGGCCTCACCCTGATACTTGGCGGTGTTCCCTCCTTGGTCCCCGTGAGTGTACACGTTCCTGGGGTTCAGCTTTAGACAGTTTGTTTGGTAGTTTTGGGCACTGGTTAGCAGTACCCTTCCTGAGTTTACCTGAGTGCGAGTCCTCTTCAAATAAACGCTCAGGACCCTGGGAATCCCCTAGGGGACGCATGGGTCTGATGGATGTGACCCCGGGGTTCCCCCCTCACTTCGTGCGAGTTTGAGGGTTGTTCGGTTCCCTTGTCTCAGGGCGACCCTCACTGTTTTTGCCTCTCATGCAGCCTGCTGGGTCGGTGACACTTTCGACCCCGAGTCCTGTGAGTATTCATGCTTGCTGGTGACTCAATTTATCCAATCTATGGATGATCATCTTCGGGTACAGGCTGCACACGCGTTGCATTCTAGGTTTTGGTTGTTGCAATGCACTAGGTTGGAATCTCATCCGGATGCCCTGCGGCTGCCCAGTTTTGCTTATAGGGACCCAGACTTGGGGGTGGGGGTCGCTTCGACCCTGGTTCAGTCCGCACCTCCTGGTCCTTCCCCTCCTGTTGTTCGTTATGGTCCCCCTCCCCTGCTTCTGGCCCCAAAACGTCTGAGAGTTTCGGAGTCGGGGCAGGGGTTAGTTGGGCTTGAGACTCAGCCAGCCTCAGGGGATGCCCCTTCCGGTGTGGCGACGGAGGCATTCGAGTCTCCTCCCCCGGCCGAAGCATTGGGTCTGACCAGTGGGCCTCATTCTATCCGGCTTCTACAACTGCGCTGGCCTTGTTATTACTTAAGTGTAATTACCTAAGTGTAGTTACAGGATGAGAGCTACGCTCGTGGTGTCCCGTCTTCCCAGCACTCTTTGTCATATAACGCTTTGAAACTACTAACGGTCTTGGCCTCCACCACCTTCTCCCCTAACTTGTTCCAACCGTCTACCACTCTGTTTGCGAAAGTGAATTTTCTTATATTTCTTCGGCATCTGTGTTTAGCTAGTTTATATCTATGACCTCTTGTTCTTAAAGTTCCAGGTCTCGGGAAATCTTCCCTATCGATTTTATCAATTCCTGTTACTATTTTGTATGTAGTGATCATATCACCTCTTTTTCTTTGTCTTGTGGGGTTGGTGCTTGGGGGGAGGACTCGACCCCGGGTCCTGCGGAAGAGGACCCTGGGGCAGGGAAGGGGCTGACTTGGGGGCCTTGGGCCCCGCTGGACCCCGCCTGGGTTTTTCTACCCTCTGAGCGGGGCTTACTGTTACAAGAAGTGGGGTTTTCTTTTCCCCCCTCTGCGTACAAGTTGGATTTGGTGTCTGCCCCTCTCCTGGTTCGGTTCCGTGTTCCTCCGGGTGCTTCGGTTCCGTCTTAACGGAAGTTTTCGGCTTATCGCATCCAACCTGCTGTGGTGCGGGCGGCCCTTGCGGCGAACCTCCTGTGTGACCCGGATTATGCCTTGGCAATGGATCCCTCGGCTTTCAAGTTTGGGACTTCGTTCTCTTTCTGGCTCCATTACGAGGTTCCGGAGTCGTCCTGGCTGGTGGACTGTCCTGTCTTTGCCTTGGAGGCTTGGCACTCCTTCTGCCGTTCTTGCACGCTTGAGTGGCGGGAGGCTTCGACGGTGCTTCAGGTTTTCCTGGGGGGGCAACTTTGAGCGCCTCAATGAGTGCTTGTTTGCGCCTCAATGAGTGCTTGCAGGTGGCAGAGGACTTGTGTGGTCGGGGCCTTTTGGTTGCAGCCTTGCGCTTCTTTTCCCTCCTGGAGCTGTCTTCTGACTGGCTCATGGAGGATGTCTCCATGAGCCTCCTCTGTGGAATTTGCTTGGGCCTTGGCTCTTAGGATTTCTTCCTCTTTTTGCCCTCTCTTGTTTGAGGCTTCAGCCGTTGCACAGTATATTCAGGCTGCTCGGCTTCTTGCCGTCCTATGTCAAACTTGCTGGTTCTCCGGGGGTCCCGTGTTGGGCCTTCCCGGAAGGGTCGTGCCAAGGCTCAGGGTTCCTCTTGTCGTGGTATGCCACTGGTGTCAGATTCGGGTTCGGCTCCTTCGGACCTCTGTCTTGGAGTATGTTTGCTTGGGCGTGGTCGAAATGACGACGTCCCTCAGATGGGTTTCCCGTCTGTTTCCAGTCCCGAAACAGGACTGCGCGGACCTGCAGTTCATTCTGGACTTGTCCCGTCTAAACCCCTGGGTTCATTGTCCCTCCTTTCGGATGACCACCCTGTCTCAGGTTCGGCTCCTGTTGGAACCGGGCGCTTGGATGGCGTCCATAGACCTCCGGGACGCTTATTGGCACATCCCGATTCATCAGGGGTTCAGGAACTGGCTCAGTTTTGTTGTGGGGCTTTGTGCTTACCGCTTTCGTTGTCTTCCGTTTGGTTTGAACCTGGCATCTCGCATTTTCACGCGCCTCATGCGGGTCGTGGTGACCCGTCTGCATCTGTTAGGTGTTTGGGTGTTGGCCTACCTCGACGACTGGCTGGTTTGGGCTCCCAGCCAGTCCGCTTGTCTGCTAGCCAGGGATCTGGTTCTTTCTCAGCTCTCCGGGTTCGGGTTCTTGGTGAACTGGAGAAAGTCCCATCTGGTTCCCTCCCAGGTTCGAACCTGGCTGGGTCTTGTGTGGGATTTTCGGACCGCTTCCTTGTCTCTTCCTCTGGAGTCTCTTCTGCGGCTGCGGTCCCGCTTGTGCCTGTTTCTGGGGGGTTCCCGGGTCACCCGGCAGTTGCTCGAGGGTTTGTGTGGGAGCCTGAACATTGCAATGCTGGTCTACCCGCCAGGTTGGGTTTGGCATCGTCGTCTGTTCTGGTTTCTTCGAGGACATCCCTTCCGCCTCTCTCGCGACCGCTGGGTTCGGACCCCAGTTCGGACCGTAGGTTGCTGCGTCGCCGGCTTCCTCTCGGGTTTTTCGGGGTTCATTGCTCTGGCGCCTATCTGAGCCCTCCCTCGATGTGTTCACGGATGCATCGTCTCTCGGCTGGGGCTTTGTGACCAGTGCTCACCAGGCCGGCCAGGGGCGGTGGGGTCCGTCCTTCCGTCGAGCCCACAGCACAGTGCGGGAGTTCGCAGCGGTGTGGTTTGCTCTTCGAAGGATTCAAGTCGCCCGCGGGTCGATGATCCGGCTCCATTCGGACTGCTCCCCGGTGGTTCATTGTCTGAACCAAGGGGGGATTCGATGCGGTCCTTGGCTCTTTGGCGCTGGTCGCTTCGGGTGACTCGTCTGCGGAATTCCTCGGGGTTTGGCTCTCCTGCCAGTTCACGTGCGGGGAGTGTCCAACGTCTTTGCCATCAGCCTGTCTCGTTTCGTTCCCCTCTCCACGGAATGGACAGTAGACGCCGACTCCTTCCGTTGGCTTTGCCAGACGTTCAGACGCCCCGAGATTGACCTCTTTGTGTTGGTGTGGTCGCGGTGCCTTCCCCTGTATGTGGTGCCCTTTCTCGACTGCAAGGCCGTTGGGGTCGACACCTTTTGGCAGGACTGGTCGAGGTGGGGGTTCCTGTACCTCTTTTTCCAGGTTCAGCTGTTGCTCCAGGTCCTGACTCACTTAGAGACTTACCAGGGGAGAGTTGTCCTCTTGGCCCCTAGGTGGCCGGCCCAACCGTGGTTTCAGGCGCTGCTTGCTCGGTGTCCGAACCCGGAGGTTTTCGCCTCTTCCAGCAGATCGGACTGGTACGTCACGTGGATGGTTCTATCTTCTCCTCGAGTCTTCGCGTATCGTATTTTTGACTCGAGTTTATCATCATCTCTATGGTGATCAGGTGGCTTCCTTATTAGTGTCTCACCTGCGGTCTTCATCTCGGCGGCAGTATGAAGTTTCCCAGCGGTCCTTTCGGTTCTTCTTATGTCCTCGTCGTTGTACTTCACTTTCTGTTAGGGTGGTGTTGTCCTTTCTCTCTCTTGGTTGTTCCAGGACCATCTTCTTATGCCTAACACTGTCGCCTCGCATCGTGCGGCGCTGACGGAGCCACTTCAGCTTGCTTTCGGTATTGATGTCACGTCTGCGCCGTTTTGCAAGCTGTTTCGGGCGTTGTTTCACGTCCACCCTGCTCATGCACCGCCTGAGCCGTCCTGGTCATTGGACAGAGTGCCCTCTTTTCTTTCTTCTCCATGTTTTGTTGTGGCCCCTTCAGTTCCGGATTGTTTTTCGAAGGTTCTTTTCCTGTTGGCATTGGCCTCTGGGGGTTGGGTTGGTGAGCTTCATGCTCTCCTCCGGCGCAGAGGTTTCTGCTCCTTCGGTCGGGGTGATCAGTTTGTTCGTCTGCAGCCTTCTTCTTTTCTGGCGAAGAATGAGACTGCTGCGTTCCGGAAGGGTCCTTGGGTTGTTGATGCTTGGTTAGTTCAGCCGGGGGTGCATCATGTTTTGTGTCCGGTTCTGACTCTCCGCCGTTATTTGCGCGACACGGCTTTTGTGTCCATGGATGCGCTTTGGGTCGATCCGGTTTCCCTTCTTCCCTGTTCGATGGTGCAAGTCTCCCAGGTTGTCCGCAGGATTATTAAGGCTAGCCAGCCTGTGGTCTATCCCAGTGCCCATGACGTCCGCAAGTTTGCTGCTCTTGCCGCCGTCTTTGGCAATATGTTCTGAGCTGACAATCGGGCGTGGGGATTTTGGCGGTTGAACAGGGTCCTGGCTGCTCATTACCTTATAAACGTTCCTGGGCCCGGTCAGGCCTGTTTCGCTTTGGGTCGGAGGATGCAGCCAGTTGTCTCGACTTCGGGTTGAGGTGTGAGCAGCAACCGCCTCCCGGGTAAGTCCCTATTCTTTTCCTCTGTGGGTAGTTAGCTCCAGGGAGCTGTAGAGGCTCCCCCCAGAAAACCAGCGTTGAATGTAATGAAACGCCATTTTCTTGGTGAGTCCCGGAGGCTCCCCAGCATCCCCTCCCTCCCTCCAGTCAGCGTTTTATTTCGCGTGTTTTTGACATCCAGCCACAGAACTGGGGGTGGTGGATCGCCGGCACGGTAAGTCTGGTTCTGCCCCTTTCCCCTCCCGGGGAGGGGGGGAGGCTGCGCAGACAGCAGCGCGACAACAGATGACATCATACTAGTTTGCTCGTTATTGTTCAGGGAGTTCTATCCACTCGTTCGCCATTTGGTTGTAATTTTCACCAGAATAGGGGTTTGTTTTGGGATGCCTAGCTTTCTGGGTGCCTAACCCAGTCGATAGCTGACATAGAATGCTTCCAATTACACGGGGGTTTCTATAGGCCAGTGCTCCCTTTGCCTCTCTGAAGGGCCAGGTTCTGGTTCGTGGTCCCTGGTAGGCCCATAAGAACTTCATACACATGACTGATGCCAAAGTTTGACATTAGCATATCAGCTTAGTAAGCTCCGGGAAGCCTCCGGGACTCGCCCAGAAAATGGCATTTCATTACATTCAACGCTGTTTTTTTTTTTTTGTTAGCAGCATCAAAATATTGTGCATCTGGGCAGTAGGAGGACTTGGGCATCTTTGACACGCACAAAATTTATTCCATTTTTTATATCTGCAATGTTGTGAAGTGAAAACTATTCAGTACATGTGAATTTTTGCTAAATTTTTAATGGCTTCAATTTTGTTGCTATTACAGGGATTTGTATTAGCAATAATTTCCATTAAACAGTATTTTATTATTGTATATAGTTGAGAGTTAAATTGAAAATAAATAATATATAATGCAAATACTCACACATTTAAAAAATTATGGAAGTTTCAATCACAAGATATGGGTATGTTGATACTGTACTGTGTGTAAGTACTCTATAATTACCAAAGTATAGCTACAAGATATATATATGTATTTGTGTATTGTTACATGTGTGACACACATTTTGTAAAAGGTAATAACAAGTAACTGCCAACCCTCCCTCCCTCTCTCTTTGTCGGTATTTGTCTGTGGTTAGTGCTTGCTGGGTACCATCTTACCACCTTACCACACTCAATGCTTGCAATGCTGTGTGTGTGTGTATATATATGTGTGTATATATATATATATATATATATATATATATATATATATATATATATATATATATATATATATATATAATGTGTGTATATCACGAAAATAAACACGTGATTAAAAATGTGACAGTGTCAGACCACGGAGGAAAATTGAAACAGGAATTTCCTTAAGTACTTTCGTATATTAATACATCTTCAGAAGGAGTCATTCTGAAGATGTATTAATATACAAAAGTACTTAAGTAAATTCCTGTTTCAATTTTCCTCCGTGGTCTGACACTGTCTCATATATTTATATATATATATATATATATATATATATATATATATATATATATATATATATATATATATAATGTCGTACCTAGTAGCCAGAACGCACTTCTATGCCTACTTTGCAAGGCCTGATTTGCCTAATAAGCCAAGTTTTCCTGAAATAATATATTTCCTCAAATTTTGTTCTTATGAAATGATAAAGCTACCCATTTCATTATGTATGAGGTCAATTTTTTTTTATTGGAGTTAAAATTAACGTAGATATATGACCGAACCTAACCAACCCTACCTAACCTAACCTAACCTATCTTTATAGGTTAGGTTAGGTAGCCGAAAAAGTTAGGTTAGGTTAGGTTAGGTAGGTTAGGTAGTCGAAAAACAATTAATTCATGAAACTTGGCTTATTAGGCAAATCTGGCCTTGCATAGTAGGCATAGAAGTGCGTTCTGGCTACTAGGTACGACATATATATATATATATATATATATATATATATATATATATATATATATATATATATATATATATATATATATATATATATATATATATATATATGTATGTCGTACCTAGTAGCCAGAACGCACTTCTCAGCCTACTATGCAAGGCCTGATTTGCCTAATAAGCCAAGTTTTCATGAAATAATTGTTTTTCGACTACCTAACCTAACCTAACTTTTTCAGCTACCTAACCTAACCTATAAAGATAGGTTAGGTTAGGTAGGGCTGGTTAGGTTCGGTCATATATCTACGTTAATTTTAACTCCAATAAAAAAAAATTGAGCTCATACATAACGAAATGGGTCGCTTTATCATTTCATAAGAACAAAATTAGAGAAAATATATTAATTCATGAAAACTTGGCATATTAGGCAAATCGGGCCTTGCATAGTAGGCCGAGAAGTGCGTTCTCACTACTAGGTACGACATATATATATATATATATATATATATATATATATGTCGTACCTAGTAGCCAGAACTCACTTCTCAGCCTACTATTCAAGGCCCGATTTGCCTATTAAGCCAAGTTTTCCTGAATTAATATATTTACTATAATTTTTTTCTTATGAAATGATAAAGCAACCCTTTTCTCTATGTATGAGGTCAATTTTTTTTTATTGGAGTTAACATTAACGTAGATATATGACCGAACCTAACCAACCCTACCTAACCTAACCTAACCTATATATATAGGTAAGGTTAGGTTAGGTAGCCAAAAAAAGCTAGGTTAGGTTAGGTTAGGTAGGTTAGGTAGACGAAAAAACATTAATTCATGAAAACTTGGCTTATTAGGCAAATCGGGCCTTGAATAGTAGGCTGAGAAGTGCGTTCTGGCTATTAGGTACGACATATATATATATATATATATATATATATATATATATATATATATATATATATATATATATATATATATACAGAGCACCACTTGGTTTCCGAACCCCTTGGGGACAAGACCCGTCGGTTAACATGTAAGTTTGTAAACGAGAAATAGAGGGGAAAAAATAAACTAGAAATGTAAAAAGAAATTTTTCCGAAAAATTTATAAAAAAACTCTAGGGGAAAAAATCGACAGGTTCATAGCTTAAATGCGACCGTATTTTGTTTGTACACACCAATAAGTGAAGTCCTGATCCGCTTTATAAAAGTCCTTAATTGTTCCTAACTGATTATTAAGATGTCTGGCAAACATCCTCTGGATGTTTCCTGCCAGCCTGCAGGAACATCCTGCCAGCCTGCAGGAACATCCTGCCAGCCTGCAGGCACATCCTGCCAAAAATATACGATGATGTACTGTACATTGAAGAAACAAATCTGGGTCACAGGTCTGTGGAGTGTGGCTAGGCTTACGGAGTCAGCCGGTCCCTCCCCCACCACCGACACTCCTCCCCCACCCCAAACCCATACACACACACACACACTCACAAAGGTCACGTGGTTCACGGTTCACTTCAACACCCATATATCGCTTTCTGCCTGCCTCCTTCCCAGCCTGCCTGCCTGCCTCCTTCCCAGCCTGCCTGCCTGCCTGCCTCCTTCCCAGCCTACCTGCCTGCCTCCTTCCCAGCCTGCCTGCCTGCCTGTCTCCTTCCCAGCCTGCCTGCCTGCCTCCTTCCCAGACTGCCTGCCTGCCTGCCTCCTTCTCAGCCTGCCTGCCTGCCTCCTTCCCAGCCTGCCTGCCTGCCTCCTTCCCAGCCTGCCTGCCTGCCTCCTTCCCAGCCTGCCTGCCTGCCAGCCTGCCTGCCAGCCAGCCAGCCAGCCAGCCAGCCTGCCTCCCTCCCTGCCAGCTAGCCTGCCTCCCTCCCTCCCTGCCAGCCTGCCAGCCAGCCAGCCTGCCTCCCTCCCTGCCAGCCAGCCTGCCTCCTTCCCTCCCTGCCAGCCTGCCTTCCAGCCAGCCTGCCTCCCTCCCTGCCTGTCTGCCTGCCTGTCTGCCTGCCAGCCTGCCTTTTCCCTCCCTAATTCTCACTACTTCCGTCGTCCCTTCCTGCCTACCTCCTAGCATCTCTCCCTACCTCCCCCCTCCCTCTTAGCATCTCTCCCTACCTCCCCCCTCCCTCTTAGCATCTCTCCCTACCTCCCCCCTCCCTCTTAGCATCTCTCCCTACCTCCCCCCTCCCTCTTAGCATCTCTCCCTACCTCCCCCTCCCTCCTAGCATCTTTCTCTCCCTCCCTTTCTGACTAATTCTCCCCCTCTCTCACTGATTCTCCCCCCTCTCTCATACTGCCTCCCACCTAAGCTCCCCCATCCATCCACCCACCAGTCAGCCATCGCTGACGCAATGCGTGCATTTGGAGCCGACATGGTGCACAGATGTTTCTTGATTGTGCAGATATGTAAGACAAAAGCACAGAATGAACATTCCAGCCTTATGGCAATTCAAAATAATAGGAATAATAGGGCGTGAATCTGTGAAGTCACAGTGGGCAAACTGGACCATCTCCCACCCACCACCACAAGCCGGCGTGACGCTTGGCGGAACCCTTCCTACCCGAACTTTGTTCGGGTAGCATGACTCCCCAACCCCAATCGGGAAACTGGAAGTTTCGGATAACTAAAGTTCGGAAACCAAGTGGTGCTCTGTATATATATATATATATATTTATATATTTATTTATATTTATATATTTATATTTCTTATGTTTCTTTTCACTGTCAATGGTAATTGAAAAATCAATTCTCCAAAATTAATTTTTATTTCTAGTCTGACGCGACGCCTGAACGTGTTTCGAATTAACTTATTACATTTTCAAAGACTTTAGTTTACACACACACAACTGTATCTTGTAAACACGCTAATCCGTCATACTTATACTCACATTTCTTGAGGTTATCTTGAGATGATTTCGGGGCTTTAGTGTCCCCATGGCCCAGTCCTCGACCAGGCCTCCACCCCCAGGAAGCAGCCCATGACAGCTGACTAACACCCAGGTACCTATTTTACTGCTAGGTAACAGGGGCATAGGGTGAAAGGAACTCTGCCCATTGTTTCTCGCCGGTGCCTGGGATCGAACCCGGGACCACAGGATCACAAGCCCAGTGTGCTGTCCGCTCGGCCGATCGGTCCCCCGCTCACCTCATTTCAGTGAGATAATATGGTACAATAGTTTTGGGTGAGGTGAACAAACTTGTGACAAACACAAGACAAAACACGAAACCATGGGTATTAATTGGATATGAGAACATAAGAATGGAAGTAAGTGCAGAGGGCCTATTGGCCCATACTTCCTCTTGATGCTTCTATATTGGTTCGGAGTCTTGAAGTGGGTAGAATACAGTTGTGCATTAATTGGGTGTTGATTGCTGGTGTTGACTTTTTGATGTGTAGTACCTCGCAGATGTTGAGCCTCTTGCTATCCCCGTACCTATCGATGATTTCTGTGTTTGTTAAGATTTCTCTGGTGATGGTCTAGCTGGTAGTGAGAGGAGATATGTTCCTTTATGGAGCCATGTTGTTTATGCATTGTTAATCACCTGGAAAGAGATATTGTTGTCTTGCCTATATACTGAGTTCTTTGGGGCTTACAGTCCCCAGGTGGGCATTTGAAGGCATAGACGACGTTGGTTTCCTTCAAGGCATTCTGCTTTGTGTCTTGAGAGTTTTTCATGAGTAGGTTGGCCGTTTTCTTGATTTTATAGTAAATCGTCAATTGTATTTTCTGATTTTTGTCTGTAGGGATAATGTTCCTATCAACAATATCTTTCAGGACCCTTTCCTTTGTTTTATGAGCTGTTGAAAAGAAGTTCCTGTAAAATAGTCTAATAGGGGGTACATGTGTTGTGGTAGTTGACTTTTCAGAGGTTGCATTTCGTTTTACCTTTCTTTTTATGATGTCTTCAACAAAACCATTAGAGAAGCCATTGTTGACTAGGATCTGCCTTACCCTACAGAGTTCTTCATTGATTTGCTTCCATCCTGAGCTGAGGCTGAGAGCACAGCTCTCAGTAAGCGTTGACAACACGCCGAATTGAAAACAAAGGTAAACAGATTGATAGAAACTGTGAACGCCAAGAAATCCGGACTCCACCTGCCAAAGGTTATTGGGAAATACAAACCTGGGTATGCTTATGGAAATGTCAAGACCCACAATCCTAGAAACCCACTTTGGCCAATCATCAGCCAGATACCCACACCCACGTACAGACTGGCTAAGTGACTCAACGGCTTGCTGACTCCTAATGTACCTTGTGCTTTCGGCCTGAAATCTCCAAAGGAATTTGTTGACTTACTGCGGGGAACACGAATCACAGTGATAAGAGCGTCGTTGGACATAGAATCACTGTTTATCAGCGTATCTGTGGATGAAACAATCGGTATGATAGCGGACACAGTGTATTGTGATCCGGCTTGTACTCCTCTTGACATACCAGAAAACATACTACTCCAAGCTTGTACAAAAGAGGCACCCTTCTTGAGCCCAGATGGGCACATTTATTTATTTATTTTATTTATTTATTTATATACAAGAAGGTACATTGGGTTTGTGAGAATACATAGCATAGTACAGTATTTACAATCTTGTAAGCCACTAGTACGCGCAGCGTTTCGGGCAGGTCCTTAATCTAACAGATAATTTTAAGTTGGAAAATTCTATAAGAATTAATAAAATGATAACAAATACATTGCAAGAAAAAAGTGAGATGAGAGAGATTAGTAAGTATATTAAAGCACATTGGTATATTAAAGCTCTGATTGATTACATTGACAGCTTGATTGGTAATTTAAACAAGATTAATAGACACCCTACAGCAGATTGATAGCACATATAAGAAGACAGCAATGATCACAATGATAAAGATGTTCAGATTGGGTACATAAAGATTGGGAGATTGGGTAGCAATAGATATAGTGCAATTTTAAAGCAAAAGGTAAAAAACTATGAAGATGAAATTAGGTACTTTTTAGTATTGTTTTTGAATGATGCAAAAGTTAAACAGCTTTTCAATTCAATAGGGAGTGAGTTCCATAGACTGGGTCCCTTTATTTGCATAGAGTATTTACACAGATTAAGTTTGACTCTGGGGATATCAAAGAGATATTTATTTCTGGTGTGGTGATAATGGGTCCTATTACATCTGTCCAGGGAGAGTTTCAGAGCAGGATTTGCATTTAAGAACAGGGTTTTGTAAATGTAGTTGACACAAGAGAATGTGTGGAGTGAGATTATGTTTAGCATGTTTAGGGAGTTAAACAAGGAAGCTGAGTGTTGTCTGAAAGCAGAATTTGTTATTATTCTGATAGAAAATTGTTGCTGGGTGATGATGGACTTGAGGTGGTTTGCAGTGGTTGAACCCCATGCACAGATACCATAATTAAGATAGGGATAGATTAGTGCATAATATAGAGAGATGAGAGCAGAGTTAGGTACATAATATCTGATTTTGGAGAATATACCAACTGTTTTAGAGACTTTCTTAGTTATGTGTTGTATGTGGGTATTGAAGTTGAGTCTCTTGTCTAGGAATAGGCCGAGAAACTTTCCATCATTTTTATTGCTAATGTTTACATTGTCTATCTGAAGCTGAATTGCAGTTGTAGATTTGCTTCCAAATAAGATGTAGTAGGTCTTTTCTATGTTAAGTGTTAGTTTGTTGGTTGACATCCATAAGTGGACTTTTTTTAGTTCATTATTAACAACATTATTTAATGTATGTGGGTTGGGGTTAGAGTAGATGAGGGTAGTATCATCAGCAAACAAAATAGGTTTCAGAATGTAATGTATAAGTATTGTTGTTGCTTATACACATGTATAAGCAAGTAGATGGGGCCGCCATGGGTTCTCCTCTAGGTGTCCTGTTTGCGAACTTCTACATGGGTGCCATCGAGCAGAAGGTCTTAGTTGACATGGACTTGAAACCTGCCATATACTTCAGGTATGTTGACGACATTTTTACACAGGTACCTGATGTCAGACGTCTGCAGGAGCTGAGGGAGGTATTTGAGCAGAATTCTGTGTTGAGTTTTACTTACGAGATGGAGAAGGATGGGAAGCTGCCCTTTTTAGATATAACAGTCACAGAAAGGAGCAGAGGCTTCCACACTGCAGTCTACACTTAGGAAACAAACATAGGAATGTGCCTCAATGCCAATAGTGACTGCCCAGACAGGTACAAGAGGAGTGCTGTCAACGCTTACGTCGACCGTGCTCTCAGCCACAGCTCAGGATGGAAGCAAGCTGATGAAGAACTCTGTAGGGTAAGGCAGGTCCTAGTCAACAACGGCTTCTCTAATGGTTTTGTTGAAGACATCATAAAAAGAAAAGTAAAATGCCATGCAACCTCTGAAGAGTCAACTAACACAACACATGTACCCCCCCCCCACCCACTTATTAGACTATTTTACAGGAACTTCTTTTCGACAACTCATGAAACGAAGGAAAGGGTCCTGAAAGATATTGTTGATAGGAACGTTATCCGTACAGACAAAAATCAGAAAATACAATTGACGATTTACTATAAAACTAAAAAAACGGCCAACCTACTCATGAAAAACTCTCCAGACAAAAAGCAGAATACCTTGAAGGAAACCAACGTCGTCTATGCCTTCAAATGCCCACTTGGGGACTGTAAGCCCCAAAGAAATCAATATAATAGGCAAGACAACAATATCTCTTTCCAGGTGATTAACAATGCATAAACAACATGGCTCCATAAAGGAACATATCTCCTCTCACTACCAGCTAGACCATCACCAGAGAAATATTAACAAACAAACACAGAAATCATCGATAGGTACAGCGATAGCAGGAGGCTCGACATCTGCGAGGCACTACACATCAAAAAGTCAACACCCAATTAATGCACAACTATATTCTACCCACTTCAAGACTCCGAACCAATATAGAAGCATCAAGAGGAAGTATGGACCAATAGGCCCTCTGCAGTTACTGCCATTCTTGTTTTCATATCCAATTAATACCCATAGTTTCGTGTTTTGTCTTGTGTTTGTCACAAGTTTGTTCACCTCACCCAAAACTGTTGCACCATATCATCTCACCCAAATGTGAGTACAGTATAAGCATGACGGATTAGCATGTTTACAGAATACAGTTGTGTGTGTAAACTAAAGTCTGAAAATGTAATAAGTTTCTGTATTACGAAATGCTTTCAGGCATCGCATCAGGCTAGAAATAAAAATAAATTCTGGAGAATTGATTTTTCAATTACCATCGACAGTGAAAAGAAACATAAGAAATATTGAGAAAAATTGTGTTAGAATTATTAATCTTACCTTTTTGGTCATATTTACCAACATATGTTTACAAGAAAGACTGCTACTAAAATATACTAATATATATATATATATATATATATATGTCGTACCTAGTAGCCAGAACGCACTTCTCAGCCTACTATGCAAGGCATAGTATATATATATATATATATATATATATATATATATATATATATATACACAACTTTAGAACACTTTCCCACCAGGAGACTCGAACCCTAGCCAGCACAGAAGCCTTCCAGCAACTGGCATAACAGGTACGCCTTAACCCTCTGCACCACCGCTCAGACCCTTAAAAGAGATGGTAATTTCGGAGTATTTAAATACACCAAAGATCAACACCTCCCAAGAGCACCAGAGCAAGTGAGGGGTCATTTAGACGTTAATATATATATATATATATATATACATATATATATGTCGTACCTAGTAGCCAGAACGCACTTCTCAGCCTACTATGCAAGGCCCGATTTGCCTAATAAGCCAAGTTTTCATGAATTAATGTTTTTTCGTCTACCTAACCTACCTAACCTAACCTAGCTTTTTTTGGCTACCTAACCTAACCTTACCTATAAATATAGGTTAGGTTAGGTTAGGTAGGGTTGGTTAGGTTCGGTAATATATCTACGTTAATTTTAAGTCCAATAAAAAAAAATTGACCTCATACATAGAGAAAAGGGTTGCTTTATCATTTCATAAGAAAAAAATTAGAGTAAATATATTAATTCAGGAAAACTTGGCTTATTAGGCAAATCGGGCCTTGAATAGTAGGCTGAGAAGTGAGTTCTGGCTACTAGGTACGACATATATATATATATATATATATGTCGTACCTAATAGCCAGAACGCACTTCTCAGCCTACTATTCAAGGCCCGATTTGCCTAATAAGCCAAGTTTTCATGAATTAATGTTTTTTCGTCTACCTAACCTACCTAACCTAACCTAACCTAGCTTTTTTTGGCTACCTAACCTAACCTTACCTATAAATATAGGTTAGGTTAGGTTAGGTAGGGTTGGTTAGGTTCGGTCATATATCTACGTTAATTTTAACTCCAATAAAAAAAAAATGACCTCATACATAGAGAAAAGGGTTGCTTTATCATTTCATAAGAAAAAAATTATAGTAAATATATTAATTCAGGAAAACTTGGCTTATTAGGCAAATCGGACCTTGAATAGTAGGCTGAGAAGTGAGTTCTGGCTACTAGGTACGACATATATATATATATATATATATATATATATATATATATATATATATATATATGCGGAAAATCCACAGAGAAATATGAAATGAGGTGAACGTTTCGGCTTGTTAAAGCCTTTGTCAACACCAGACTGTTCGTCAGTCTGGTGTTGACAAAGGCTTTAACAAGCCGAAACGTTCACCTCATTTCATATTTCCCTGTGGATTTTCCGCATAAAATGATCAGTGTTTTGTGATCGTCAATTGTGTATATATATATATATATATATATATATATATATATATATATATATATATATATATATATATATATATATATATATATATATATATATTTATATTCCCCCTCTGGCGATCCAGAGGGGAAATGCTTGCTGCGTCCTCGGTTCCTGTCCAGAAGCGGAGGAGCTTCAAGAGATCCATAACCTTTAGGCATTTGTCTTGTATGTTTTGTAACCCTTAAATACACAATAAAGGAAAAAAAAAAAAAAAAGGGAAGGGGGTGGTAGGAGAAAAGCACACAGAAACTGTATTGGAGGGGACCTACATTCCCTCCAATGCGTTATGTGTGGTTTCCTCCGAGGCTATGGGTCCCCCTTCTTCCAGCCAGAGGTGGTACTCCCTTCCCTATTAAATATATATATATATATATATATATATATATATATATATATATATATATATATATATATATATATATATATATATATATATGTCGTACCTAGTAGCCAGAACTCACTTCTGAGCCTACTATGCAAGGCCCGATTTGCCTAATAAGCCAAGTTTTCATGAATTAATTGCTTTTCGACTACCTAACCTAACCTAACTTTTTCGGCTACCTAACCTAACCTAACCTATAAAGATAGGTTAGGTTAGGTTAGGTAGGGTTGGTTAGGTTCGGTCATATATCTACGTTAATTTTAACTCCAATAAAAAAAAATTGACCTCTTACATAATGAAATGGGTTGCTTTATCATTTCATAAGAAAAAAATTAGAGAAAATATATTAATTCATGAAAACTTGGCTTATTAGGCAAATCGGGCCTTGCATTGTAGGCTGAAAAGTGAGTTCTGGCTACTAGGTACGACATATATATATATATATATATATATATATATATATATATATATACAGTAATGTGTATGTATGTATATTGTAAATAGGAACTCTATAATGTTTTTATGTATGCCACTTAACACCACTCATATATACATATATTGTGTATACAGTACAATATATTTTATAAATTGAAAATATTTTCACTCGAAACAGACTTGGCAATCTTGTAGTATTTCAGAACATTGTTTTGTTAAAAGCAAATCATTGTTTCCATGATTAATAATTTTGTAATATAAAATATAAGAGTGAATATATCTCCTGGGTAAAGCTTTCTTCTAGTTGCAGCTTAAGACATGCAGGAATCTTGGATATTTGATGTTCCTGAAGTGCATGTTTTTGCTGTACTTAAACTGGTCATGACTGTTAAGAAATATGTTACAGTACATAAATTAAGATACACTGTAATGGCATAGTGTTGTCATAATATATACAGTTCATTACTAATTTAAGTTTAACACTTTCGCGCTCTCCGCAAAGGTCACTCAGCCAACCGAATGTGCGCGCTGCATTTTTATCCTTAAGCGTAAAAACAAAAATGTGTATACTCATTTTACTCTTCTGACCTTAGTTCTCATGCTACGTATTTCATTTTGGTACCAACGTGTTCGCAATAAAATTCTCTAGAAGAACATTAGTAAAATAAGTCACGAAACATATAGGGATACCAGCACCAAATAAATAACTACGTAGATGACTCGCCGTGAGCGCCCATCAGCAACAAAATGTTTTTACTCTTGGGATTGTAATCACCTCCACACTTGTTCTACAGCGTTAATTTTGGTATCAATGGACTCGCAATGAAATTCCCAACACGGTGATATGAATATAAGCGTAGAATAATGATGCAGCCCGCCCGCAAGAGTGTGGGAAGTGGTGAAATTGTTACCTGGTATCGGTGACGGGACGACGCACGACGCTTTGAAAGTTTATACTTATTTCACTCTCATGACATTAATTTTCTATGTACGTCATTCATTTTTATGTCAATGTGTTCGCAATAGAATGTTCTATGTGCCCATAGGTAAAAAATATCAACAAAGCGTAAGTTAGAATAGCGACAAATATAAAACAACGCTGGAACATATCAGTGAGCATCAAACACACACGAAATATTTTTACTTTTGTTATGTTTGTCAAGATTATACTTGTTGCACACAGTTATTTTTGGTTGCATATTGATCGGAATAAAATTCCCTAAACAGACATATGCATCTAATACATGATATGGGGGAAGAATTACCAGTATAAACGGCTAAAGTCACCCACCTGCAACCCGTTTGGGACAAAATACCATTTGATCGAAGTTATCCACACCTTTCATGAACTTATTGTACCATGCAGCCTAGTGGTGAGAAAGAGAGCCTCATAGCGCGCAGTTTGAAACAAACCCAAAGTAAATCGGATAAAAATTGAATTTTATACAAATATTTTAAAAGTAGACATAACTTTATGTCCACTATGCGTTTACGTTAGACGAAACCGAACGCGCCGGCGCGTCCAGATAGCGCGAAAGTGTTAATTAATAATATAACTAATGATAGTCCCAGGCTGTATTAATAATATATACCTTAGTGAGTATAGGCTAGGACATAATGATGCAACACATCACATACGTATATGAGAAAGCTACTCGGTCGTCCAATAGTCGTCCACTAGTTTTAAGGAATCCTAAAAGTTTAATAGAATATTCTGGAATATATATATATATATAAATGGAATGTTCAGAATATGTAGCTACAATATGTCAGCCCATCCTCATGTTTTGGTATTACTTATAGGAAGGATGAAGACCATAGTACATGTACCGATGTACAACGCAATCAGAAAGTAAAAAAAAAGTACTATTGAATTTGGACAAACTGGAAAATGATTTTCTGTTTATGTTGCAAAGATAAACTAAACTAACCTAACTTAATCTAACCTAACCTTACCTTCCTTTCTAGGCCTAATACAGGCTATCTGAGGCCTAATAGAGTACATATGTGTGTTATACTAGGCCTAGGAATATTTAAGTTTGTTTTTTAGCTTAATTTTTGGGCGACTATACAGTGAATAGTACAGAATGCTATAATTTAATTGCTTAGTATGTCAAAGTTTGTACTATGGTGCACATAGTTACAAAAACTACTATCTAAACAGGAGGATGGGTTGAATATGTACACATATATTTCTAGGCTATGGTTAAACTTATCATCAAATACCAAGATGAATAATGCAGTTATAAACTTCATTATATTTGAATATATATTATGATATATACTAGTTAATGTCTAGAATGTGGCATGTTATTAGAATGTGCTACCATAACTGGATAGAATATACCCTTCTAGGATATAAATTTTATTATGTACTTCATAATATTTTCTAGAGTTTTAATACCAACCTAATATCACAAAAAGAAAACTTGAGATTGTTTTATGATGTTTGAGAAATAACTTTCATTGTTTCAGTGTGCATGTAGACAGACAATGGAAGTATGATAGCAATTTCATTTTAAGTTTTTATACAGAATGTTACGGCCACAACGGGTCGCACCCGGGTTCTTTGCTAGAGGAACTAAAGTTCTGGTATCCAACCCCAATTTAGTAGTGGCTTTCAAGGGGTGAGCTTGGTAATGCAAGTAAAACACAATGGGGGGAGTTGCATTGAATACGACAATTCATCAATTATCAATATATTCACATATAATCACTTTCCCATCACCTCATAAAATCATAAAGGAAGTATTACCACACTGATATATACACAAGTATCGCTCTCATAGGACACTAAGCGCTCCTCGATGCTCATGCAATGCAGTCTTGTCAGCTTCCGTGTTTCCTCAACACACAGTACCGTCCTCAACCAGTACTGGGAAACACCAACGAGTCTACCCTAGCCACGGGCCAGCCTATACACAGTCTCACTAGGTGCTCCTTGTGCATGCCCATAATCACTCTCCAGCCTGGTGCTGGCAGAGAACATCAGCCTCGCACTATTGGGCCTCTTCACAAACAAATACAAGGGTAGCGAACCCCTGGCAGGAGCTTCTTACAACTAGCTAGTTACACTCCTCCATAGCACCTTACTGTCAGTCATCTCTTCCTCTAGCCAGTTCCTGGATACACCAAATTCTGTCACTGCCACTTCACAGGCAGACAGTAGAACACTACACAGTTCCTCTTCGGCGGCGGCTCACTGCTTCCGTAAAGCAGAATGGAGTAGAGAGATAATGGCTGCCCTGGGTAGACTGTCCTCGTACCACAGCAGCCCTACGTCGACTCTGTGGATACAGACACGTCATCAGTAAACTGGTCAGTACATGGGACAATAGGAAATACCACTTACGGACTCTGACATAAACATACAACTCCTCCTACAATAGATGGCGCTGATTTTCTAGGCGCCACCTCACCAGAGGTCAGCACCAGCTACCTCTCGATCTGACTAGGACAGGAATCTAGCGCCTCTTGCTGGTATCATCCTGCCACCACTAGATGGCATCGTCCAATTTGTGGGGGTTTCGGGAGCGGACTCACAGATGGCATTGACGTCGCTGCTCCATGCTCCGACGATGAAATCGGGTTCATAACACAGAACTTATTATGATTAGCATTATTTACTGTGCCAAATGGTAATGTATATCAAAATTGATTCATTTACATGTTTTACACATGATCTGCACAGTTTAGAGCAAGCAAAGAGCATTATTACAAATACCATAAAGCTCTCAGACTGTATCGGATGTAGGCAATCTTAGCTAGATATACAGCAGATGGGGATCAACTGCTGCCATATATATATATACACATATATATATATATATATATATATATATATACATATATATTATTATTAAATATGACCGAAAAAGTAAGATTAATAATTCTAACACGAATTTTCTCAATCTTTCGTACATTACGCTTCACTGTTGGAGGTAAATCAAAAATCACTTCTCCAAAATTCATTTTTATTTCTAGTCTGACGCGACACGGGCGCGTTTCGTAAAACTTATTACATTTTCAAAGACTTCACAAATACACAACTGATTAGAACGTATCTCTGATTTTATATCTACATTTGAGTGAGGTGGTAAGGGTGATGTGGCATTAACACAAGACAGAACAGGAGGGGATATTAATAGGGTATTAAAAGTATCAACACAAGACAGAACAGAAACAATGGGTATTGAATAGAAGTGTTTGTAGAAAGCCTATTGGTCCATATTTCTTGATGCTTCTATATTGGAGCGGAGTCTTGAGGTGGGTAGAATATAGTTGTGCAATAATTGGCTGTTGATTGCTGGTGTTGACTTCTTGATGTGTAGTGCCTCGCAAACGTCAAGCCGCCTGCTATCGCTGTATCTATCGATGATTTCTGTGTTGTTTACTAGGATTTCTCTGGCGATGGTTTGGTTATGGGAAGAGATCTCTTCCCATAACCAAACCATCGCCAGAGAAATCCTAGTAAACAACACAGAAATCATCGATAGATACAGCGATAGCAGGCGGCTTGACGTTTGCGAGGCACTACACATCAAGAAGTCAACACCAGCAATCAACAGCCAATTATTGCACAACTATATTCTACCCACCTCAAGACTCCGCTCCAATATAGAAGCATCAAGAAATATGGACCAATAGGCTTTCTACAAACACTTCTATTCAATACCCATTGTTTCTGTTCTGTCTTGTGTTGATACTTTTAATACCCTATTAATATCCCCTCCTGTTCTGTCTTGTGTTAATGCCACATCACCCTTACCACCTCACTCAAATGTAGATATAAAATCAGAGATACGTTCTAATCAGTTGTGTATTTGTGAAGTCTTTGAAAATGTAATAAGTTTTACGAAACGCGCCCGTGTCGCGTCAGACTAGAAATAAAAATGAATTTTGGAGAAGTGATTTTTGATTTACCTCCAACAGTGAAGCGTAATGTACGAAAGATTGAGAAAATTCGTGTTAGAATTATTAATCTTACTTTTTCGGTCATATTTAATAATATATGTCTACAGGAAAGACTGCTACCAAAATATACTAACATATATATTATATATATATTATATATATATATATATATATATATATATATATATATATATATATATATATATATATAATATATATATATATAGTATATAATACAGTGGCACCTTGATTAACGAGCGGCTCTATTTACGAGCATTTCGAGTAACGAGTGAGCCACTCGCAGCAAATTTGTCTCTATTGATGAGCTTCACCTTTATTAACGAGGAAAACCACATGATGCTTCCTAGTGTCTCACGGTGTCTTGCAAATTCTTGGATGCCTCCGATGCTAGTGTTGTTGTTGTATCGCGCAAGACAAGCATCCCTCTGCATTTATTTGCATTTTTTTTTTTTTTTTTTTTTTTGTGACTACAATTTGTAATGCACGATGTTGATGCCCGAAACGCTTTGCATAATAGTGGCTTTAGGCATTGTATGTACTAGCTCTATCTATAAGTCCACCAATCTCTGTAAAAATTTCTTGTATGTATGTACCTTACCTAAATAAACATTTATTTATTATTTATTTATGTCGTCAAAGAAGCTGCTTGCTAAAGATAATGTTGTCAAGAGGAAGAAAGACACAATTACTGTGGATTTGTAGAAGGAAATTATAACAAAGCATGATCCCTTAACCGCTCGACCAACACGACCGGACAAAAGTATGGCAGTATGGGTTCGAGTCACTTCTCGGGTGTGAGTTTTCAGTTGCATATAGTCCTGGGGACCATTCAGGCTTGTTTGCATTTGTGTTCCTCACATGCGCCCCAAAGAATGAGGTGATTTGATAAAATACCATGCCCAAGATTACCAACCAAGTTCCGGTGGGGGGATGGAAATAGCCTCGGCTACCATCCTCTTTTGTCCAGTCATGTTGGTTGAGTGGTTAAGGGATCCTGTATGCCAGTTGAGTGCTCCTGGCAGTATGGGTTTGAGTCACTTCTGTGGAGTGAGTTTTCAGTTGCATATAGTCCTGGGGACCATTCAGGCTTGTTCACATATATATATACACTGTATACAGTGGCACCTCGACATACGATTGCCCCTATACTTACGATAATTTCGAGTTACGATGTAAATTTCATAAAAAAATGCGACTCGACATCCGATGGTGCCGTCGACTTCCGATATTTGTTGGTACACGTTCGGGTCAACCGAGCACGTGGTTCCCAGTCACGCAGCCGACCTGCCTCAGTTTACTACAGCTGCCTGCTTAGTGACGATCGCGCCTATAAGAAATTCTGCTTTTGTGGTGATTTTTTGCATTTTGAACATTAAAGTAATTATTATATAACATGCCATGAGTCCCAGGAAAGTCAGTGGTAAGGCTCAACATATGAAAACCCATGTAAGGATGACCATAGAGCAGAAACAAGAGTACAGAATGTCTCTTCCTCAACAATTAAGAAAATGTGTGCAGCATGGGAAGAATTGCAAACCTTTGCTGAAACGACTCACCCAAATCAAGCTGTAGTAGGTCATTGCCTTAACCTATTCAATGACACTGATGCATTATTACAGACAAATGTTAAAATGAAGGGAAAAACAAATGTATCTTGACAAATTTGTAGTGAGACAAACAAGTACCGAACCACAACCTGGTCCTAGTGGTATTCAGGCAAAACGTAGGAGAGAGAGTACCCCAGAGAAAACATCACTGCCTGATGTGATAATGAAAGGGGACTCCCCTTCCAAACAGTAACAACTCTCCACCTCCCCCCTCATCACCATCTTCCATACACCATCAAGAGCCCTCCATAAAGGTAAGAGACACTTTGGTACTGTATTGTAGTTAGAGAAAAACATTGTATTCAGTATAAAATGTATTTGTATGTTAATATTTTGGAGGGTGGGGAACGGATTAATTCAATTCCCTTTAATTTTTATGGGAAAAATCGCTTCGACTTACGATCCATCTCTGGGAACGGATTAGCATCGTAAGTCGAAGCCCCAATGTGTGTATATATATATATATATATATAATATATATATATATATATATATATGATGTCATACCTAGTAGCCAGAACGCACTTCTCAGCCTACTATGCAAGGCCCAATTTGCCTAATAAGCCAAGTTTTCATGAATTGATGTTTTTTCGACTACCTAACCTAACCTCACTTTTTCGGCTACCTAACCTATAATGATAGGTTAGGTTAGGTTAGGTAGGGTTGGTTAGGTTCGGACATACATCTACGTTAATTTTAACTCCAATAAAAAATAATTGACCACATACATAATGAAATGGGGAGCTTTATCATTTCATAAGAAAAAAAGTAGAGAAAATATATTAATTCAGTAAAACTTGGCTTATTAGGCAACATTTCAACAGACAACAACAGACAACAAGTTTTCATGAATTAATTGTTTTTCGACTACCTAACCTAACTTTTTCGGCTACCTAACCTAACCTATAAAGATAGGTTAGGTTAGGTAGGGTTGGTTAGGTTCGGTCATATATCTACGTTAATTTTAACTTCAATAAAAAAAAATTGACCTCATGCATAATGAAATGGGTAGCTTCATCATTTCATAAGAAAAATATTAGAGAACATATATTAATTCTGTAAAACTTGGCTTATTTGGCAAATCGGGCCTTGTATAGTAGACTGAGAAGTGCGTTCTGGCTACTAGGTACGACATATATGTGTGTATATATATATATATATATATATATATATATATATATATATATATATATATATATATATATATATATATATATATATATATATATATATACACATACATACATACATACATACAGTCAGCCACATGTTTCACGAACGCCTGTTATACGAAAAGGTCTGGTTATCCAATTGGGGTTTAATATCGAAAGGTTATATTAATAAAAGTATCAACACAAGACAGAACATGAAACAATGTTCTGTCACTTGTTCCATGCACTTGTTCTACAATGAAGGTTTTCTGCTCAGGGGGAAAAAGACGCCAACAGTTTGGGGCTTATTTATTACAAATTGGAGATGGTAAATTAAATTCTGCAGAACATGTAAAATATATATAAGAGGAACAAATGTAACATATCCATGTCTACTGAGTACTAATAATTAACTTAAATTGTACACCCGTATTAAGTGAGTAAGCTTAGCCTAGTGACATGGTAAACACGTTCTGCAGAAACCTAATGTCAATGTAATGTAATTATATAAAACTAGTTATAACAGTCAGGACACAAATGTTCAATGAAGTGAATAGGCCACATAACACTTAACGGAGGCTGACCAGGAATAAGTAGAAGGGTTTCCTGACTAAAGGTAGGGCTTACTAGTACCTAGACTGGGCAAAGTATTAGCTGCAGACAGCGGGACACTTGGGGATCGGCGCTGCAACCCCCCCCCCCACCCCCCCATCCGCGCTTGCTGAGGGAAAGACTGGACATGACAGGGGACTGCCACGCATGAAGGGGAGGCGAGTGGGAGTTCCGAGTTCAGCTGCGTTGGCGGTAAGAGTGAGGCAGAGCCTCTCGTTCCATCCCAATTTATAAGCTCCCAGAACTTCCCGCGCAGTCTGCGGAAGGCGCTGCGCAAATGTTTTTTTGTCCCCCTTTTCAGAAACATCTCCGCTTTGTTTCAAAGCAGAGGCCATTTTCTGCTCAGTGGGCAAAAAGATGCCAACAGTTTGGGGCTTAATTTATTACAAATTGGAGGTGGTAAATTAAATTCTGCAGAACATGTAAATAATAAGTAGGAACAAATGTAACATATCCATGTCTACTGAGTACAGTACTAATATTTAACTTAAAATGTAACATATTGTTATGGGTGGTGGGTTGTTCTATGGGAGATCTAGTATTAAATGGATGTAGGGGCAGTAGTTAGAATAAAGATGTATCTCTAGCAGTGGAGATCAGTAAGGCCCGGCCCCCACATAAAAATATCAACAGTGAATATTAATTGGCTACAAGACAGTGTCGGTCTAGAGGTAGATCATAGATCTCTTACACAGGAAGAATGGATACTCCTTTAAAACTAACTTACTTATTTATTAACCCCTTAACAACCCCCCATATACATTCACACCAATAACAATAATTACTTTACCACACTATCCTACGTTATAAAAGCATTGGTCCTCATAAGCAGGATACAAGGTTTTACACTGAGAACAAGCTAGGGTAAAGTACTACTAGTGAAGAACCTGAAGCTTGAGGCAGCTTAGGGTAGTGAGACCACGTGGTACCCTAACACAACACAACCCTAAGGGTACCCAAAACACTGGCAAATACTACCCCAGGTCTACACCAAACTTACAATCCCTGAGTAGGCACAAATATACACACAATTACTTAGTGGTTACAGGAATTCAATGTAAGGGAAGGAAGGAGGAGAAAAGGTAGAGGGATGCAGAGCAGCTCAGAGGAGATCTCGACACCACGAACGCCAGCCAGAGAGAGCCACCAGCCGCCAACAGCCTCAGCTCTCTCCAGTCGTTGCCGGGAAGACAACAGCTGATCGTGCCGCTTGTAAACATTCAACCCGTTCTCGCACTTTCGTATAGTCAATATTGACTTATTAAATACGTGTATGTGTGACATACTAAACATACTAGTTTACCTTGAAAAGCTTCATAGAAAACACCGACCTTACCTAACCTTTTTAGTATGTTAAGATAAGCATCTTATTGCTTCGTAATTACAATTATTACATAACCTATTACAGGTTAAGTAATAATTGTAATTATTACTTAACCTATTACAGGTTAAGTAATAATTGTAATTATTACTTAACCTATTACAGGTTAAGTAATAATTGTAGTTACGAAGCAATAAGATGCTTATCTTAACATACTAAGAAGGTTAGGTAAGGTCGGTGTTTTCTAAGAAGCTCTTCAAGGTAAACTAGTATGTTTAGTATGTCACATATGCACGTATTTAATAAGTCAATATTGACTGTAAGAAAGTGCGAGAATGGGTTGAAACATTACCACTCTTCCTCGACGTAAAACTGGTTACTTTAATAGTTCTAAGAATAGTTAATAATTACTACATGGTTATACTACTCCACAACAAGCTCACGAGTCTGAATGCTCTGTGAGAAACAAGATT
The DNA here is from genome assembly GCF_040958095.1 of Procambarus clarkii. Classification (NCBI taxonomy): domain Eukaryota; kingdom Metazoa; phylum Arthropoda; class Malacostraca; order Decapoda; family Cambaridae; genus Procambarus; species Procambarus clarkii. Next base: position 7,274,032 of record NC_091192.1, read on the forward strand.
CGTCTTACGTCTGGCAAGGAAGATAGGAATGAACCTCGACAACCGCACCAAATAATAAGAGTACTTTATTTAGCTCAATTTGACCTCTTGTTTCCACTGAGGAACCCAGGGTCATAACACTCCTCCCCCCTTCAGAGAAAAAAAAATGTGACTACTAGAATAGTAGTCATATTTGTTTTTTGTAAGAGTATACAGAGAATAAAAAGGAAAATCTATGTCATAAAAAAAATCAATCAAAAACAAAAATTTCTCTGCAAGAAAAGAACAAAGAAACTCTCTGAAAGAAAAAAGCACACACGCACACAAAAAAAAGGGAAGTAAATAAATTGGATACGGAATATTTAATGTCACAGGAGAACCTACAAAAAAAATATATATATGTAACTAAAGCCTGATAGTTGGTAAATGGCTTCCTGCGTGGCCCAGATGAATGTTACTCAGGCAACCGGGACAGAGCGTCGGCTATCACGTTGAGCCAGCCCGGTAGGTGGATAATGGAAAGATTGATGTCCTGTAGGTACAATGCCCACCTGAGGATGCATTTATTCTTCCACTTCATTTGATTCATGAAGACTAGTGGGTTATGGTCCATGTACACTTCCACTATATTACCTGTGAGGTAAAAATTGAACTTTTTACATGTTAACACTAGCGCCAACGCCTCTTTTTCTACCACTGAATAATTGCGTTGTGCCTTGTCAAATTTCACAGAGTAATAATATTCTGGGTGTTCCACTTCATCATCCTCAGTTTGCAACAACACTGCACCAGCACCCGAGTCAGACGCATCAACATGAATTTTAAATGGTCGGTCAAACCTTGGACTAGCGAGCACTGGGGCGGAAGCTAAGATCAATTTCAAATTTTGAAATGCCTCTGCACAGTCTGATGACCACTTAAATTTAACGGCCTTCCGCAACAAGTCTGTGAGAGGAGTGGCAACACTGGAAAAGTTCTGACAAAAGCGTCGATAGTACGCACACATACCGATAAAATGTTGAATGTCCTTTTTAGACTGAAGCACGGGATACTCCAGAATGGCACTGATTTTATCTTGCCGAGGTAACACTTTTCCTTGGCCCACTTCATAACCATGGTACGTCACTGTGCCTTGGCCAAAATGACACTTTTTTGCATATAAGGTCAGATTTGCATTTTTCAAAACTGTGAATAACTGGCGTAACCTAGCTATGTGGTCAGCCCAATTACTATCAAAGAGGACAATATCACCTAAATACGCCCGACAATTTGGCACATTAGCGAGCAAATTAAGAGTTCATTAGCCTCTGGAACGTGGCAGGGGGCATTATGCAAGCCGAACGGTAACACTTGATACTCAAAAACACCCTCGGGTGTCTCAAACACAGTTAGTTGTTTAGCACGTTCAGTGAGTGGGATTTGATAATACCACCTCGAGAGGTCGAATTTCGAGACGTACTTGGCGTTTCCCATCTCGTCGATGCAGTCCTCGAGGAGGGGCAGCGGGTAGGCATCCATAATGGTCACCTTGTTGAGCTGCCGATAGTCGGTGCACAATCGCCAGGAGCCGTCTGGTTTGGGGACCAAAAGGCAGGGCGAGCACCAAGAGCCCTGGCTCGGCTGGATGAGGCCGTGCTGGAGCAGGAATTTGACCTCTTTCCGTACGATGGCCTTCTTTTCTGGACTCATCTGGTAGGGTTGAAGGCGAATGGGTGTGTAGTTCGTCAACTTGACATCATGGTAAATGGCATCAGTCTGGGTCAGGACCTCCCCGAACAGACTGGAGAATTCGTCAAGCAACGACTGCACCTCTTCACGTTGGGCCATCTGCAAATGGAACAGTCCCTCCTCCACAGCATTCACAGAACGAGAATTATTGAGAATGAGATTAGTTGGGTCCCCAGAACAATCATCCTCTCCCTCACTGGAAATGGAAACATTGGTTAGTACAATGGGCCTGGGGCCCTGGAACTACTTCAGCTGATTCAAGTGTACGAGCATTACCTGGTTACGCTTGTCAGAGTGCCTCACTTTGTACGTGAGGTCCCCAGTCTTTTCTGTCACGATGTAGGGGGCCTTCGTACTTGTGGGGCATAGTGTTCCCTAGTCGAGGCTTTAATACCAGGACAGGGTCGCCAGGCTGAAACATCCGCAACTTAGCCTTAGCATCGTTTTGTTCTTTCATGTTTTCTTGGGCCTTCCCAAGATACTTTAGTGCAGCCGCCTTGCAGTCCTTGAGTCTTTGGTGGTGTTGCGCAAAGAAAGCCGAACCTTCGGTTAACGTTACGTTCCCTAACAGATTCTTCTGTAACATTTGCAAGGGTCCACGAACTTTATGGCCAAAGACTGACTCAAAAGGAGAACAACCCAGTGAACTTTGTAACCCCTCTCTAGCAGTGTTACGACCCTGGGTTCTCCAGTGGAAACCAGAGGTCAAAATTGAGCTATTAAACTTCCTGGTAGTACAGTTGGGCATCTAGAATAGCAATTGTTTGTATTTTCCCTGCCAGACGTAAGACTATTATTGTTTCTCAAAGAGCATTTAAAGACTGAGCTGGGGGTTGATTATTAAATAATAACATAGGCACCAACTTTGCTTACTAATACTTTCTAATCATTCATAAAGTAACAATACGTTGCATAGGGGAAGATCTTTAATGTGCTTAGCTGCACGATCAATTAGGCTCCTCCCGGCACCACGACATGAGGGAGGCAGTTGGTCGCTAGCTCGGTCTTCTCTCTGGCTGTGTCGTGCGGATAAGACCTACTCTGTGGCTGTATCCCTACTCTCCTCCCTTCTCCTCTTACTTATTTCCCTTACCTGAAGTTCCTGTATCCTTAAGCTAAGTACGGGGCAGTAGTGAGGGTACCTACTCTGGTAGTAACTATTGGTGAGACCTGGGGTTAGTATTTACCAGTGTTTTGTTTACCCTAAGTGTTGTGTTTTGTATTAGGGTACCACATGGTCTCACTACCCTAAGCTGCATCCAGCTTCAGTGCTTATCCAGTAGTACTTTACCCTAGCTTGTTATTAGTGTAAACCTTGTATCCTGTCTATGTGGACCAAGGCTTTTAACGTAAGATAGTGTGGTAAAGTTATTAATATTATTGTTATTGGTGTGAGTGTATATGGGGAAGGGGGGGTTGTTAAGGGGTTAATAAATAAGTACATGAATTACAGAGTATCTCTTCTTCCAAGGTGGGAGCGCAGTGATCAACCCTTAGACTAACATATATGGTCTTGTAGCAAGTTATTACTACTGTGGATAGTTTATTTTGGGGGCCGGGCCTTTTAGCTCTCCCATATTTGATACTCTTGTCTTCTAACTACCTATACCCCTTACTAGTACCAGTACCCCATAGAAGCCCCACTCATATCAGTTGTAACAAGCAGCAAACAAAAAATATGGCAAGTTCTCATCCCAGAAGGTGTGGGAACTCTCGCACGATGTCTTCAACATCTGCTTCAGAGTTAGATGGAACCGTTCAATTACCCCCTGACTCTGTGGATGGTATGGGCTGGAAACTTATAAGTTATTCCATGGTCCTTACAAAATTGTTAAAAAATATCAGACTTAAAGTTAGTACCATTGTCGGTTTGCACGACCCGAGGCAGTCCAAAAGTGAAAAGAAATTGCAACATACGAGCAACAACAGTCTTTGCTCGGATGTTCCTTACAGCAACAGCCTCTGGGTAACTGGTTATACACATCATCGTGATTAGGTAAATTATTACCAGACTTAGTTCTAGGTAATGGACCAACACAGTCCATTACCACATGAGAAAATGGTTCCTCCGGCACGACAATAGGCCTTAGAGGAGCTTTAGGTGGAGTCTGGTTTGGTTTCCACACAAGTTGACAAACAATACATGCATTACAAAATTTTGCCACATCGCTTTTCAGCTTGGGCCAAAATAAATACTTGCAGATTTTGTGGTAAGTAATATTAATACCCTGATGTCCCCATCATAGGATCATCATGAGCAGCTGACAAAACTCTTTCTCTATAGCAGGTTGGCAACATAACCTGATGGACTACCTCCCACTCATTTGACAAGGGAGCACTCTGTGGTCTCCATTTTCTCATCAAAATCCGATCATTGTAGTAGTACCCAGTTGCTGCATCTACAATTTCCTCCTTAGAGGTGGCTAACTCATGGCATTCTGCAAGACTGGGGTCAGCTTTCTGTAACTCACTCAAGGAGGCGTCCAGGCCTTGGTCCGATGCCATTGGCCGAGGCTCAACAGTGTTCTCCTCCACCTCCTCACTACTCTCGGTGGCAGGCTCTCCACAATGTCCTCGGCCACGTCATCGAGTCGGGCCATGAATGTGTCCGCAAGGTCCACTTGGCTTTCACCACTCTGAAAGTTCCTCGTGTCCTCGGGATTTACCACCTTGGCAAGCACAGGGCTGCCCTTACATTTAAGTCCCATAGACCTGGTCACCGCACACGCAGGGTACACATTATCCTCTGCGGCGGGTGGATCCAGGCAAACCTTAGGGGTAGGCAACATAATAGGCAGTCAGGAATCCCCTACCTTATCCCATGCTAAATCATTACCCAATATTACATCAACATTAGGGAAAGGTAGGTACGAAGTGACTCCGACTGTACAAACACCCTTGTGGAAATCAGATTCCAGGGTAACCTTATGGAGGGGTACTGCTCGAGTATCACTAGTGACAACCTCGACCAGTACCACCTCTCCAGTGTCGAGAGTGTTGGCACCTAGCAAAGCACTCTCTAAAATTGAAGTCTGGATGGCACCGGTGTCTCGGAAGATCACCACGTCCTTCCAGGAAGAACCCTCAGACAAAAGTAGTCTCCCTTTCGATAAGAATGGGGTAAGCAAGTCCAACCACTGCGGGTTGGAGGTTTTACTCCCTAACCCTTCCGAAGACCTCAAGCCCTGTGTCACAACTAGAGCATTGGGTCTTTTTTCCGGGTACAGTTGCCAACAACGGCTAGTAATGTGGTTTGGATGTTTACAGTGACCACAGATACGTCGGGGAGAAGAGACATTACTAACAGGATTACCCTTCGGTTCACTCTTAGGTGCCGTGGGGCTAGACATTTTAACAGGGTTAGTTATGTCTGAAACAGAAGGTGCATTAGTTAAAGGGTTAGAATGAGCTGGTCTGGACTGGCTGTGGGTATAAGTTTTGCTACTCTGTGGGGTATAATTATTTTTATTGGGCCTTTTGCCCGCCAACTGGTAGTTTTCTGCCATCTTAGCCAAATCCCCTATTTTAGAATCTACCTCTATCCTTCCTGTAATAAACTGTGCTACATTCTCTGGCATACTATCTATAAACTGTTCTATTAACATAATATTCTTAAGTGCCTCGTATGTTTCGGCTTTAGCCGAGCGAATCCATTTATCAAACAATCTGATTTGATCATTAGCAAATTCAGTGAGCGGTTGGTTGTGAGTAGGCCTAAGGTTGCGATAAGCTTGGCGGTGAGCTTCAGGAGTTATTTCATATGCCCTTAAAATTCGCTCCCTGACTTTATCATATTCAAAACAATCGTCGTCAGGCATGTTTATAAAAATATCTTGTGCTTTACCCCTAAGCCGCCCCTGCAAGATTTTCACCCACTCTTCCCTTGGCCAGTTCATGGACATGGCTAGTCTCTGAAAATGGTTGAAAAATCTTTCAGGGTATGACTCTGAAAATTCAGGTAAGTTATGCTTTTTATCAGAATGCCTGGGGTTTGAGTCGCCAGTGGGTTGTGGTACCATTCTTGCCACCTCATTTTTGAGCCTTTGCTCTTCCACTTTAGGATTTTGGACTGCTACTCTGGCCTCTTGCTCTGCCAGTCTTAACTTGGCTAGTGTTAATTCTAACTGTATATTTCTACTACTACACTTTCCCCTGAACTGGGCTCGCATAAAATTGTATCACTTGGCACTAGTTCTTGGTCTATCCAATGCCGTAAAATTTCATTCACCAAGGTCCACTTTTTATCAGTGTCGTTTAACTCGAGACCAAATTCCTTGCCTAACAATACTAAGTTTGCTTTGGTAAGCTTTTTAATCTCTACCACTGAAGGATCCTTTGCCAGTTCCTGCATTTTAGATGCCATCATTAATAAATTTAGCTCCTAGCAAAGGAAAAATTAAAAAATAAAATTTGGAAAAAACAAAAATTTCCACGGCCCCTAACACAAGGCCACACTTACCTCAATCGTGAAGGGATCCAGCTGGGTGTCTAGTCAGTGCAATCCTTTGCTAGATGAGCTGGACCCTAGGATAACACAATCGTTCTGCGGAAAACAAGAATTTTCAGTTTTGGCACTCAAAAATCTAATTTTTTACAAATATAAAGTTCCTCCCTGTCGGGCCAACCACTTGTTATAAATGGTGGTGGGTTGTTCTATGGGAGATCTAGTATTAAATGGATGTAGGGGCAGTAGTTAGAATAAAGATGTATCTCTTGCAGTGGAGATCAGTAAGGCCTGGCCCCCAAATAAAAATATCTTTCTGAGGTTGGAAGAAAACGTGCTCAGATTGGGGACTTGTTTATTTTATAATGGTAAATAATAAATTAATATATAATAAATAATAAATTAATTATTATTATTATATAATAAATAATAATAACAAATAGTACAATGATAAGCAATTATTTTTATTGAATCAAATAGCTAATTAGGATGAATGATAAATAATTATTGACTAGTGCATAACAATAAAGTATTAAGGAATAATTATAATGAATAATCCTTAATGATTAAGTAGAAATCAATTACAATTAATAACTACATCCATAGGTAGTAAATGAAAGTTGCATTAATTTAATTACACTAATTACAATTCATGGGAATATTTCTTAGCTATCTGCAGGCTTATCACTTTGGGGGTTCCGGCGGAGCACCCCCAATCCCGCGAGGGCCAGCGGCGCGGAACCCCCAACCCCGAAGGGCGAGCGCGGCGGCTGGCCGCTGTAACTAGGAATGTGTGTCGACCTCGTGGTTGTAGTAGTCTGCCCTCGGGCTCCATCCCTTTACCTTGTTCATCAATGGTGTACCTTGTGTGCCTTCCGTAGTCGGTTCTGGAAGTATTAAGGCAGTAAGGGTGGGCAGAAATGGGCATGCAGTATGAACGTGACGGGCCAGGAACCTACCCCTTAAGGGTACTGCTGGAATTAGTTTGTAAGAGGAGGGGGACATTTCCGGAAGCGAACTGGGCAAGTGTCATTAATGGATAAAGCCAGGGTGATACCCTGTGGAAACTCTGAAAGGGAACACTGACACAGGGAATAGGAGTGACTAGAGGAGAAAGGAAGAGAAAAAGATCTTCCAGGAAACTAGTCTGTAGCGAAGTAAGGTGTTATAAAAATAAATGGTGGGCTTGCTATGGGGAATTGGTACTATTAAGGGGTAAGGGTAGTTAGAAAACAGAGTTATCAAATAGGGGAGAGTTAAAAGGCCAGGCCCCCCAAAATAAATTATCCCCAGTAATAATACTTGCTACTAGACCATGTCAGTCTAAGGGTTGATCAATACACTCCCACACAGGAAGAAGGGATACTCTGTTCTAAGGTACTTATTTATTAACCCCTTAACAACCCCCCCCCATACACACACCAATAACAATAATAATAATTACTTAACCACCCTATCTTACGTTAAAGCCTTGGTCCACGAAGGCAGGATACAAGGTTTACATAGAGAACAAGCTAGGGTAAAATACTATTGGATAAGCACTGAAGCTGGATGCAGCTTAGGGTAATGAAACCACGTGGGACCCTAATACAAAACACAACACTTAGGGGGTACCCAAAACACTGGCAAATACTACCCCCAGGTCTCACCAATATTTACTACCAGAGTAGGTACACTTAAAAACGCCCCATACTTAACTTAATGGTACAGGAACTTCAGGTAAGGGAAATAAGTAAGAGGAGAAGGGAGGAGAGTAGGGGTGCAGCCACAGAGTAGGTCTCGTCCCCACGAACACCAGCCAGAAGAAGAACGCTCCTAGCGACCAGCTAGGCCTCCCGCATGTCGTGGTGCCGGAAGGAGCCTAATTGATCATGCAGCTAAGCACATTAAAGATCTTCCCCTATGCAACGTATTGTTACTTTACAAATGATTAATGTATTAGTAAACATAGTTGATGCCTATGTTATTATTTAATAATCAACCCCTAGCTCAATCTTTAAATGCTCTTTGAGAAACAAGAATAGTCTTACGTCTGGCAGGGAAGATACAAACAATTGCCACTCGTGATGCGCTCAACTGTACTATAAGAAAGTTTAATAGCTCACTTTTGACCTCTGGTTTCCACTGTGGAACCCAGGGTCATAACACTCCTCCCCCTTCAGAGAGAGAAAAAAAATGTGACTACTAGAATAGTAGTCATATTTTTATATTGTAAGGGTATACAGAGAATAAAAAGGAAAATTAATGACAAAAAAAAAAGAATCAATCAAAAACAACAATTTCTCTGCAAGAAAAATACAAAGGAATTCTCTGAAAAAAAAACACATACACAAAAAAAAAAACAGGGAAGTAAATAATTTGGACACGGAATATTTAATGTCACAGGAGAACCTAAAAGAAAAAAATAACTAAAGCATGACAGTTGGTAAATGGCTTCCTGTGGCTCAGATGAATGTTATTCAGGCAACCGGGACAGAGCGTCGGCTATCACGTTGAGTCGGCCCGGTAGGTGGGTAATGGAATGATTGAAGTCCTGTAGGTACAACACCCACCTGAGGATGCGTTTATTCTTACCCTTCATCTGAGTCAGGAAGACTAGTGGGTTATAGACCGTGTACACTTCCACTATATTACCTGTGAGGTAAACTTCGAACTTTTTACATGTTAACACTAGCGCCAACGCCTCTTTTTCTACCACTGAATAATTGCGTTGCGCCTTGTCAAATTTCACAGAGTAATAATATACTGGGTGTTCCACCTGATCATCCCCAGTTTGCAACAACACTGCACCAGCACCCGAGTCAGACGGATCAACATGAATTTTAAAAGGTCGGTCGAACCTTGGACTAGCAAGCACTGGGGCGGAAGCTAAGATCAATTTCAAATTTTTAAATGCCTCTGCACAGTCTGATGACTGTAACGGGGGGGGGGTGGAAGACTTGTGTAGAAATCAAAAACAAAGTAAAAAGGAAGAAGGAGAGAGGAGGAGGGAAGAGAAGGGATGGGAGAGAGGGGATGGGTAGGTAGAACATGGGGGAGGTTGAGGCAGGGACTGAGGTGGGAAGAGGCGAGCGGGAATAGAAAACGGGAAGAGGGGAGGCAGGAGGGAGAGAATGAAGGAGGAGGAGTAGAGTGATGTAAGAGGAATAAGAAGAAAGGGGAGAATAGACTGGACTTTATTCTATCTATGATCTATCTATGATGTTATTCTAAGATGTTCTGATGTTTGCTGCCACCACCTGTCATTGAATCTAAATTCACTTCCACTTAAACAATGCGACAGGAACACTGTTTAATTTAGTTATCTCTCACGTGTTCATCAAGATATCTCTCTAGCCTTAACTCTCACTTGTGGGGACATTGATTCAAAAAGAGGACTAAACAAAAGTCAAGTTTGTTATTCTACACAGATATTTATTGAATCCAAACTTTCTCAAATTATTCCAATTAACGATTCTACACAGATATTTATTGAATCCAAATTTTCTCAAATTATTCCAATTAACACTTTGACATCCTACTATTTAACACAATATTAACCAAATTAAAAGGGGGGGGGGGGGATCACCCACTCCATACACGCCCACACCATACATGGCTAAATGGTTCAGCTCGTCACCACTAAGACACCCAATCAAGACAATGCATTACTGACACTCTTACCTCACAACTCAGACGGATACACCCTGAGGGTGCCTGGAGTGTCACCCGTCAGGGTGGGGAAGCTGGCTGGTCACCTCTCTCTGTAAGGCGGCCGCTAACTGAATCTCCCAGCCCTCCCCAACATGGGGAAAGCTGTGTACTCTCTTCCTCATGCCCAAATAAGGCCCGAGAAGCAAAACTAACCCTTATAGGACCCAGGCGGGTCCTGCAGTACACAAGGCACCTCTTTGTTCAATAGTACTCAGCACAAGCCAGCCCACTCCTCCACTACCGCAGCCTCCTCACCAACACACACCCACACCCACACGCACACACACACACACACACACACACACACAGCACATATCAAGCGGATAACATCAGCGGCATATGCCAGGCTGGCCAACATACGAACGGCATTCAGAAACTTGTGTAAAGAATCATTCAGAACTTTGTATACCACATATGTCAGGCCAATCCTGGAGTATGCAGCCCCAGCATGGAGTCCATATCTAGTCAAGGATAAGACTAAACTGGAAAAGGTTCAAAGGTTTGCCACCAGACTAGTACCCGAGCTGAGAGGTATGAGCTACGAGGAGAGACTACGGGAATTAAACCTCACTTCGCTGGAAGACAGAAGAGTTAGGGGGGACATGATCACCACATTCAAGATTCTGAAGGGGATTGATAGGGTAGATAAAGACAGTCTATTTAACACAAGGGGCACACGTACTAGGGGACACAGGTGGAAACTGAGTGCCCAAATGAGCCACAGAGATATTAGAAAGAACTTTTTTAGTGTCAGAGTGGTTGACAAATGGAATGCATTAGGGGGTGATGTGGTGGAGGCTGACTCCATACACAGTTTCAAGTGTAGATATGACAGAGCCCGATAGGCTCAGGAATCTGTACACCTGTTGATTGACGGTTGAGAGGCGGGACCAAAGAGCCAGAGCTCAACCCCCGCAAACACAACTAGGTGAGTACAACTAGGTGAGTACACACACAAGTACAACTCACAATTATACTTCACAATTATTCATGAAAGAGTGCAAAATACTTGCTCTGTTACATATCCCCCTATCTCCCCCAAAATGAAGCTTTTTGTAGTGGGATCATCCAATCAAGATTGAATCACACTCGAAAACTTCATTTAGTGGAGACATAAAAATAAAAAAGTAAGAATAAACATATCAACAAGGTGCATAAAAAAATACAAGAAAATACATTCTAAGAAAAAAAATAATTACAAAATCCTAGCTAAAATATTTCAGTACAAATTTTCACTGGGTCTATTCTTTTAAACAAATATTTTTTTTTCAATACTTTTCAGCATACTAAAATGTCTTATAAAAGTCTCTGAAGATGTGGCACTGGGAGACACGATTTGCAGGCAGGAATGAGGGTCGTGGCAATGCTTCCCGATTCATGAGCTTCCGGATGCTGCTCCTTCAGGCGCCACAACAACGCTGTTAATCGGGGTCAGAGCCAAGAGCCTACTAGGTGCACTATACCGCTTACTCGGCAGCCCCCGTCACGTCAGGGTCAGCCCACGCCGGGCATCTACTGGCCAGCGTTTTTGGGGTCCTGGCGCGACCATTGGGGCGGCAATTTTCACTCCGAAACTACAGACCCGCGCTGCTCTTCCAGCGACGTCCTTCTGCCCACATCCCTCGACGGAGTCTTCGGTCTGTACTGTCACGCTGCCTCACACACGGCCATAAGATGATGTGTCTGCCAGCAAGTGGCAGCCAATAAAGGCAACCGGGCTGGTCTTGAAAGAACGTCCTTGCGTGTAGTGCTCCCAACACCAAGCACCAGACTAAGTGCCAAGTGTGAGCATCTTCTTGGGCCCCACTAGTGACCAATGACCATCACTAGGGGCCGGGCGCCAACCGTCACAGGCTGGTCGTATACGGTGGCCCATGCATCTTCTTCTTTCTTCCTTCTTCTTTCTTCTCTCTTCTTTCTTCTTCTTTCTCTCTTCTTTCTTCTTCCTTCTTTCTCGTTCAACCAGTGGGGTCGTCGACAGGACAACCTGGGGGTCCACTGGGGTCCAACGGGGTTGCCTAAAGTTGGTAACCGGCAACATGGGGTCCAATGGGGTCGTCTTAATAATAACAGACAACCAGAGTCCACCGTAGTCAGCTTGGGGTCCACTGGAGGTTGCCGTGCGAGGATGACAGGCAACATGGGGTCCACTGGGGTCCGTTGTTGATGAACCGATGGTAATGGACCGGACTGGGGTCGTTCTTCTTCCGCTACCAGTGGGGTCGTCGACAAGACAACCTGGGAACCGCTGGGGTCCTGATGATAGTGGGACATCGTCATCTGGGGCCCAATTTTGGGTACCCCGGTGATATTGGGGACTACTGAGGACAGCCTGAGAGGCTTATCCTCCATGAATGCAGACTGGGGTCGTACTTGAGGCGTGACTGAAGGTGTCACTCTTGAAGCCTCTGTGTGGGGAACGACCCGAGGGTCGTCCCGGGGTCCGTCTGGACCTGTAGTGCCCCACCACTGGTCCACAGCTGGTCGGTGGACGTCTGCATGAGGGATGACCTTGAGAGAGAGAGTACTGCTCCGCCCTGGTGGTCGCGGAGGTTGTTGGTAGTCAACACACTCGTCCTCCCCTGGGAGTCTTCAAACATAACTCCTCCACTCCAACCTGAGAAAAGAGTGTAAGAGCCACAGTATGCTGTCGAGGACCAGGTGTCAATAGTGAAATGTGCTAAAACGAGCATAGTCTTCCCCAAGCCAAGTATAGTCGAGCACTGGACTGACTGATCTTTAAAACCGAACATAATGAAAATTAACTCCACAAAAGCTACACCTCTAGCTCTGAACTTCTCCCACATATAACAAAATACACAATAAATCACTTACACTATGTAAAAGCTTAACCTGCCATTTAATTTCTAGGTTTCTAATGCTAGATAGTTAATCTAGGGACTATTCTAATTCAATTTAAGATTAACTCTCGTGGTGATTAAAACTACGATTGTTCCTCGGTAAGCTACGCCTGCTAACTACGTCTGACCCGCCCTTGGGGAAAAACATCCAACACTAGCAGCCGTCCTCCCTAAGACACAATTCACGACCAGAATGTTTGAGGTCAGTCTCGCTGCCAACATGACCCCCTCTATGATGATAACTCAGCTACACTCTAGGTGACGGAGCACCGTCTGCGGCCTTATCGTTAAGATCTAGAACTCGAGGCAACTCCATGTACCTCAGAAATGTATCAGTAAGCGTCCTTCACTGATAATTTCCCAGACAACCTGCCGAACAGATTGCTGTACAACCTATAACTGGGTTGTACACCCCTGGAAGCTATGAAGAGAAACGAGAACTAATTTCTGTCCATAGATTTCAGAGCGAAGCGCATACCCCAAACTTTCTCTAGTTTCCCGTATGTCGCACTAATCATAACACTTAAAATACGTGTGGCTCCGAGCAACGAATCGCGAGCCCGCTTAGTCCTATGCTTATTCCCTACACTTAATTATATACACTAGTATACAGCAAGGCCAGTGTCACCAACACCGCCTCACTAGACTGCCTCATACACAAGCAGCCTCTTACAGAATGATAATCTCAAAATTACCACTAAGTTTAACAAAAAACTTATTATGATTCTTTAATTTCAATGAAAATAACTCTACATTTTAATGTATGGCACACGTCATGTTAACAAAATCGCCAAACTCGCGAATTAAAATGAAACTCGCCAATATAAAAATCGCCAAATTAAAATCGCGAAAATCGCCAATTTTCTAGTCACTAAGTTTCTCTACTAGTAGCTGGTCTGAGCTCACAAGACACGTGAGTCGAGGATAATTAATATCCCACCGCTTTCACCATTGTAACGGGGGGGGGGGGGGGTGGAAGACTTGTGTAGAAAATCAAAAACAAAGTAAAAAGGAAGAAGGAGAGAGGAGGAGGGAAGAGAAGGGATGGGAGAGAGGGGATGGGTAGGTAGAACATGGGGGAGGTTGAGGCGAGCGGGAATAGAAAACGGGAAGCGAACGGGAAGAGGGGAGGCAGGAGGGAGAGAATGAAGGAGGAGGAGTAGAGTGATGTAGGAGGAATAAGAAGAAAGGGGAGAATAGACTGGACTTTATTCTATCTATGATCTATCTATGATGTTATTCTAAGATGTTCGGATGTTTGCTGCCACCACCTGTCATTGAATCTAAATTCACTTCCACTTAAACAATGCGACAGGAACACTGCTTAATTTAGTTATCTCTCACGTGTTCATCAAGATATCTCTCTAGCCTTAACTCTCACTTGTGGGGACATTGATTCAAAAAGAGGACTAAACAAAAGTCAAGTTTGTTATTCTACACAGATATTTATTGAATCCAAACTTTCTCAAATTATTCCAATTAACGATTCTACACAGATATTTATTGAATCCAAATTTTCTCAAATTATTCCAATTAACACTTTGACATCCTACTATTTAACACAATATTAACCAAATTAAAAGGGGGGGGGGGGATCACCCACTCCATACACGCCCACACCATACATGGCTAAATGGTTCAGCTCGTCACCACTAAGACACCCAATCAAGACAATGCATTACTGACACTCTTACCTCACAACTCAGACGGATACACCCTGAGTGTGCCTGGAGTGTCACCCGTCAGGGTGGGGAAGCTGGCTGGTCACCTTCTCTCTCTGTAAGGCGGTCGCTAACTGAATCTCCCAGCCCTCCCCAACGTGGGGAAAGCTGTGTACTCTCTTCCTCATGCCCAAATAAGGCCCGAGAAGCAAAAATAGGACCCAGGCGGGTCCTGCAGTACACAAGGCACCTCTTTGTTCAATAGTACTCAGCACAAGCCAGCCCACTCCTCCACTACCGCAGCCTCCTCACCAACACACACCCACACGCACACACACACACACAAGTACAACTCACAATTATACTTCACAATTATACATGAAAGAGTGCAAAATACTTGCACTGTTACATGACCACTTAAATTTAACGGCCTTCCGCAACAAGTCTGTGAGAGGAGTGGCAACACTGGAAAAGTTCTGACAAAAGCGTCGATAGTACGCACACATACCGATAAATCTTTGATCGTCCTTTTTAGACTTTAGCACTGGATACTCCAGAATGGCACTGATTTTATCTTGCCGAGGTAACACTTTTCCTTGGCCCACTTCATAACCGAGGTACGTCACTGTGCCTTGGCCAAAATGACACTTTTTAGCATTTAAGGTAAGATTTGCCTTTTTCAAGATTGTGAACAACTGGCGTAACCTAGCAATGTGGTCAGCCCAATTACTGTCAAAAAGCACGATATCATCTAAATACGCCCGACAATTTAGCACCTTAGCGAGCAGAGAGTTCATAAGTCTCTGGAACGTGGCAGGGGCATTACGCAAGCCGAACGGTAACACTTGATACTCAAAAACCCCCTCGAGTGTCACGAACGCAGTTAGTTGTTTAGCACGTTCAATGAGTGGGATTTGATAATACCCCCTCGAGAGGTCGAATTTCGAGACGTACTTGGTGTTTCCCAGCTCGTCGATGCAGTCCACGAGGAGGGGCAGCGGATAGGCATCCACAATAGTCACCTTGTTGAGCTGCCGATAGTCGGTGCATAATCGCCAGGAGCCGTCTGGTTTGGGGACCAAAAGGCAGGGCGAGCACTAAGAGCCCTGGCTCGGCCGGATGAGGCCGTGCTGGAACAAGAAGTCGACCTCCTCCCGTACGATGGCCTTCTTTTCTGGACTCATCCGATAGGGTTGAAGGCGAATGGGGGTGTAGTCCGTCAACTTGACATCATGGTAAATGGCATCAGTCTGGGTCGGGACCTCCCCGAACAGACTGGAGAATTCATCAAGCAACGACTGCACCTCTTCACGTTGGGCCACCAGCAAATGGGACAGTTCCTCCTCCACAGCATTCACAGGACTAAAATTATTGAAAATGAGATTAGTTGGGTTCCCAGAACAATCATCCCCTCTCTCACTGGAAATGGAAACGGAAACATTGGTTAGTGCAATGGGCCTGGGGCCCTGGAACTTCTTCAGCCGATTTACATGTACGAGCATTACCTGGTTACGTTTGTCAGAGTGCCTCACTTTGTACGTGAGGTCCCCAGTCTTTTCTGTCACAATGTAGGGGCCTTCGTACTTGTGGGACATAGTGTTCCCTAGTCGAGGCTTTAATACCAGGACAGGGTCGCCAGGCTGAAATACCCGTAACTTAGATTTAGCATCGTTACGTTCTTTCATCTTTTCTTGGGCCTTGCCAAGATACTTTAATGCAGCCGCCTTGCAGTCCTTAAGTCTCTGGTGGTGTTGCGCAAAGAAAGCCGAACCTTCGGTTAACGTTACGTTCCCTAACAGATTCTCCTGTAACATTTGCAAGGGTCCACGAACTTTATGGCCAAAGACTAACTCAAAAGGAGAACAACCCAGTGAACTTTGTAACTCCTCTCTAGCAGCAAACAAAACATATGGCAAGTTCTCATCCCAGAAGGTGTGGGAACTCTCGCACGATGTCTTCAACATCTGCTTCAGATTTAGATGGAAACGTTCAATTACCTCCTGACTCTGTGGATGGTATGGGCTGGAAACCTTATGAGTTATTCCATGGTCCTTACAAAATTGCTCAAAAATATCAGACTTAAAGTTAGTACCATTGTCAGTTTGCTCGACCCGAGGCAGTCCAAAAGTGGAAAAAAATTGCAACAAACGAGCAACAACAGTTTTTGCTTGGATGTTCCTTACAGCAAAAGCCTCTGGGTAACGAGTAGTGATACACATCATCGTGATTACGTAAATATTACCAGACTTAGTTCTAGGTAATGGTCCAACACAGTCCATTACCACATGAGAAAATGCATGGTTCCTCTGGCACAACAATAGGCCTTAGAGGAGCTTTAGGTGGAGTCTGGTTTGGTTTCCCAACCAGTTGACAAACAATACACGCATTACAAAATTTTGCCACATCGCTTTTCAGTTTGGGCCAGAAAAAATACTTTAAAATTTTGTGATACGTACTATTAATACCTTGATGTCCCCCTATAGGATCATCATGAGCAGCTGCCAAAACTCTTTCTCTATAGCAGGTCGGCAACATAACCTGGTGGACTACCTCCCACTCATTTGACAAGGGAGCACTCTGTGGTCTCCATTTTCTCATCAAAATCCGATCATTGTAGTAGTACCCAGTTGCTGCGTCTACAATTTCCTCCATAGAGACAGCTGTCTCATGACAATCTGCAAAAGTGGGGTCAGCTTTCTGTAACTCACTCAAGGAGGCATCTAGGCCTTGGTCAGATGCCATTGGCCGAGGCTCAACAGGGTTCTCCTCCACCTCCCCACTACTCTCGGTGGGTGGCGGTGGCAGGCTCTCCACAATATCCTCGGCCATGTCATCGAGTCGGGCCATGAATGTGTCCGCGAGGTCCAATTGTTTTTCACCACTCGGAAAGTTCCTCGTGTCCTCGGGATTTACCACCTTGGCAAGCACAGGGCTGCCCTTACATTTAAGTCCCATCGACCTGGTCACTGCGCATGCAGGGTACACAACATTATTTTTTTTTTTTTTTTGAGATATATACAAGAGTTGTTACATTCTTGTACAGCCACTAGTACGCGTAGCGTTTCGGGCAAGTCCTTAATCCTACGGTCCCTGGAATACGATCCCCTGCCGCGAAGAATCGTTTTTTCATCCAAGTACACATTTTACTGTTGCGTTAAACAGAGGCTACAGTTAAGGAATTGCGCCCAGTAAATCCTCCCCGGCCAGGATACGAACCCCTGACATAGCGCTCGCGGAACGCCAGGCGAGTGTCTTACCACTACACCACGGAGACTGATCAAATTATAGCAATTATACTCTGCGACGGGTGGATCCAGGCAAACCTTAGGGGTAGGCAACATAATAGGCAGTCTGGAGTCCCCTACCTTATCCCTTGCTAAATCATTACCAACTATTACATCAACATTAGGGAAAGGTAGGTATGAAGTGACTCCGACTGTACAAACATCCTTGTGGAAATCAGATTCCAGGGTAACCTTATGGAGGGGTACTTCTCGAGTATCACTAGTGACACCCTCGACCAGTACCACCTCTCCAGTGTCGAGAGTGTTGGCACCTTGCAACACACTCTCTAAAATTAAAGTCTGGATGGCACCGGTGTCTCGGAAGATCACCACGTCCTTCCAGGAAGAACCCTCAGACAAAAGTAGTCTCCCTTTCAATAAGAATGGGGTAAGCAGGTCCAACCACTGTGGGTTGGAGGTCTTACCCCCTCACTCTTCCGAAGGCCTCAAGCCCTGTGTCACAACTAGAGCATTGGGTTTTTTTTCCAGGTACAGTTGCCAACAACGGCTAATAATGTGGTTTGGACGTTTACAGTGACCACAGATACGTCGGGGAGAAGAGACATTACTAACAGAATTACCCTTCGGTTCACCCTTAGGTACCGTGGGGCTAGACACTTTAATAGGGTTAGTTATGTTTGAAACAGAAGGTGCATTAGTTAAAGGGTTAGAATGAGCTGGTCTGGACTGGCTGTGGGTATAAGTTTTGCTACTCTGTGGGGTATAATTATTTTTATTGGGCCTTGTTTCTCGCCAATTGGTAGTTTTCTGCCAACTTGGCCAAATCCCCTATTTTAGAATTTACCTCTACCCTTCCTCTTTTATACTGAGCTACAATATCTGGTATACTATCTATAAACTGTTCTATTAACATAATATTCTTAAGTGCCTCGTATGTTTCGGCTTTAGCCGAGCGAATCCATTTATCAAACAATCTAATTTGATCATTAGCAAATTCAGTGAGCGGTTGGATGTGAGTAGGCCTAAGGTTGCGATAAGCTTGGCGGTGAGCTTCAGGAGTAATTTCATATGCCTGCAAATTTGTTCCCTTACTTTATCATATTCAAAACACTCTTCATCAGGCATATTTATAAAAATATCTTGGGCCTTACCCCTAAGTCTTCCCTGTAGGATTTTCACCCACTCTTCCTTTGGCCAGTTCATGGAATGGCCAATCTCTGAAAATGGTTGAAAAACCTTTCAGGGTCTGACTCTGAAAATTCAGGCAAGTTATGCTTTTTCTCATAATGCCTGGGCTTTGAATCCCCGGCAGGTGGTGGTCCCGTGGCATTCGCTTTAATTCTAGCCTCCTCGGTTTTGAGTCTTTGCTCCTCTAATTTTATTTTTGCTAACTCTAGAGTTAACTCTCTGTCCCTATGAGCTGCACTTTCTGCTTGTCTAGGCTGGCATAAAGGTGTATCACTTGCCAATAGTTCTTCATCAATACAATGTTGTAATATTTCGTTCACCAAAGTCCACTTTTTATCCGCGTCATTTAATTCTAGGCCAAATTCCTTGCCTAACAATACTAAATTAGACTTGGTGAGTTTCTTTATCTCTACCGCTGAAGGCTCCTTTGCCAGTCTCTGCATTTCAGATGACATCACTAATAATTTTAGCTCCTAGCCAAAGAAAAAATTAAAAATAAAAATTGAAAAAAAGAAACAAAAATTTGCACGGCCCCTAACACAATGCCACACTAACCTTAATCGTGAAGGGATCCAGCTGGGTGTCCAGTCAGTGCAAGAATGTCCTTTGCTAGATGAGCTGGACCCTAGGCTAGCACACAACCGTTCTGCGGAAAACAAAAAATTTTAGTTTTGGCACTCAAGAATCTAATTTTTTACAATTATAAAGTTCCTCCCGGACTGGCCAACCACTTGTTAAATAAAAGGAGTGTCTGTTCTATGGGGAATCTAGTGCTATTCAGGGGGTAAGGTCAGTCAGAATAAAGATGTATCTATTTGGGGAGATCAGTAAGGCCCGGCCCCCAAGGAAAACTAGAAGTAGCGCTGACTACTTGGCTACACAACAAGGTCAATCTAGGGAATGATCAAGATCTCCTACACAGGAAGAACGATACTCTTATAATTCATGTACTTATGTATTAACCCCTTAACAACCCCCCATATACACTCACACCAGTAACAATAATAATAATAACTTTACCACACTACCTTACGTTAAAAGCCTTGGTCCACATAAGCAGGATACAAGGTTTTACACTGAACAATGAATCTTCCAGTACTGATGTTAAGGACTATCTTACAGGTAACTATCCACAGTCTCTGTACCTAAAGCCTACTAATTCCACTGATGTCAATGAGATAATCCTTTCCCTTAAAACCAAGTCTAGTGCCCTCGAGGAGATACCAACTTTAATTTACAAAAAAGCCTCCAGATCTTTAGCCCCTGCTATTGTATTGCTCTTCAACAAGTCACTTGAACTCCAAACCTTTCCAGACATTCTAAAAAAAGCAAGAGTAACCCCTGTCCACAAATGTGGTGATCTCACAGATGTTAACATACAGACCTATATCAATCCTGCCTAACTTGTCAAAAATATTCGAAAAACTAATCTACAAGCAGCTTTACTCTTTTTCTAGCCAAACACAATATACTTAGCTCTTGTCAATATGGCTTCAGACCCAAAAAAGCACTAACGATGCACTTATTAGTATGATTAACTTGATTCACGCAGCTCTTGATAAAAAGGAGTTCCCTGTTGGGTTATTTGTGGACCTGCGTAAGGCTTTTGACACTGTCAACCACCAAAACCTTCTTTTATTTATTTATTTATTTATTTATTTATTTATTTATTTATTTATTTATATATACAAGAAGGTACATTGGGTTAGTGAGAATACATTGGATAGTACAGTATTTACATTCTTGTAGAGCCACTAGTACGCACAGCGTTTCGGGCAGGTCCTTAATCTAGCAGATAATTTTAAGTAGGTAATTTCAATCAGAATTGATAAATGATAAAGATACATTACAAGAGAAAAATGAGATGAGAGAGATAAGTAGGAATATTAAAGCACATTGTTATATTAAAGCTCTGATTGATTACATTGACAGCTTGATTAGTAATTTAAACAAGGTTAATAGACACCATACAGCAGATTAACAGCACATATAAGACAGCAATGATCACAATGGTAAAGATGTTCAGATTGGGTACATAAAGATTGGGAGACTGGGTAGCAAAAGATACAGATAAACAAGATTTATAAACACCATACCACAGATTGACAGCACATATAAGAAAACAGCAATGAACACAATGGTAAAGATGTTCAAATTGGGAACATAAAGGTTGGGAGATTGGGTAGCAATTGATACAATGCAATTTTAAAGCAAAAAGTGAAAAACTATGAAGATGAAATTAGGTACTTTTTAGTATTGATTTTGAATGATGTAAAAGTTGGACAGCTTTTCAATTCAGTAGGGAGTGAGTTCCATAAACTGGGTCCCTTTATTTGCATAGAGTGTTTACACAGATTAAGTTTAACTCTGGGGATATCAAAGAGATATTTATTTCTGGTGTGGTGATAATGGGTCCTATTACATCTATCCAAGAAGAGTTTCAGACAAGGATTTGCATTTAAGAACAGGGTTTTGTAAATGTAGTTGACACAAGAGAATTTGTGGAGTGAGATTATGTTTAGCATGTTTAGGGAGTTAAACAAGGGGGCTGTGTGTTGTCTGAAAGCAGAATTTGATATTATTCTGATAGCAGATTTTTGCTGGGTGATGATGGACTTGAGGTGGTTTGCAGTGGTTGAACCCCATGCACAGATACCATAGTTGAGATAGGGATAGATTAGTGCATAATATAGAGAGATGAGAGCAGAGTTAGGAACATAATATCTGATTTTGGAGAGTATACCAACTGTTTTAGAGACTTTCTTAGTTATGTGTTGTATGTGGGTACTGAAGTTGAGTCTCTTGTCTAGGAATATGCCAAGAAACTTTACATCATTTTTATTGCTAATGTTTACATTGTCAATCTGAAGCTGAATTGCATTTGTAGATTTGCTTCCGAATAGGATGTAGTAGGTCTTTTCTATGTTAAGTGTTAGTTTGTTGGTTGACATCCATAAGTGGACTTTTTTTAGTTCATTATTAACAACACCATTTAGTGTATGTGGGTTGGGGTTGGAGTAGATGAGGGTAGTATCATCAGCAAACAAAATAGGTTTCAGAATGTTAGAGACATTAGGCAGATCATTAATATATATAAGAAAAAGAAGAGGTCCCAAGATGCTGCCCTGTGGCACTCCAACAGTTATTGGTAGAATGGGAGAGATTATATTATTGATGGCTACACATTGGTGTCTATCACTAAGATAGGATTGGATATAGTCCAGTGCATGGCCTCGGATTCCATAATGATGGAGTTTACTTAAGAGGTAATCGTGATTAACAGTATCAAAGGCCTTTCTCAGGTCAATGAAGAGTCCAATTGGAAACTCATTTTTGTCAAGAGCTGAGTAAATTATACCAAGGAGACTAATAATTGCATCATTGGTACTCTTTTGAGAGCGGAATCCAAACTGACAGGGGCTAAGAATGTCGTAATTCTTCTTAAATTACATCATTATGGAGTCAGAGGACACTCCCTGCAATACCTCAAATCTTATCTTACTGACAGGCTCCAGTATGTTTCTGTGAATAATACAATTTCTCCCACCCTACCCATCAACATTGGTGTTCCTCAGGGCAGCATACTTGGCTCTCTCATCTTTCTTCCAAATGCCTCCCAACACCTCAAACCAATTCTATTTGCTGACGACACAACCTTCATTTACTCCAGTCCTGACCCCCTTGCTCTAAATGCCACAGTAAATACTGAGCTAGAGAAAGTCCATCTTTGGCTTACTGCCAACAAACTCACCCTTAATATTGACAAAACGTTTTATATTCTGTTTGGCAATAAATCCTCTAATCAAATAAATCTCAAAATAAACAATACCCAAATTTGTAACAAATTAGATGGCAAATTCCTTGGCGTTCTCATCGACCACAAGCTGAATTTCCAGGGACACATTCTAAATATATCAAAAAATGTTTCAAAAACTGTTGGCATTCTTTCTAAGATCAGAAATATGTACCCCGCCCTGCCCTGGTGACTCTCTATTACTCCCTCATCTATCCATATCTCAACTATGGTATTTGTGCTTGGGGTTCTACTACCCAAAATCACTGACGTCCTCTAATTACTCAACACAAAGCTGCTATTAGGACAATATCCAACTCTGGCCCCAGACATCACTCGGTACCCCTACTCAAATCACTGAATATGTTAGATATTAAGTCATTGCACATTCTCTCATGTGTATTATACATATATAAAACGCTGAACTGTAATGTCAATCCTGACCTCAAAAGATTCATTGAAGGTTGTAACAGAACCCATGAGCACCACACCAGAAATAAATACAGTTTTGATATTCCTAGAGTACGTCTTAATCAAACTAGAAATGCTCTTCAAATCAAGGGACCCAGAATGTGGAATGATCTTCCCAACCATGTTAAAGACAGTACCTCTCTCAACCAGTATAAGTTAAAAACGAAGCACTACCTAATAAATTCCCTGTAACCTACCTTACCCCTCTGTTGTCAACCCATGTATGTTTTTTTTTCAAAACAACGCTGTTTGAATGTAATTTTCTGTAATAATTTGTTAATTGTATTTGTGCTGCTTTTTCAGCCATGTTCCCCCCTCTTTTACCTCTATTTTTATTTGTTCTCAACACATTTTATTCTTTTTACCCATTAGTATTAAGCTTTAGTCATTAATGTTTTTCCTGCCCGAAACGCTTTGCGTAATAGTGGCTTTAGGCATTGTATGTACTAGCTCTATTTATTAATCCAACAAACTCTGTAAAATCTCTTTATGTATGTACCTTACCTAAATAAACATTATTTATTTATTTATTTATTATAACACAAGCTAGGGTAAAGCTCTACTATTGAATTACTTGAAGTTAGAGTCAGCTTAGAGTAGGGGGACCACGTGGTTCCAATGGAACCCCCTTTAGAATAACTAGTAATATAAACTCTAAAAACACCTACTACACACAAAATATACTACTCTACACATAGAACATGAGTATGCCAGAGATTGAATAATGTACTCAGTATATACTTATCTTGAACAAGACACAGAAATAAGGAAACGAAGAGGAAGGAGAGGAGATTCCTTTCACCACAGCCAGCCACCAGAGAAGGCCGCTTCAGCCCAGATCAGCCTCCCGCATTCGTGTGGTGCCGGGAAGAGCCTAATTGATCGTGCAGCTATACACATTAAAACATTTTCCCCTATGCCTCCTATTGTTACTTTACTCGTTCTAAGGATAGTTAATCTTATAACAATGTTACTTAATCCACAACAAGTTCAAGAGTCTGAATGCTTTGTGAGCAACAAGAATTGTCTTACGTCTGGCAGGGAAGATACGAACAATTACACGTCGACAAGCGTGTCCACTACTACAAGGTAGTTTATTTAGTTCAATTTTGACCTCTGGTTTCCAACTAAAGAACCCAAGGTCGTAACAATGTCTGAGGACTAAATTAACTTAAAATGTACCCCCGTAGTAGTAAGCATAGCCTAGTGACATGGCAAACATGTTCTGCAGAAACCTAATGGCAGAAGAAATGTAATTAGAACTAGGTATAACAGTCAGGACACAAAGGGGAAATAAAGTGTATAGACACAACACTTAACGGAGCCCGACCAAGACATAATGGGAAATCCTAGAATTAACAGGCGGGCAGAAAATACCTATAGTGACTGGGGAAAACTGATATGACAAATGGGAGTTTTCCCAGGGCGTGAGGCCGGTTGCCAAGGAATAAGGAAAAGGGTTTCCTGACTCTTACTAGCACCTAGACTGGGCAAAGGATTAGCTGCGGACAGCGGGACACTTGGGGGCCGCGCTGCACCCCCCTCCCCACTTGCGGTGGGGAAGACAGAGGGACACTGGCACAAAGCATGACTGGGAACAGCCACTTGCATGAAGGGGAGGCGGGTGGGAGTTTCGAGTACTGCGACGGTCGGGTGGAGAGAGAGCGAGCCCCTCTCTGCCCCGGAATTTATATGGCCCCGGACTTCCCGCGCATCTGCGCGGGGCGCACTGCGCAACTGTTTCTTTGTCCCCCCTCTTCAGAAACATCTCCGATTTGTATTTCAAATCAGAGGCCATTTCCAGGACCATTTAGGGAGACTGTGGACTGCCCAAGATGAACTGCCCTCTGCAGTACCGCTGCCCCCAGACGTCACCTCTGTGGACACAAAACGTCATCAATGACCTTGCCGATACTGGTGAAACTAGGAAATACCACTAACCCACTAGGCAGTTGACATTGTGCTCTGTAGCACACACTAGGTGGTGCTGGTCTTGATTCGCCACCTCACCAGAGGTCACTCATAACGACCCCTCTGGCTGACCCAAGCAGGCATCTTTAGCCATTTGCAGGTACTAGATAACCACCACCAGATGACATTGTCCGTTTTACGTACTATTCCCGGGGAAGTTCGGGTGCGGACTCTTAGATGGCACTGGAACTGCCACTCTACCCCCTGACAAGGGTGACGAGTCCGTAACACTCATTTGTTTCGGCTTTAGCCGAGCTAATCCATTTTTCAAACAATCTTATTTGATCGTTAGCAAATTCAGTGAGAGGTTGGTTGTGAGTAGGCCTAAGGTTGCGATAAGCTTGACGGTGTGGTTCAGGCGTAATTTCATATGCCCTCAAAATCCGATCCCTGACTTTACTATAAACAAAACAATCGCTGTCAGGCATGTTTATAAAAATATCTTGGGCTTTACCTCTAAGCCGCCCCTGCAAGATTTTCACCCACTCTTCCTCTGGCAAGTTCATGGACATATCCAGTCTGAAAATGGTTGAAAAACCTTTCAGGGTCTGACTCTGAAAATTCAGGCAAGTTATGCTTTTTATCAGAATGCCTGGGGTTTGAGTCCCTGGCAGGTGGTGGTACAGTGGTATCTACTCTAATTCTTGCTGCCTCATTTTCGAGCCTATGCTCTTCTACTTTAGCATTTTGTTCTGACAGTTTAGCCTCCTGCTCTGCCAGTCTTAACTGGGCTAGTTGTAATTCTAACTCCATATTTCTACTAGCTACACTTTCAGCTGGACTGGGCTGGCATAAAATTGTATCACTTGGCAATAGTTCTTGGTCTATATAATGCTGTAAAATTTCATTCACCAAAGTCCACTTTTTATCAGTGTCGTTTAACTCGAGGCCAAATTCCTTGCCTAACAATACTAAATTTGATTTGGTGAGCTTCTTAATCTCTACCACTGAAGGGTCATTTGCCAGTTCCTGCCTTTTAGCCGCCATCACTAATTAATTTAGCTCCTAACCAAAGAAAAAAATAAAAAATAAAAATCGAAAAAAAACAAAAATTTGCACGGCCCCTATCACCCTCCGTCACTATGTGAAGGAGTGCGAAAAGATACGTGAATTTAGAGACAATTCTATAACCAATGTTCCAGCGATGTGTCAATATTTCATTCAAAATGATCTGCTACCAGAAATTTTAGCCAAATATCCCCAGTTTGCTAACTGTAGGTTTTATTTATTTATTTATATATTTATTTATATGTATACAAGAAGGTACATTGGGTTTGTGAGAATACATTGGATAGTACAGTATTTACACTCTTGTAAAGCCACTAGTACGTGCAGCGTTTCGGGCAGGTCCTTAATCTAACAGATAATTTTAAGTAGGTTATTTCTATCAGAATTGATAAATGACAAAGATACATTGCAAGAGAAAAATGAGATGAGAGTGCTTAGTAAGTATATTAAAGCACATTGTTATATTAAAGCTCTGATTGATTACATTAAATAAATAAATAAATGTTTATTTAGGTAAGGTACATACATACAAGAAATTTTTACAAAGATTGGTGGACTTATAGATAGAGCTAGTACATACAATGCCTAAAGCCATTATTACGCAAAGCGTTTCGGGCATGAAAAACTTAAATGACTAAAGCTTAATACTAATTGAGCATAAAGAGTAAAATGAAAACATGGAATGAAAACATAGCTGAAAAAGCAGCACAAATACAATTCTGTCGACAAACAGTGCTCTTTAAAAAACAAAACAAAAACAGACATTGGTTGACAATAGAGGGGTAAAGTAGGTTACAGGGAATTTATTAGGTATAGCTTCGTTTTTATCTTAAACTGGTTGAGAGAGGTACAGTCTTTAACATGGTTGGGAAGGTCATTCCACAATCTGGGTCCCTTGATTTGTAGAGCATTTCTAGTTTGATTAAGTCGTACTCTAGGAATATCAAAACTGTATTTATTTCTGGTGTGGTGCTCATGGGTTCTGTTACAACCTTCTATGAAGCTTTTGAGGTCAGGATTGGCATTACAGTTTAGCGTTTTATATATGTATAATACGTGTGATATGTATAATATGTATTCTATCAAAAATATTTGAAAAAATTATTTACAAACAGCTCTATTCCTACCTCGTAAAATTCGACATACTCAGCCCCTGCCAGTTTGGCTTCCGGTCCCAAAAGAGCACCAACGATGCAATCATTAGTCTCCTTGACGTTATCTACTCAGCCCTTGACAAAAATGAGTTTCCGATTGGACTCTTCATTGACCTAAGAAAAGCCTTTGATACTGTTAATCACAACTACCTCTTACTTAAACTCCAGCATTATGGAATCCGAGGCCTTGCCCTTGACTACATCTGATCCTATCTTAGTGACAGACACCAATATGTAACCATCAATGATACAACTTCTTCCACTCTACCAATTACCGTTGGAGTGCCACAGGGCAGTATCTTAGGACCTCTTCTATTTCTTATATATATAAACGATCTGCCTAATGTCTCTAATATTCTCAAACCTATATTGTTTGCTGACGATACTACCCTTATCTATTCAAACCTTAACCCACATACACTAAATAATGTTGTGAATAATGAATTAAAAAAAGTCCACTTATGGATGTCAACGAACAAACTAACATTAAACATCGAAAAGACTTACTACATCTTATTTGGAAGCAAATCATCAAATGCAATTCAGCTACAGATAGACAACATTAACATCAGAAATAAAAATGATGGCAAGTTTCTTGGCCTATTCCTAGACAAGAGACTCAACTTCAGCACCCACATTCAACACATAACTAAGAAAGTCTCTAAGACAGTTGGTATACTCTCCAAAATCAGATATTATGTTCCTAACTCTGCTCTCCTCTCACTATATTATGCACTAATCTACCCCTATCTTAATTATGGTATCTGTGCATGGGGGTCTACCACTGCAAACCACCTTAAGCCCATCATCACACAGCAAAAATCTGCTATCAGAATAATAACTAACTCTGCTTTCAGACAACACTCAGCTCCCTTGTTTAAATCCCTAAACTTGCTAAATATTAACTCCCTCCACACATTCTCTTGTGTCAACTACATTTACAAAACCCTGTTCTTAAATGCAAACCATGCTCTGAAACTCTCCCTGGACAGATGTAATAGGACCCTGTTACGACCCTGGGTTCTCCAGTGGAAACCAGAGGTCAAAATTGAGCTATTAAACTTTCTGGTAGTACAGATGAGTGCATATCGAGCGGCAATTGTTTGTATCTTCCCTGCCAGACGTAAGACTATTATTGTTTCTCAAAGAGCATTTAAAGACTGAGCTGGGGGTTGATTATTAAATAATAACATAGGCACCAACTTTGCTTACTAATACTTTCTAATCATTTGTAAAGTAACAATACGTTGCATAGGGGAAGATCTTTAATGTGCTTAGCTGCACGATCAATTAGGCTCCTTCCGGCACCACGACATGGGAGGCCTAGCTGGTCGCTAGGAGGTTCGTCTCTGGCTGGCGTTCGTGCGGACGAGACCTACTCTGTGGCTGCACCCCTAATCTCCTCCCTTCTCCTCTTACTTATTTCCCTTACCTTAAGTTCCTGTACCATTAAGTAAGGTATTGTATGATTTCTAAGTGTACCTTCTCTGGTAGTAACGATTGGTGAGACCTGGGGGTAGTAGTTGCCAGTGTTTTGGGTAACCCTAAGTGTTGTGTTTTGTATTAGGGTACCACGTGGGGTCTCACTACCCTAAGCTGCATCCAGCTTCAGTGCTTATCCAGTAGTACTTTACCCTAGCTTGTTATTAGTGTAAACCTTGTATCCTGCCTATGTGGACCAAGGCTTTTAACGTAAGATAGTGTGCTAAAGTTATTATTATTATTGTTATTGGTGTGAGTGTATATGGGGGGTTGTTAAGGGGTTAATAAATAAGTACATGAATTACAGAGTATTCCTTCTTCCAGTGTGGGAGCGCATTGATCAACCCTTAGACTAACATATATGGTCTAGTAGCAAGTTATTACTACTGTGGATAGTTTATTTTGGGGGCCGGGCCTTTTAGCTCTCCCATATTTGATACTCTTGTCTTCTAACTACCCTTACCCCTTAATAGTACCAGTACCCCATAGAAGCCCCACCCACATATTATTTATAACAGACCCATTATCACCACACCAGAAATAAATATCTCTTTGATATCCCCAGGGTCTATGCAAATTAAGGGACCTAGTTTATGGAACTCACTCCCTAGTGAATTGAAAAACTGTAAAACTTTTGCCTTATTTAAAAGCAAAACCAAAAGGTACCTAACTTCATCTTCTTAGTTTCCTACACTGAGCTTTAAATTTGCTCTGTACCTAGTGTTACCCAATCTCCTAATTTTTATGTAATATCAAACAACCTTATCATTGTGTTCATTGCTGTCTTCTTTTATGTGCTAGCCATATACTGTATTGTGACTACCATTTTTTGTCAACTACCATTCAAGCTGTCATTGCAATCAATCTTATATTGTTTCTGCTGTATTGTGCCTACCAATTTGTTGTCAACTACCATTCAAGCTGTCATTGCAATCAATCTTAGCTACCTATGTGCTTTAATATACTGTCCTTACAATTTTCTCTCATCTTTTTTTTTCATTTCATGTAATCTCTTATCATTTTTTTGTCTATAAATTTTGCAAGTATTTACCTCCTTAAAATTTTCTTAGATTAAGGACCTGCCCGAAACGCTGCGCGTGCTAGTGGCTTTACAAGACTGTATTTACCATATTTGTATCCTCACATTCCTCATGTACATTCTTGTATATGCATAAATAAATAAAATAAATAAATAAACATGAGAGAATGTGCAGTGACTTAATGTCTAACATATTCATTGATGTGAGTAGGGGTACCGAGTGATGTCTGGGGCCAGAGTTTGATATTGTCCTAATAGCAGCTTTGTGTTGAGTAATTAGAGGACGTAAATGATTTTGGGTAGTAGAGCCCCAAGCACAAATACCATAGTTGAGATATGGATAGATAAGGGAGTAATAGAGTCACCAGGGCAGGGCGGGGTACATAATATCTGATCTTAGAAAGAATGCCAACAGTTTTTGAAACTTTTTTTGATATATTTAGAATGTGTCCCTGGAAATTCAGCTTGTGATCAATGAGAATGCCATGGAATTTGCCATCTAATTTGTTACAAATTTGGGTATTGTTTATTTTGAGATTTATTTGATTAGAGGATTTATTGCCAAACAGAATATAGAAAGTTTTGTCAATGTTAAGGGTGAGTTTGTTGGCAGTTAGCCAAAGATGGACTTTATTTAGCTCAGTATTTACTGTGGCATTTAGAGCAAAGGGGTCAGGACTGGAGTAAATGAAGGTTGCATCGTCAGCAAATAGAATTGGTTTGAGGTGTTGGGAGGCATTTGGAAGGTCACTAATGTAGATGAGAAAGAGGAGAGGGCCAAGTATGCTGCCCTGAGGAACACCAGTGTTGATGGGTAGGGTGGGAGAAATTGAATTATTCACAGAAACATACTGGAGCCTGTCAGTAAGGTAGGATTTGAGGTATTGCAGGGAGTGTCCTCTGACTCCATAATGATGTAATTTAAGAAGAAGGTTTTGGTGGTTGACAGTGTCAAAAGCTTTACGCAGGTCCACAAATAACCCAACAGGGAACTCATTTTTATCAAGAGCTGTATGAATCGAGTTAAGCATACTAATAAGTGCATCATTAGTGCTTTTTTTGGGTCTGAAGCCATATTGGCAAGGGCTAAGTATATTGTGTTTGGCTAGATAAGAGTAAAGCTGCTTTAGATTAGTTTTTCAAAAATTTTTGACAAGTTTGGCAGGATTGATATAAGTCGGTAGTTGTTAACATCTGCGAGATCACCACATTTGTGGACAGGCGTTACTCTCGCTTTTTTTAGAATATCTGGAAAGGTTTGGAGTTCAAGTGACTTGTTGAAGAGCAATGCAATAGCAGGGGCTAAAGATCTGGAGGCTTTTTCTGTAAATTAAAGTTGGTATCTCCTCAAGGGCACTAGACTTGGTTTTAAGGGAAAGGATTATCTCATTGACGTCAGTGGAATTAATAGGCTTTAGGTACAGAGACTGTGGATAGGTACCTGTAAGATAGTCCTTAACGTCAGTACTGGAAGATGGAATATCATTTGCAAGGGATGACCCAATGGAAGAGAAGAACCTATTGAACTCAATGGCAGAATCAGAGGCTGAAAGCTGATCATCGTTATTGGACAGGAGTGTTGGTTTGTTATTTAAAGTCTTCTTTGATCCCAATATTTGTGAAATTGTGCTCCAAGTTTTTTTAATGTTGCTCTTTATTTGGGTAAATTTATCTTCGTAGTATTTAGTTTTGGCTCGTCTAATTATCTTAGATAGCAATAATGAGTAATTCTTTGAGAATTCTTTGGAGACAATTCCTAACTTATACTTCTTCTCAAGGTCATGTTTTATATTAATGGATTTAAGTATTCCCTTTGTAAGCCAGGGATTGTTAAGCCTTTTGGTTGTGACTTGTTTTGTAAGCATAGGACAGTTGGTGTTATAAAGGCTAAGAGTTTTTTGAAGAAAAGATTTCACTGCTAGGTTGATGTCCCCTATGTTACCTAACTCGGACTCCCAGTTGACATTATCAGCAGCAGTTATAAAATTGTCTATAGCAGTTTCATTGTGCAGCCTAAAACTTAACTCCCTTGACTCTAGAGGTGGTTTGCTAATGTTAGTTAAGAGAAATGTGGGGTAATGGTCTGTAGTGCTATCGGTGATTATACCTGAAGTAAGCGGAGAGGTTATGTTTGTCCAGATGTGATCTAGAGTCGTGGCAGTGCTATCAGTGATTCTAGTAGGTCTAGTGATTAAGGGTATGAGGAAGCAGGAATTCATACAGTTGACGAAGCTAACAGCAGTAGGGTGTTCAGACTCGCAGAGGTCAATATTAAAGTCCCCTGCGATAATTAGATGGTTTTTGTTCAGTCTGTTATCGAGTATTAGATTTCTAAGGTTCGAGTTGAATTCGGACACATCAGTGTTAGGAATTCTATAGACTGCACCCACAGACAGGACAGACTCAGCACCCTTGACTCTGAAGCTGGCGAAGATATACTCCCCATAGCAGTCTCTAGTTGACAGCTTGATTAATAATTTAATCAAGATTAATAGACACCATACAGCAGATTGACAGCACATAAGACAGCAATGATCACAATGGTAAAGATGTTCAAATTGGGTACATAAAGATTGGGAGACTGGGTAGCAAAAGATACAGATAAACAAGATTTATAAGTGAGTGTAACCTATCCACCGCTGCCCACTGGATGGGGGGCGGTGTGCAGGACAAACATATAAATTTTGACACTAGCTCTCCACATATGTCAGTTGCTTAATTTAGAACCTGTACTTGAGGTCGATCTCGAACCCATTGTTGATGTGACGACTTGTGTTGAATTTTGTAACTAGCTCATCAAGATTGTAACTTGCTTAGCTAAATGAATTGTAAGGTTCAGTCCCTGAGCCCATTATGTGCCTCTGTAACCCTTTCCACTACCGCCCATGTTACGACCCTGGGTTCCTCAGTGGAAACCAGAGGTCAAAATTGAGCTAAATAAACTGCCTTATAGTATTGGAAACGCATCACGAGGTGCATTTGTTTGTATCTTCCCTGCCAGACGTAAGACTATTCTTGTTTCTCAAAGAGCATTTAAAGACTGAGCTTGGGGTTGATTATTAAATAATAAAATAGGCACCAACTATGTTTGCTAATACTTTCTAATCATTTGTAAAGTAAACCTGAGTAAACTTGGGATAGCAATGCTGTACGATTAGTTGAGTAGTCTGCTGGCAGTGAGTCTACTGAGGGAGAAGAGTGGAGATGCGCTCTCTTCTCTGGCTGGCGTTGTGGTGAAAGGAAACCTCCTCCCTTCCTCTGTTTCTTTATTTCTGTATCGTTGTTATCCAGTTAAGTAGACTCTGTAGTTCCTCATTGTCTGGCATAAACGTGTTCTATGTGTAGAGTATTGATGTGTAGCAATTAGGTGTTCACTAGTGTTTATTTTTACAAGTTACTCTAGGGGGTTCCAGGGGAACCACGTGGGCTCCAGTGTTACCAGCAAGCTCCCTAGAGTCATTGCTAGTGTCCCTTGCCTAGTAGAACTTTACCCTAGCTTGTTCTCAGTGTAAACCTTGTATCCTGCTAATTATGTGGACCAAGGCTTTTAACGTAAGATAGTGTGGTAAAGTAATTATTATTATTGTTATTGGTGGTAATATATATGGGGGGTTGTTAAGGGGTTAATAAATAAGTAAGTTAGTAAAGGAGTATCCATTCTTCCTGTGTAGGAGATCTATGATCAACCTCTAGACTGACATTGTGTACCCAATTATTATTCTGTAGATATTCCACTTGGGGGCCGGGCCTTTTGGATCTCCCATATGTGATAACTCTTAATGCTAACTACTGCCCCTACACCCATGTTATACTATACCCCCCATAGTACAGACTCCCATTTATAACAGTCCACAATATGGGTATGGGGTGCATAATAAATGAACTAAACTAACTAACCCTATCACAAGGCTACATTTACCTCAATCATGAAGGGATCCAGCTGGGGGTCCAGTCAGTGCAAGTTGTATCCTTTGCTAGATGAGCTGGGCCCTAGGCTAACACACAACTGTTCTGCAGAAAACAAGAATTTTTAGTTTTGGCACTCAAAAAATCTATTTTTTTCAATAAAAATGTTCCTCCTGGACAGGCCCCCACTTGTTATAAATTTAAGTGCTGTTATGGGGGGTATAGAGTATTAAGGCCAGCAGTTAGAATCAGGAAGTATCAAAGTTAGTGGAGATCAGATAGGCCCGGCCCCCAATAAAAACATAAACAATATTCAATATCAGGCTTTAAGGTTAATATGTCCATCTAGCGGCTAATCACTGTTCCACTATACAGGAAGAATAGATACTCCTTTAAAAACTAACTTATTTATTAAACCCTCTTAACAACCCCCCATATACATCAACAACAATAACAAACTATTTTTCCACACTATCTTACTTTAAAAGCCTTGGTCCACATAGGCAGGATACAAGGTTTTACAATTAGGACAAGCTAGAGTAAAGTCTACTAGTGAAGAGTTTGAAAGCTTGAGGTATCTTGGGGTAGTAAGCCCACGTATACCCCATCACAACACAAACACTTAGGGATGCCCAAAACACTGGCTTAAACTACACAATAACTATACAAATCACACAAGCATATCTAGAGCCCAGGGGCTAGATTCATGAAGGTACTTACGAAGGTTTTTCTTCTTAGCTACGAATGTTTTCCTTCTTTTTGCGCCTTCGTGGCGGCTACGTCGGTATTCAGGTAGATACACTAAGTCGTAAAACGTTCGTAAGTTTGGTCCGAGATCTAAGTGTGGTTTCGACCACTCGTAGTTTTACGTAAACTGGATATAACTCAATTTTTTCTCTACTACATAACACTGGGATCGATTTTAAGATTTTGGAACATAAACAAAAGATTTTAAAAATTGAATCTCGTAAAGAGGAGTCCTTCGTGTTAGTTATATATGCATTCTCTGCTTGAAACTTTGAGTAAATATGTCTTTTATGATATTAGAATTAGTTTTATAATAGCAAGATATTATACCCGTAGTTATTAAGTAAATAAACACCTGGTGAACATGAAATATGAGAGAAGGTGATGAGCCCTGCCTAATGGGGATCATTTACTATCACCAAATGCCCCTGTTCACCTAGTAGTAAAGGTGTACCTTAGCTATACATACCCATTTCTTATTTATTTAGTTTGGTTTTATTTTGAAATTAAATCTGGGTGAGACATAAAATAATAATATGCTCCACAAATGATGTTAGGTAAGGAGAAGGGTATAAATGTCAAAAACTTTATTCATTGAATACTTAAAGCTATAATTATGACTATATGGACTACTAAAAAAGAGAGAGGGAAGTAGAGGTCCAAGACCTCTTCCTGTTACACAACTTGGGTGTGGAACAAGTAATTATCAAAAGAAGGCACCATGCCGGGAAGGCTATTGTCATGTTCATAGAAAACGGTACCATCCGTTTGTATGTGCTGCGGCTCAGACACCAGCAGAGAGGTAAACAAGAAAGCATACAGGACGCCACCAGCTTAGAAGCTGCTAGTCATGTATCATTTTAAGTACTAAAGTCAGTAACCAAGCAATGGCTTTATATCAACCCTACAACCAAGACTTCCTCAGCAACACACAAACACCACAGCTATATAGCAGTAAGGCAGTGAGGTAAGGCAGCTACTTATTTGAGAAATAGTCACTGATTTCACAACAAAGCAGTGAAGTTCTGTGGGGAAGAAAATGTATTACCATGATTTGGTGTCTAACCGACTAAGTAGCGCGCATCGAGCAGGGTACTTAAAAGCACACCACAGACTCGGCGACCTCTTGCTCGCCTCCTCCTCGCCAGATACACTACAAAACGCTCCGCCGCCATCCGTTACACGTGGACTACGACGCCGGTACCTCAGACGACTACAAGCCTTCGACATAGCCTTCCATGCCACCCCCTGTTGCCTACAAGGGCGGCTCACACAGGGCTCCTGATTGAGTGAAGTTTTCATTGTTAGCCATAGGCGTTCCAGAGCAGCCGGCCCATCTCCACTATCCTAAGGTACAGTCCTGCCCGTGTTTCCCCTCCACGCCCGCGTGTGGGGCGCCCTGTTTTAGTTAGGAATGTCCCCAGTGCCCGGCATGTGCCCAGCGCCTGTCCCTGGTTGCGTGTGTTCTGACGCAGTAGCTAGCTGCCCCAGGTTTATTTGCCCTCTCTAAGGACCCCGCCGTGCGGGCTGCACGGCGAGGTCCCTCCCCGCCCTCAGCCCCGTGCCCGGGAGTGCGTGTCGTGCAATGCACGTGTGGGTCTCCCTTGCACGAGGGCGGGCGGCGCCACACCTGGTGGTGTTGCCCGTGTGGCCTGGCCCAGTTTATTTATTTACTTAATTATACATGTACAAGAAGGTACATTGGGATTGTGAGGATACATAGCGTAGTAGCCACATTCTTGTCAAGTCACTAGTACGCGCAGCGCAGCTGGATCTGGTGGCCGGTGACGCCCACGTGGCCAGGCTTGCTTGCACTAGGCGTGGTCCTTGGGGGGCTCTGCTTCGCCCTTGACCTGGTGGGCACCCGGGCACGAGGCGTGCATGTGCGGGCTCGAACGCCCGGGGGCGGGCGGCGCCACACTGGTGGTGTCGCCCATCTGGCCGCCACTCCAGTTACTACAATTCTTTCCTACGGGAAAGATTAAGTTTTCTTTATGTTTATATCCTACTTTAATAAAATCGAGAATTACCCAGTTCCGAAGAATCGATTCAGTCGAATACAGCCACTTATTCTTTATTAGTGTTATCCTTTATAGTTATTATTGTCTATTATTATTCTTTATTATAATCGTCATTAATCTATCCTTAATTACTGGATAGAGTACAACTGCTGTACCACATTACTCGATGTCGTATAACATAACTGAAAAGTGCGCAAGTGATTATTAATCACTGGCTGGTTCATCGCCCTTACTATTGTTATTCTTCATTGTTATTATTCTTTATTATTTATTCTTTATTATAATTAATTATTCACCCAGCTGCTGAAGTTCCGGCTGGCGAGGTTCCAGCCGATGATCCAGCAGCTGAGGCTTCAGTTCCTAAGAATCTTTCCTTTAAGAAAAGGTTAAGTTTTCTTTATGCTTATATTATCTTTATTAAGATCAAGAATTACTTCGGTTCCGAAGAATCGATTCGGAACAATACTATCAATTATTCCTTTATTATTGTCTCTGGTTATTATTCTTTATTATTATTACTCTCTATTATAATTATTATTAACCCAGCTGCCAACCGTTGGTCCAGCAGCTGAGGCTTCAGTTACTATGAATCTTTAATTAAAAATCGAATACGTTTTCTCTATGCCTATATTATACTTTAATAAGAACATGATTTGCTTCAGTGGGGAGATGTTGGACAGGGGTTACTCTCAATTTTTTTAGGATATCTGGAAAGATTTGGATAGGGAATGAAATGCATAGAGCTTCGTGAATCTAGGTCCAGTAACACAGGTTTTGCACTTATCTTAGTAGCTTAAGGTAAGGGAAAGGGAAAAGGAGGAGAAGAATCGAGGCAGAGCCCCCACAGGAAGTTGTTGACACCACACAGCCCGACCAGAGAAGAAAGCATCAGCCTACCTGCTTCCTCACTCTGAATTGCTGCCGGCCGGATACTCAGCTAATTGTACAGCAGCTCTCAATCCAAGTTTACTCAGACCAATTTTACTAATACTTTCTAATCATTACTAAACATAGCTCATAACTAGTTCACTAATTAATAATCAACAAGACGCTCAGGGAATGAATGTTCTGTGAGAAACAATATTCATCTTACATTTGGCAAGGGCGACGGAAATAAGGCATACTCTTAAAAGTTTTTAAGGAGCCCTGATATAAATATTATTGTAATTAAATATCCCTATCACATGATCCAATTCTATGAATTAATGTATAGTAATTCTTAAGAGCTCAACTTGACCTTTGGTTTCTAACTAAGGAACCCAGGGTCGTAACAGGTAATAAATCCTCAAATGAAATTAATTTAAGAATAAACAATATACAAATCAGTAGTAAAGTTGATGGTAAATTCCTTGGTGTCTTCATCGATAACAAGCTGAATTTCCAGGGACACATTCTAAATATAGCAAAAAAAAATTCTAAAACTGTTGGCATTCTTTCAAATATCAGATATTATGTTCCTCGCCCTGCCCTGGTGGCGCTCTATTACTCTCTCATCTATCCTTATCTCAACTATGGTATTTATGCTTGGGGTTCTACTACCCAAAATTATTTACGTCCTCTAATTACCCAACACAAAGCTGCTATTAAAATAATGTCTAACTCTGGCCCCAGACAGCACTCGGTTCCCTTACTCAAATCTCTGAATACTGTATAACTTTATTAAGTCACTGCACATCCTCTCTTGTGTACTCTATATATTTAAAACTCTGAATTGTAATGTCAATCCTGACCTTCAACGCTTCCTAGAAGGTTGTAACAGAACTCATGTGCACCACACTAGAAACAAATTCTTATTTGATATTCCAAGTGTTAGACTTAATCATACTAGGAATGCTTTACAAATCAAGGGACCTAGAATGTGGAATGACCTTCCCAATTATCTCAAAGATTGTACCTCTCTCAACCAGTTTAAGATGAAAACTAAGTACTACCTAATTAACTCCATGTAACCTACCTTATTTCTAAATGTCAACCCATGTCTTACAATTTAAAAAAAAAAAATGCCGTTTGTTGACCAACTTGTATATTGGCTATTTTCTACCATGTTCCCCCTTCTTTTTATCTTTTATTATATTTTTCATTCAACACAATTTATATATTAAGCTCAATTACTATTAAGTTTTAGTCTAAGTGTTTTTTCCCCACCTCTCCTTGCCCGAAACGCTATGCGTACTATAGTGGCTTTAGGTATTGTATGTACTACCTCTATCTTTAAATCTAACAGAATGTTTGTACTGTAACTCTGCAACTATGTATGTACTGTTCCTAAATAAATTATTATTATTATTATTATTATTATTATTATTTTTTTTTTTAACTAAATAAACAGAAGACTTATTATATTTTATTTTATTTTATTTATTTATATACAAGAAGGTACATTGGGTTTGTGAGGTTATATAGCATGGTATTTTATATAGCATGGTGCAGTCTACAGAATTCCTAACACTGATGTGTCCGAATTCAACTCAAACCTTAGAAATCTAATACTAGATAACAGACTGAACAAAAACCATCTAATTACCGCAGGGGACTCTAATATTGACCTCTGCGAGCCTGAACAGCCTACTGTTGTTAGCTTCCTCAACTGTATGAATTCCTGCTTCCTCATACCCTTAATCACTAGACCTACTAGAATCACTGATAGTACTGCCACAACTCTAGATCACATCTGGACCAACATAACCTCTCCGCTTACTTCAGGTATAATCACCGATAGCACTACAGACCATTACCCCACATTTCTCTTAACTAACAAAAACAAACCACCTCTAGAGTCAAGGAAGTTAAGCTTTAGGCTGCACAATGAAACTGCTATAGACAATTTTATAACTGCTGCTGATAATGTCAACTGGGAGTCCGAGTTAGGTAACATAGGGGACATCAACCTAGCAGTGCAATCTTTTCTTCAAAAAATTCTTAGCCTTTATAACACCCACTGTCCTATGCTTACAAAACAAGTCACAACCAAAAGGCTTAACAATCCTTGGCTTACAAAGGGAATACTTAAATCCATTAATAAAAACCATGACCTTGAGAAGAAGTATAGGTTAGGAACCGTCTCCAAAGAATTCTCAAAGAATTACTCGTTATTGCTATCTAAAATAATTAGATGAGCCAAAACTAAATACTACAAAGATAAATTTACCCAAATAAAGAGCAACATTAAAAAAACTTGGAGCACAATTTCACAAATATTGGGATCAAAGAAGATTTTAAATAACAAACCAACACTCCTGTCCAATAACGATGGTCAGCTTTCAGCCTCTGATTCTGCTATTGAGTTCAATAGGTTCTTCTCTTCCATTAGGTCATCCCTTGCAAATGATATTCCATCTTCCAGTACTGATGTTAAGGACTATCTTACAAGTAAACTATCCACAGTCTCTGTACCTAAAGCCTACTAATTCCACTGACGTCAATGAGATAATCCTTTCCCTTAAAACCAAGTCTAGTGCCCTTGAGGAGATACCAACTTTAATTTACAAAAAAACTCCAGATCTATAGCCCCTGCTATTGCATTGCTCTTCAACAAGTCACTTGAACTCCAAACCTTTCCAGATATTCTAAAAAAAAGCGAGAGTAACAACTGTCCACAAATGTGGTGATCTCACAGATGTTAACAACTACAGATCTATATCAATCCTGCCTAACTTGTCAAAAATATTTGAAAAACTAATCTACAAGCAGCTTTACTCTTATCTAGCCAAACACAATATACTTAGCTCTTGTCAATATGGCTTCAGACCCAAAATAAGCACTAACGATGCACTTATTAGTATGATTAACTTGATTCATGCAGATCTTGATAAAAATGAATTCCCTGTTGGGTTATTTGTGGACCTGCGTAAGGCTTTTGACACTGTCAACCACCAAAACCTTCTTCTTAAATTACATCATTATGGAGTCAGAGGACACTCCCTGCAATACCTCAAACCTTACCTTACTGACAGGCTCCAGTATGTTTCTGTGAGTAATTCAATTTCTCCCACCCTACCCATCAACATTGGTGTTCCTCAGGGCAGCATACTTGGCCCTCTCCTCTTTCTCATCTACATTAATGACCTTCCAAAAGCCTCCCAACACTTCAAACCAATTCTATTTGCTGACTGCACAACCTTCATTTACTCCAGTCCTGACCCCCTTGCTCTAAATGCCACAGTAAATACTGAGCTAAATAAAGTCCATCTTTGGCTAACTGCCAACAAACTCACCCTTAACATTGACAAAACTTTCTATATTCTGTTTGGCAATAAATCCTCTAATCAAATAAATCTCAAAATAAACAATGCCCAAATTTGTAATAATTAGATGGCAAATTCCTTGGCGTTCTCATTATCCACAAGCTGAATTTCCAGGGACACATTCTAAATATATCAAAAAAAGTTTCAAAAAATGGCCCACTGCCTTTTGACGAAAGGCGGTGGAGTTTCTGACGGGGGAAGGAAGAGACAATTGCGCATCGCGTCCCGCAGGCGTGGTACGGCCAGCCTGGGTGGCATAAAAGGCGCGGGAAGTCAGGTCCCGCTCTCACTCCCTCTCCCGACCAGGTCCAAGATTCACGAAGCGGCTCCACGCTCAGCACCACGCCTCATCGACACGTGGGCCAGTACCCTTACCACTTCTACGTTTTGTTTACTGTGTACACGGGATTTCTCAAGCAATCGGGCTCCCTCTCCGCTACTATGGTCCCACAACTGATATTCTCCGATCCTTTGGGGCCTTCCACATCCCAGGCCGCTACCGCAGGGGCCCCCTGCCCTACCCAGCAAACCCTAAGGTAAGAGAGTTTCCTGTACAAGTTAGTCAGGACTACCCCCAGTGCTGGCGTGTGTTTGCGCCGTCCCTCGCGGCCCGTTCGTGCCGCTTATAGCTAGTTCCCTAGGGCCTTCCGCCTGCTTGCCTCCCTGGGGTTGCTGGCGTTCCTCCAGGTCGGGACTGGTGCGCTGGTTATCTGCGGCGACTTCATGTGGCCTGGTTTCGGTGGTCCTGTGCCCTGGGGCCCGGCCCTATTGCGTGCTCGGTGGACCATTCGTCCCAGGTGTGCCCTCCCCGGTTTGCTGTGCCCCTAGGCTTGCCCTAGGGGCCATGTTTCGCCCGCGCCTGGCCGTGCGTGCGCGGCCAGGCTCCTTCTGTGGTCTGGCATCGCCCTCTGTGGCGACGCCACGCGGCGGTTCCCGGGGTTCTGAGCCCTGGGGCCCATGCCCGGTAGGCGGCGCCCACGTGGCTTGGAGCTTGGTGAAGCACTCGCCCCAAGGATGCCCTTCGTTTCCTTCCCCGTCCCAGGCGTTTTCCCCGGAACCTGGTTTGTTGCGCCCTCTTGGCTGGCCCTAGGGGCCAGGGTTCGTGGTGCGCTTGGACGTGCGTGACCGGCCAGGCTCCCTGCGAGCGTCCTGGCGTCACCCTGGTGGCGACGCCTCCTGGCCGGGTTTTTAGTTGTCTTTGTCCCTAGCGCCCGACCCTAGGGGCCCATGCTAAGGACGGCATCACCCACGTGGCATGGAGCTCCAGGAGCGCTTGCCTTGGGCTGTGTTCGCTTCCTTCCTGTCCTTCTCCCTTCTCGCCCTCGGGCAGGAGACGCCCTTGTGGCGGCAGTGCCCCGGTGGGTAGGCCCAACACTTTCTTGTTATTGGCTGACTTGCGTCAGCCGGTGTCGTCCGGCATGTTCTTCTGATGTTTGTCTGGACGGTGATGCCCTGCTTGTTCGTCCCAGTTGTTTGTCCGTCCGGTGTTGCTCGTTTTGTCCGTATCTAGGCGTTTTGCCTGGCTGGGGTAGATCAGCCTGTTCGTTCCTAGACGTTAGTCTGGCTGGTGTAGCACAGCCTGTTTGTCCCTGTAGTTTGTCTGGCTGGTGTAACCCAGCCTGTTCGTCCTAGACGTTTGTCTGGCTGGTGTAGCCCAGCCTGTTCGACCTAGACGTTCGTCTGGCTGGTGTAGCCCAGCCTGTTCGTCCTAGACGTTTGTCTGGCTGGTGTAGCCCAGCCTGTTTGTCCTAGAAGTTTGTCTGGCTGGTGTAGCCCAGCCTGTTTGTCCTAGAAGTTTGTCTGTCGGGCTGGTGTAGCCCAGCCTGTTCGTCCCTAGACGTTTGGCCGCTTGGTGTAGCCCAGCTTGTTCGTCCCAGTTGTTGTCTGGCCGGCGTAGGCCAGCTTGTTCGCCCCAGACGTTTGTCTGGCTGGTGTAGCCCAGCTCGTTTGCCCAGACGTTTGTCTGGCTGGTGTAGCCCAGCTCGTTCGCCCAGACGTTTGTCTGGCTGGTGTAGCCCAGCTCGATTCGCCCCAGACGTTTGTCTGGCTGGTGTAGCCCAGCTCGATTCGCCCAGACGTTTGTCTGGCTGGTGTAGCCCAGCTCGTTCGTCCCAGACGTTTGTCTGGCTGGTGTAGCCCAGCTCGTTCGCCCCAGACGTTTGTCTGGCTGGTGTAGCCCAGCTCGTTCGCCCAGACGTTTGTCTGGCTGGTGTAGCCCAGCTCGTACGCCCAGACGTTTGTCTGGCTCGTGTAGCCCAGCTCGTTCGTCCCAGACGTTTGTCTGGCTGGTGTAGCCCAGCTCGTTCGCCCCAGACGTTTGTCTGGCGGGTGTAGCCCAGTTCGTTCGTCCCAGACGTTTGTCTGGCTGGTTTAGCCTGCTTGTTCGTCCCAGTCGTTCGTCTGGCTGTTGAAGCCAGTCTGTTCGTCCCAGTTGTTTGCCTGACTGGTGTAACCCAGCTTGTTCTTCCCAGTCGTTTATCTGGCTGTTGAAGCCCAGCGTGTTCGTCCCAGTTGTTTGTCCGGTCGGCGTAGCTCAGTTGTTTGTCCCAGTCGTTTGCCTGGCTGGTGTAGCCCAGCTTGTTCGTCTCAGCTGTTTGTCTGGCTGGCGCAGCCCTGCTTGCTCGTCCCAGACGTTTTGTCTGGCCGGTGGGCCCGGCTTGTTCGTACACGGATGTTCAGTCTGGCCGGTGTAGCCCGATCTGTTCGTACCCAGTCGTCTGGGATGGCCGGTGTATCCCGGCTTGTTCGTACCCAGTCGTTTGGGCTGGCCGGTGTATCCCGGTTTGTTCATCCCCAGGTGTTTGCTGGCCCCGGTGTCCCACGTTATGTTCGCCCCAGCCGTTTGGCCTGGTCGGGGTAGACCGGCCCGTTTGTACCTTGACGTCTCGTCCACTCGGTAGCCGCCTGTTGATCCTGCACGTACACGTTCCCTCCTGTTTCCCTGTCCTGTCCTCCAGCGCAGGCGCATGCCGTCGAGCGGTCGGTCCGCTTGGGTGGGCTATGTTATGTTATTATCTTTTATTTAAGTTTCTAAATTAATTATTGCATTGTTCAGCTTAGTTATGCCTTGTATTTACTTACTATTCCTCTAGCAGCGTTAATGCTGTGTCCATTGCTGCGGGATACTCAACTAATTTTGTTTCACTTTTGAGAATATTATTGCTAGGCTAGCCATTCTCCCTTGATTAATACTGTTTTAATAACCATTCCATCCCTTGAACATTACAGTTTTACGCTATCCAAACCATACCATGCACATTACTGTTTATCCTACCATCTTATCCCTTGATTAATCCCGCTTTAAGCTACCAAATCTTCCCATGATTACCACTGTTTCTTTTATTTGTTCAGCTTATATGCAAGTACATTATATTACGGTCTTATTCTATTATTAGAATATATTATTCCCCTCCCGTTCTCACTGTTCTGTTCTACTCCTCCAGGGTAGGCGCATGCCGTAGAGCGGTCTGTCGGTTGGGGTGAGCTACGCC
Organism: Procambarus clarkii; assembly: GCF_040958095.1. NCBI lineage: Eukaryota > Metazoa > Arthropoda > Malacostraca > Decapoda > Cambaridae > Procambarus > Procambarus clarkii. The sequence continues at coordinate 7,318,158 of NC_091192.1, forward strand.
ATGTTATCATTTATTTAAGTTCCCTAAATTATTTTATTACTTTGTTCAGCTTTCAGTTATGCCTTGTATTTACTTACTATTCCTGTTGCAGCGTTAAGGCAGTGTCCATTACCGTGGGATATGCAAATAATTTTGTTTTCACTTTTGAGACTATTATTGGTTTACTCTAGACCATCTATTCCATGAATAAGTACTGTTTAATTAACCAATCTATCCCATGAACTTTACAATTTTAATCTATCCAAACTATACCATGCCTATATTACTGTTCAACCTAACCATCCTATACCTTGTATAGTCCTGCTTTAATCTACCCAAATTATCCATGATTATCACTGTTTACTCTTTTATTTGTTCAGCTTAAATCAAGTATATTATATCTCTTATTTGTTCAGCTTAAATACAAGTATATTATAATACGGTCTTAAGCTATTTACTTGTTCAGTTTCAGTTTGTCTTGTATTTACTCCGCTATTTATTCTGTTTCTAGCACTGCTTACGCCTTATGCCTTTCTTACTGTTTTGGCCTCGCTATGTTATTTATATTATTTAAGTTTCTAAGATTAATTTGTTACATAGTCCAGCTCCAGTTATGCCCGGTATTTACTTAATAACACTGTTGCAGTGTTAAAGCAGTGTACATTTCTAGTGGGATACTCAATTAATTTTGTTTTTACTTTTGAGATTATTATTGTTTGAATTCTTCTATACTATACCACGATTAATACTGTCTTAATATAAACAAACTATACAATGAGTAATACGGTCTTATTATAACCAAACTATACCATGAATATTACTGTTCAATCTATACATGAATATTACTCTCTTAATCTATTTTAACTGCTCAGAGTTTATTACATTGGTTTTATTACGATAGCATTGGCTATGTCCGGTATTCTCAATCACTATGGACACTTAACTTTACCTTGCTTTTGTCTACTTGTGTATGTGACGGTTGCCGGTGCGGCAGCTGGGCCTCCCTGCCTGTTTTTCCCCGTTAGACCTGTCGATGCTTACTTTTTCATTTTCCGCAGTAGCGAGAAGCCGGATCACGCAGCAACTGCAACACGGAAGAGGGCTCGGGCGACGTCGCGTGAGGACAACAGCGCAGTGGGGTGAGGACGCAGCCGACCTTCGCTTCGCCTCCCCCCCCTCGGGGGCCTCCTCGGGCGGCTCTGATGTGCACGGCGACCACACTTCCCAGAGGCCACTGCCGGCAAAGCGGCGGGTGGCACAGCGTCGCAGCCTCCACCTTTTTCGGCCGACGATTGGACGACGCTGCAGGCGCCCATCGCGCAGGCTCGGGGGCCCTCTCATGTCACAAGCCTTCAGGGCATGGGAACCACCGAGGCAGACCCTGCCGCGGCTGCTACAGCCGCCCCTGCCCCCCACCTTCACCGACCGTCGCCCACGGGCCAAGGCCAGGGGGCATAAGTCGAGGCGATGTGCGAGCTCCTCCAGTTTGCCCTCCTTCCTTCCTAGTTTTGTAGCGTAGTTGCTCTGCCTCCCTGAGGTTTCCCTCGCGGCCAGCGGGCACTCGCCCTTCGGGGGGGGGTCCGGCCTGCTGGCCTGCGGGGTGGGGGTGCAGCGCCCGTCCCCAAGTGTTCCGCTGTCCGCAGCTACTACTTTGACTTTACAGACATTCTACTAGTAAGCCCTACCTTGTCAGGTAATTCCTTCCTTGGCGGCTCGGCCTCTGGCCTGGGGTTATTTTCTTCTCCAAATACATATCAGGCTTCCCCAGTCACTATGTTTTCTGCCGCCTGATTATTCTCCAGCTAGGGTTTCCCTTATGTTATGTTGTTCACTTTGGTGTCCTGTTATACTTAGTATTAGATTTGTTACATTCGCCTCACTGCTAATTCTAGACATTAGGACATTAGGTTTCTGCAGAGTTTGTTACTAGGCTAAGATTACGTTTTACTACGGGTGTACAATTTAAGATGTTTCGTGTACTTTGCGTTAGCCACGGCTATGTTATACATTTGTTAAGTCCTATTTAAAAGCCTGTTTTACTTCTGCAGAATTATTTATCATGTCAATAAAATTACGCCCCCAAGGCTTGGTGTCTTCCTTCCCCTGATCAGAAAATGGCCCACTGCCTTTTGACGAAAGGCGGTGGAGTTTCTGACGGGGGAAGGAAGAGACAATTGCGCATCGCGTCCCGCAGGCGTGGTGCGGCCAGCCTGGGTGGCATAAAAGGCGCGGGAAGTCAGGTCCCGCTCTCACTCCCTCTCCCGACCAGGTCCAAGATTCACGAAGCGCCCACCCTCCTCCCCCTTTCTGCTGGCTGCCAGTTCTCACGGTTCTGACTACGTCAGTCGTTGGTCCTCACGTTTTCCTCCCGTTTCACTGGGGATGGGTGGGGGGGTGCAGCGCCCGTCCCCAAGTGTTCCGCTGTCCGCAGCTACTACTTTGACTTTACAGACATTCTACTAGTAAGCCCTACCTTGTCAGGTAATTCCTTCCTTGGCGGCTCGGCCTCTGGCCTGGGGTTATTTTCTTCTCCAAATACATATCAGGCTTCCCCAGTCACTATGTTTTCTGCCGCCTGATTATTCTCCAGCTAGGGTTTCCCTTATGTTATGTTGTTCACTTTGGTGTCCTGTTATACTTAGTATTAGATTTGTTACATTCGCCTCACTGCTAATTCTAGACATTAGGACATTAGGTTTCTGCAGAGTTTGTTACTAGGCTAAGATTACGTTTTACTACGGGTGTACAATTTAAGATGTTTCGTGTACTTTGCGTTAGCCACGGCTATGTTATACATTTGTTAAGTCCTATTTAAAAGCCTGTTTTACTTCTGCAGAATTATTTATCATGTCAATAAAATTACGCCCCCAAGGCTTGGTGTCTTCCTTCCCCTGATCAGAAACTTGGCATTCTTTCTAAGATCAGATATTATGTACCCCGCCCTGCCCTGGTGACACACTATTACTCCCTCATCTATCCATATCTCAACTATGGTATATGTGCTTGGGGTTCTACTACCCAAAATCATTTACGTCCTCTAATTACTCAACACAAAGCTGCTATTAGGACAATATCCAACTCTGGCCCCAGACATCACTCGGTACCCCTACTCAAGTCTCTGAATATGTTAGATATTAAGTCACTGCACATTCTCTCATGTGTATTATACATATATTAAATGCTGAACTGTAATGCCAATCATGACCTCAAAAGCTTCATTGAAGGTTGTAACAGAACCCATGAGCACAACACCAGAAATAAATACAATTTTGATATTCCAAGAGTACGACTTAATCAAACTAGAAATGCTCTACAAGTCAAGGGACCCAGAATGTGGAATGACCTTCCTAACCATGTTAAAGACTGTACCTCTCTCAACCAATTTAAGATAAAAACTAAGCACTACCTAATTAACTCCCTGTAACCTACCTTACCCCTCTATTGTCAACCCATGTCTGATTTTTTTTTTGTTAAACAACGCTGTTTGTTGACTTAATTGTATTTGTGCTGCTTTCTCAGTCATGTTCCCCCCCTTTTTATCTTTATTTTATTTGTTTTCAACACATTTTATTCTTTATACCCAATTAGTATTAAGCTTTAATCATTAATGTTTTTCCTGCCCGAAACGGTTTGTGTAATAGTGGCTTTAGGCATTGTATGTACTAGCTCTATCTATAAATCCATCAATCTTTGTAAAATCTCTTGTATGTACCTTACCTAAATAAACATTTATTATTATTTATTATTATTATTATTTACAATCTTGTAATGCCACTAGTACGCGCAGCGTTTCGGGCAGGTTCTTAATCTAACAGATAATTTTAAGTAGGTAAATTCTAGCAGAATTAATAAAATTATAACAGATACATTGCCCGGATAAAATGAGATGAGAAAGATTAGTAGATATATTAAAGCACCTTGGCATATTAAAGTTCTGATTGAATGCATTGACAGCTTGATTGGTAATTTAAACAAAGATTAATAATCACTATACAGCAAATTGATAGCACATATAAGAAAACAGCAATGATCACGATGGTAAAGTTGTTTGGATTGGGTACATAAAGATTGGGAGATTGGGTATCACTAGATACAGTGCAATTTTAAAGCAACAAGGTAAAACTTCAAGGTAAGCAACTTCAATTTTCTTCAAGTTTATACATTTATTTATTTATTCATTAATTTATTTATATACAAGAAGGTACATTGGGTTTATAAGAGAACATAGCACTGATGTTTTTACATTCTTGTAAAAACCACTAACACGCATAGCGTTTCGGGCAGGTCGTTAATCTAACAGATAATTTTAAGTAGGTAATTTGTAGCAAAATTGAAAAATATATGAACAGGTACATTGTAAGAAATTTGAACAAAGATTAGTAGGTACATTAAAGTAAAATTCGAGGGTTATCAACAGGTATACCATCACAATGGTTGTACTCTTCAAATCACTTGTGTTGTCCCGTCTTGAGTACTGCTCAGTACTCACTTCCCCCTTCAGAGCAGGAGAGATTGCTGAAATTGAGGGAATACAGAGAACATATACGGCACGCATAGACGAGATAAAACACCTAAATTATTGGGATCGTCTCAAAGCTCTCCAAATGTACTCACTAGAAAGGAGACGAGAGAGATACCAAATAATATACACATGGAAAATACTGGAGGGACAGGTCCCAAATCTGCACAGTAAAATAACAACGTACTGGAGTGAACGATATGGAAGAAAATGCAGAATAGAACCAGTGAAGAGCAGAGGTGCCATGGGTACAATCAGAGAACACTGTATGAACATCGGAGGTCCACGGTTATTCAAGTTCCTACCAGCGAGCATCAGAAATATTACAGGAACAACCGTGGACATCTTCAAGAGGAAACTGGATTGTTTCCTTCAAGGAGTGCCGGACCAACCGGGCTGTGGTGGGTATGTGGGCCTGCTGGCCGCTCCAACAACAGCCTGGTGGACCAAACTCTCACAAGTCAAGTTTTTCTCGGGCCGGGCTTGGGGAGTAGAAGAACTCCCAGAACCCCATCAACCAGGTATCAACCAGAGGGGCCTGACAGCTGAATGGTCAGCGCTTCGGATTCGTAGTCAAAATTCAAATTCAAATGTTTATTCAGGTAAAAGTACATACATTGAAGATGAGTTACAACACTTAGACTAAAACTTAATACTAATTGAGATTAAAGTAAAAAGTGTGTTGAAAAAAGGAATAAAAATAAGGAGGGGAACATGGCAAAAATCAGCAATTATACAAGTTCGTCAACAAACTGTATTGTTTAAAAATAGCAAGACATGAGTTGACATTTAGGGGGTAAGGTAGGTTACATGGAGTTTATTAGGTAGTCCTTAGTTTTTCTCTTAAACTGGTTGAGAGAAGTACAGCCTTTGACATGATTGGGAATGTCATTCTACATTCTGGGTCCCTTGATTTGTAGAGCATTTCTAGTTTAGTTAAGACGCACTCTTGGAATATTAAATAGGTATTTGTTTCTGGTGTGGTTATACCTTGAGGTTACCTTGAGGGTACCTTGAGGTGTTTCCGGGGCTTAGCGTCCCCGCGGCCCGGTCGTCGACCAGATCTCCTCGTTACTGGAGTTATTTGCCGAGGTTACTCGTTTTTTTTTTTGGGGGGGGGGGGGGGGCAGGGATATTCCTGCGCGGGCCCTAAGCCTCTGGCTGGCCCACTAAGTGTTGCTTGTTTCTGTTTTACTTGGGCGGTGTATGAGTATTTATGACTCGTATGGTCGCTTCAGTAAGATTTTGCCATATGTGTTTAACAACTTCTTCTGCTCTGTTGAATCTAAGTTGAAATCTTAATGGGTTTGTAACTGTGCACTGTGTTAGATAAAGTTCCAGTGGTCTGTCAGGCATTTCTCCACAGAGCTGACATTTCCTCTCATCTTCCGGAACCTGTAAGCCTATTTCCCATACACATGGGTATCCAAGCCTGATGCGATGTAAGTGTACTTCTGTTTTTCTACTGCTCCCTGTCAACAAACTAAGTAGTTCGTAGTTGGTTGAATTCTTGTACCAACCCGCATATCCTCATGTTGCAACTGCTGTGTTGTGGTTACTGTACATCCTTTGCATTGCTCTGTTTTGTAATTACTTTCTTAATCTGTGATAGACTTTGTGACATGTAAATGTCTATATTTCTTCTCTTAGTTGCAAGTTTTGCAGCTTCGTCTGCAATGTCATTTCCTATTATTCCCACATGACTTGGCACCCAGTTGATAAGTACCCGACAGCCTTGTCGTTTGAGTGTTTGCATTAATGATATGATATTTGTGATCAGATGTATGTTATCACATATGTGTTCTTGTTGCAAGGTTTCAATGACGGTTCTCGAATCTGTATGTATGATAACATGTTGTCAGTGTTCAGCAAGAGCATGTTCCAAAGCCTTTTGAATGGCTAGCATCTCTGTTTGTAAAGTCAAACACCCATTTGAGAGTTTCCAACTATTTACAAAGTTTCCTGCTTTAACTGCAGCTCCAGTTTCTTGTCCCTGCTGGTCTACTGATCCATCTGTGAAGTAAGTGAAGCTGTCCGATGCCAAGTTTGCTTCTATAAGCATCTGTGCAATATTACATAGCAGATGAGGATTTGTGTGGTTCGTTTTTTCTTCAAGAACCATAATCTTAAAGTCTGCTGGTGGAGATTCCCAAGGGACTTGCATAACAAAGTCTGCATGTATTTTGTCAATACCCTTCTCAGTGATTGTGTTTGTTATATCAAATGTATTAATGGTGTTTATCACACAATGGGTCCACCTGTTGCAATTGGAGGCTCTTCTGCCCCGAGTTAGTGCTCCAGTGATTATATCTTTAAGTGAACTGATTCTAGGTCTAGTCAATACCTTGGTCAGCATGCACGCAGCAATCCTTTTTACCCTTATTTCAATCGACGTTAGCTTGGTTTCTAGTCTTAGGTTCCGTATTTTAGTTCATCTGGGAGCTCCTGTTATGATTCGCAATGCATCATTTTGAATAACCTCAACGTTTGCCCACTGACCAGGAGAAAGAGTGAGTAAGGCAGGCGCTGCATACTCAACTAGGGAACGAACGGCGTGTATGTAAAACATTCTTAACACTTTGTGTCCCGCTCCTAGACGGGGCCCCTGTGATTGCTTTCATTATATTTAGTCGTGATTTTGCTTTCAACTTCAGATATTGAATTTGCTTGTTGAATGTCATTTTAGAATCTATCCACACTCCGTGATATTGATATTGTGTAACTCACTGAAGGTTAATGTCTTGAACGGGTAGGAGCCTGTCTGGAGTGTTGCCGCCTAGTCTCATTGCTTTAGACTTCTGTGCAGATATTTTTAGCCCTAAAACGCTGCATTCAGATGATACTTTATCTAACGCGCCTTGTGCTTTATTTAGAAGTGAAGTACCTGTAATGACTAATGCTATATCATCAGCATAGCTTAGCAATTTAACCCCTTCTGTAAATGTCATGGTAACAAGGTTTTCCATAAGGTTGTTAAAAAGACTAGGACTGGTCCCATTCTCATGCAAGTGGTAGTCCGACACATGTCCTTGCAACTTTTCTCTGGCATACCTGTGACTTAGGTAATCTTGAATCCATGCTAGCATTTTTCCCTTTACACCTTTTTTAACTAAGGTGTGTAAAATTGCTTGCGTGCTTGCAAGTTCGAATGCTTTTTCTATATCAAGGAAGATCACTATAGCTGGATCTGAGTTAACTGTTTCTAGTAATGTTGCTATTCAGTTTGCAGTACCTACTCCTCTTGTGAAGCCAAATATGTGTTTATGAAGGTCTCCAGTCTTCCACAGTAGCCTATTTAAGACCATCCGTTCTGCAGTTTTACTAATGCATGATGTTGCTGAAATGGGTCTGTAATTACCAGGTTCTTTCGGCTTAGGAATCGGAATAATGTCTGCTTTCTTCCAAGAGGTCGGTAGTTTGCCTTGCTGCCAAGATGCATTGATGACGTCCAATATTCCTTGTTCTCCAGCAGGACCTGCGTGTGTGACCATTGAGTATGTAATGTTATCAGCACCTGGTGCAGTGTCCTTACCACCTTTTTTGGCTCTGATTAGTTCTTGTTTGGTGAAGGGACAGTCACATTCGTCATTTATAGCTACGCTCTCATGAATGACTGTCAACCTCTCTTGTTTTAATTGTTCTTGCTGCCTTCGGACCATTGCAGGAAGCTGATATGAAGCTGTTCTTTCTGCAAATTGGAGAGCAAGTCTCTCAGCCTCCTGCAGTGGTTGAATACATGCCTGTGGTCGGGCTGGTGGACCTAATATAGTTTTAATCTGACCCCATATCTTGCCAAGACTACTATGTTCATTTAGAGTTTGACACCACTCATACCATCTTGCTTACTTTACTTCTCGAGAAACTCGTCTTGCTTCAGATATCACCGCTCTTAGCAGAGTTCTTCCTTCTGGTGTGGAGTTTCTCTTTACATGTTTTCTGAAGATGTCTCGTGGTGCCCATGGGTTCTGTTACAACCTTCCAGGAAGCGTTGAGGGTCTGGACTGGCATTACAGTTCAGAGTTTTAAATATATAGATTACACATGAGAGGATGTGCAGTGACTTAATATCTAACATATTCAAAGATTTAAGTAAGAGTACCGAGTGCTGTCTGGGGCCAGAGTTTGATATTGTTCTAATAGCAGCTTTGTGTTGAGTAATTAGAGGACGTAGATGATTTTCGGTGGTAGAACCCAAGCACAAATACCATAGTTGAGATAAGGATAACCGAGAGAGTAAGAGAGCGTCAGACGAGAGAAAGACGATAGTCCTGAGATTCCGGGTTCGATCCCCGGTGGAAGCGGAAGCAAATAGACAGTTTCTTTCACCCTGATGCTCCTGTTACCTAGCATTAAATAGGTACCTAGGAGTTAGACAGCTGCTACTGGCTGCTTCCTGGGGATGTGTATTAAAAAGGAGGCCTGGTCGAGGACCGGGCCGCGGGGACGCTAAGCCCCAAAATCATTTCAAGATAAGAAGGTATAATGCAGTAATATATGCGTTCAATATAATAACCAAAATATAAGATGATAGCAATGATTACAATTGTGAAGTTTTATGGCTTAGGTACATATATTGGGGATTGGGTAGCACAAGATACAATGCGAGTTTAAAGCACTAGGTAGGGAACTATGAAGATGAAATTAGATATGTTGACCAGACCACACACTAGAAGTTGAAGGGACGACGACGTTTCGGTCCGTCCTGGACCATTCTCAAGTCGATTCGAGAATCGACTTGAGAATTCGAGATTCTCAATCGACTTGAGAATGGTCCAGGACGGACCGAAACGTCGTCGTCCCTTCAACTTCTAGTGTGTGGTCTGGTCAACATACTTCAGCCACGTTATTGTGACTCATCGCCTGCATGAAATTAGGTACTTTTTGGTTTTATTTTTGAATAAGGCAAAAGTTGGACAGCTTTTCAATTCCTTAGGGAGTGAGTGCCATAGACTGGGTCCCTTTATTTCCATAGAGTGTTTACACAGATTAAGTTTGACTTTGGGGATATCAAAGAGATATATATTTCTGGTGTGGTGATAATGGGTTCTATTACATCTGTCCAGGGAGAGTTTCAGATCAAGGTTTGCATTTAAGAACATGGTTTTGTAAATGTAAATGACACAAGAGAATGTGTGGAGTGAGATTATGTTTAGCATGTTTAAGGATTTAAACAAGGGGGCTCCCTGAGTGTTGTCTGAAAACAGAGTTTGTTATTGTTCTGAGAGCAGATTTTTGCAGGGTAATGATGGGCTTGAGGTAGTTTGCAGTGGTTGAACCCCATGCACAGATACCGTATGTAAGATAGGGATAGATTAGCGCGTAGTATAGTGAACGGAGAGTTTGGAACATAATATGTTCCTGCAGTACATTAAGTCTTACCTTACTGACAGGCTCCAATATGTTTCTGTGAATAATTCAATTTCTCCCACCCTACCCATCAGCATTGGTGTTCCCCAGGGCAGCATACTTGGCCCTCTCCTCTTTCTCATCTACATTAATGACCTTCCAAATGCCTCCCAACATCTCAAACCAATTCTATTTGCTGACGACACAACCTTCATTTACTCCAGTCCTGACCCCCTTGCTCTAAATGTCACAGTGAATACTGAGCTAAATAAAGTCCATCACTGGCTAACTGCCAACAAACTCACCCTCAATATTGCATCCAGTTGACACCATGGAGGATAGTGATGTAGAAATGTCTGTGCAAAGGGCAACTCCACCCTCTTCAGTAAGGTATGATAGAAAGGGTAAGGGTAATGTGAAGGTTGCAGGTGTGAAGGCTGGTTCTGTAACCAGTCATGTGAAGAAACATGGGAAAAAATTTACTCGGAGTATTGATCTGATACGTATGAAGGACTGCGCCGCTAAATTAAAAGTCTCTGAAAAAATTGAGCAAGTTGTTGCCGTTGAAGTTCACCGTGACCAAGGCTACTTGCCCTCTTCTCTTTCTCATCTACATTAATGACCTTCCAAAGGAGTCTCAACATCTCAACCCAATTCTATTTGCTGACGACACAACCTTCATTTACTCCAGTCCTGACCCCCTTGCTCTAAATGTCACAGTGAATACTGAACTAAATAAAGTCCATCACTAGCTAACTGCCAACAAACTCACCCTCAACATTGACAAAATTTTCTATATTTTGTTTGGCAATAAATCCTCAAATCAAATAAATCTCAGGATTAACAATACCCAAATTTGTAACAAAGTAGATGGCAAATTCCTTGGCGTTCTCATTGACCGCAAGCTGAATTTCCAGGGACACATTCTAAATATATAAAAAAAAAATTCGCAAACTGTTGGCATTCTTTCTAAGATCAGATATTATGTTCCTCGCCCTGCCCTGGTGACACTCTATTACTCTCTCATCTATCCTTATTTCAACTATGGTATTTGTGCTTGGGGTTCTACTACCCAAAATCATTTACGTCCTTTAATTACTCAACACAAAGCTGCTATTAGGACAATATCTCACTCTGGCCCCAGACATCACTCGGTACCCGTACTCAAATCTCTGAATAAGTTAGATATTAAGTCCCTGCACATCCTCTCATGTGTATTTTATATATATAAAACGCTGAACTGTAATGTCAGTCCAGACCTTAAAAGCTTCATTGAAGGTTATAAAAGATCCTATGAGCACCACACCAGAAACAAATACCTATTTGACATTCCAAGAGTACGACTTAGTCAAACTAGAAATGCTTTACAAATCAAGGGAACTCGAATGATGAATAACCTTCCCAATCATGTTAAAGACTGTACCTCTCTCAACCAGTTTAAGATAAAAACTAAGCACTACCTAATTAACTCCCTGTAACCTACCTTACCCCTATAATGTCAACCCTTGTCTGCTATTTTAAACAATGCTGTTTTGTTGACCAAATTGTATTTTTGTTTTTTTCTGCCATGTTCCCCCCCCCCTTTTTTTTCCATATTTTCTTATTTTTTCTCAACACAATTTATACTTTAATCTCAATTAGTATTAAGTTTTAGTCTTAGTGTTTTTCCTGCCCGAAACGCTTTGCGTAATAGTGGCTTTAGGCATTGTATGTCCTAGCTTTATCTATAAATCCATAAACTTTTGTATCTTATCTTGTATGTATGTACCTTACCTGAATAAAAATTTATTTATTTATATTATTATTATAAATAACAATAAATTATTATACTGAAATAATATTAATGGATAGCCGTTATAATGATAATGTATTAAATCAATTACAATTAATAGTTACATCTATAATTAGTAATTGAAAGTTGCATTATTTGAATTTACACTAATTACAATTCTTCGTATTCTTGGCTTATCATTTTGGGGGTTCCGGCGGAGCACCCCCAAAGATAACACGAATGCGTAGCAAGATAGAACACGTGTCCCCAGAAACCTCCTTGAGTGTCTTCCCTTGAAAAAAGAAAACAGGGGATGCAGAGGAGGGTGGGCGTTTTTTTATGTGAAGTCGCTACGAAGGAGGGTGAACAGGGGTCGCCGAGTCTGTGGGCGCGCTTTTAAGTACCCCGCTCGGTGCGCGCGCACCTTAGACGGTTAGACTGAACTCTTAGAAATGCGTTTTCTTCCCACAGAAAACCCACGTACCGCTTTTGTAAAAGCAGTGTCTGTATATCAACCGATTTTGAGTCTTTCTTGGTTATGTGTTGTATGTGGGTGCTGAAGTTCAGTCTCTTGGGCAAGGAACTTTTCCATCATTTTTATTGCTGATGTTAACATTGTCTATCTGAAGCTGAATTGCATTTGTTGATTTGCTTCCACATAAGATGTAGTAGGTCTTTTCTATGTTTAGTGTTAGTTTGTTGGTTGACATCCATAAGTGGACTTTATTAATTCATTATTTACAACATTATTTAATGTGTGTAATAAAGAACCCAGTCTGTGGAACTCACTCCCTAATGAATTGAAACGCTGTCCAACTTTTGCGTCAATCAAAAACAAAACTAAAAAGTACCTAATTTCATCTTCATAGTTTTTTACCTTGTTGCTTTAAAATTGCACTGAATCTATTGCTACCCAATCTCCCAATCTTTATGTACCCAATCCGAACATCTTTACCATTGCTGTCTTCGTATATATGCTATCAATCTGCTGTATGGTGCCTATTAATCTTGTTTAAAATTACCAATCAAGTTGTCAATGTAATCAATCAGAGCTTTAATATACCAATGTGCATTAATATACTTACTAATCTCTCTCATCTCATTTTTATCTTGCAATGTATCTGTTATCATTTTATTAATTCTGCTAGAATTTACCTACTTAAAATTATCTGTTAGATTAAGGACCTGCCCGAAACGCTGCGCGTACTAGTGGCTTTACAAGATTGTAAATACTATGCTATGTATTCCCACAAACCCAATGTACCTTCTTGTATATAAATAAATAGTCAACAGCAAACAATATAGGCTTAAGAATGTTAGAGACATTATGCAGATCATTGATGTATATAAGAAATAGGAGAGGTCCTAGGATGCTGCCTTGTGGCACCCCTACGGTTAAAAGTAGTAAGAGAGGTTATATAATTGATGGCTACATATTGGTGTCTGTCACTAAGATAGGATCGAATATAGTCCAGGGCAAGGCCTCAGATTCCATAATGGTGGAGTTTAAGTAAGAGGTAGTTATAGTTAACAGTATCATAGTCCTTTCTGAGGTCAATGAAGAGTCCAATCGGAAACTCTTTTGTTGACCAGACCACACACTAGAAGTTGAAGGGACGACGACGTTTCTTAGGCTTCTCGTCCCTCTGTCTGGCTTCGCTATGTTGATGACATTTCTGCTTTATGGCCTCATGACCTTAATCTTTTCCAGCCTTTCCTCGCCTCTCTTAACAATCTGGCTCCTTCTATCCATTTCAAAGTTGAGTGGGAATCTAATTCCCTCCTTAATTCCTAATCTTGATGTTCATGTTCACAGCTCTGTGTCTGGGTTCTCTTTCTCTGTCTACCGTAAACCCATGCATAGTGGCATGTGCATTCACTTCTTTTCCTACCATCCTCCTTCTGTTAAGTAAAGTGTCCTCGTCTCTCTCTTCCTCCGCGCTCTACGCATCAGCGACCCTCAGTTTCTTGATTCTGACATTGCCTTTATCTACAAATCATTCTCTCGCCTTGGTTATCCTTTGCATTTCATCAACTGTGCCTACTCTCAAGCTAAACGAAATTTCTTTCATCCTAAACCTGCTTCCAACACTAGTAGCACTGTACCATGCCTTCCCTTCATATCTGAACTCAAAACTTTTACCAATACCTTTCGTCCTCTTGACATTAAACTCGCCTTTCCACAAACTAACACACTTCGTAACAATCTAGTTCACACTGCTCCTCCTGCTTCTAATGCTGCTGGTGTCTACTCTATTTCCTGTTCATCTTGTCCTCTCCAATACTTTGGCGAAACTGGCCGTACACTGAATGACAGACTTAAAGAACACAAGAGAAGTGTTAAGTCTGCAGACACTAACAATGCTCTCTTCTGCCATGTGAGGGATTCTAATCATCCCATTGACTGGTTTTCCTCCAAAATAATCTTTCCTGCCTCTACTCTACACAGACGCCGTCTTGTAGAATCGGCTCTTATACACAATGTACCCAACATGAACTTGAGTCCTGGCTTTGTTGCTGTGGACTCTTCCCTTTCACAGTATATACTCAAATGCTCTAATCTTTCTAACAAACGTGACTTAACATAAGCTTACCCCTTCCATTTATCTTTCTTTTTCTCTTTCCTTTTCTTTCTCTCTTCTTCCTTTTTCTGTGCATTGTCTTCTCCTACGCTCCCTTGCTATCCTCTTCTTATTCCTATTACTATCTCCTTCGGTAGTAATAATAGGAGCTGCCTCGTATGGGCCAATAGGCCTTCTGCAGTTCTCATTATTACTACTATCCCCTACACCTTACTTTCCTCCTCAGCTCTCTCTTGCCTATTTATTGCCTGTCCCTACCTGTCATCACCACAATCGACTTGAGAATAGTCCAGGACGGACCGAAACGTCGTCGTTCCTTCAACTTCTAGTGTGTGGTCTGGTCAACATACTTCAGCCACGTTATTGTGACTCATCGCCTGCATATGGAAACTTTTTTTTGTCAAGGGCTGAGATTATATCAAGCAGACTAATAATTACATCTTTGGTTCTCTTTTGGGCGTGGAAGTCAAACTGACAGAGAAAATTCAACATACTTAGTATGTTGAATTTTACGAGGTGGGAGTAGAGCTGTTTGTAAATAATTTATCAAATATTTTTGATAATATAGGTAGATTTGATATTGGTCTGCAATTATTTATGTCTGCCGGTTTGCCTCCTTTATGAACTGGCGTTACTCGTGTTTTTTAAGGATATCTGGGAAGGTATGACCATAGAGATTTGTTGAACAGCAGAGCTATGGATGGCGCAAGGGCATGGGAGGCACTTTTGTATTCCATAGATGGCATTTCACTAATATTCCCAACTTCGGTTTTTAGTGAGTAAATGATGAACACAACATCTGTAGGGCTGACTGGTGAAAGGAGAAGAGTTTGCATAGCTGCCTGAAAGATGTGTGTTAACATGTGTCTGAGTCTGTGGGATTTTTCTGGTTAAGTTAGCACCAACCGATGAAAATAAGCTATTAAATTCAGTTGCCGTTTCTAAATATGTTGCCGGTGTATAACCATCCTTGTAGAGTTTTATCTGGTTATGTGAATGTTGTTTAGATCGTAGGATGTTAGAGATGTGTTAACTGTAGAGGACGGGCTGAAATAAGAGGCACATTATGAGTGCATGAAATGGTCGTGTTGCAGTCTCCGTGGTGTAGTGGTAAGACACTCGCCTGGCGTTCCGCGAGCGCTATGTCATGGGTTCGTATCCTGGCCGGGGAGGATTTACTGGGCGCAATTCCTTAACTGTAGCCTCTGTTTAACGCAACAGTAAAATGTGTACTTGGATGAAAAAACGATTCTTCGCGGCAGGGGATCGTATTCCAGGGACCATTGGATTAAGGACTTGCCCGAAACGCTGCGCGTACTAGTGACTAGTACTAGTGTACTAGAATGTAACAACTCTTGTATATATCTCAAAAAAAAAAAAGATGGCTCTCCATTTGTTTTTCATGTTGTCGTTTGCTTCTTTGAATCTATTCTCATAATAGGAAAGTTATATAGGAAATATGCAGTCAATTTACACTATTGATAGAAAAAGCAATATAAGCAATTTGGGAGTAATAATATCATAAGACTTTTACTTTTAAGGAACAATAAAGTAGCTGTCACAAATTGCAAAAGAATGATAGGCTGGATAACAAGAACCTTGCAAACAAGAAGTGAACAACCAATGATGATACTTTAAGACTATAGTGCTGTCTAGGGTAGAATATTATTCTACAAGAACAGCCCCATTTAAATCTGGAGAAGTTACTGACCTAGCTGTATAACGTGATGAGATCTTTCTCTCCCCAAGTTCATTTAATATAACATCTGAATTAAAGGGAACATTTAAAATTGTCTAAACCCGTATTCTCTAGAGTAAGAGGGAGAGATACATAATAATTCACACTGAAAATATTAGGATTGGTTCTAAATCTGCATATGGATGTATGTGCTGATGGTCTTAACTCCTTACAAGACCAAAATGCAAAATAGCTGTAACTATGAACAGGTTGTGAACAAGCAACCTGTTCATAGTTACATAGTACATCACATTTTCACTACAAAATCCTGAACGGACAAAATATGATTTCCTATAAATAATATTGGCTCACAAACACGGTATGTTATCTTTGCGTGGGTCCATCGGTTGGGTTGGGTACTGGCAATTTAGTAAATTATTTTCTGACAATGGTGTTAACTGTAGAGGACGGGCTGAAATAAGAGGCACATTATGAGTGCATGAAATGGTCGTGTTGCAGTAAAATATTTTCGTGTTAACCTGCGCACACCTGTGACGATAATGGCTGATGAATGCGCACACCTGTGACGATAATGGCTGATGAATGCGCACACCTGTGACGATAGTGGCCGATGAATGCGCACACCTGTGACGATAATGGCTGATGAATGCGCACACCTGTGACGATAGTGGCCGATGAATGCGCACACCTGTGACGATAGTGGCCGATGAATGCGCACACCTGTGACGATAGTGGCCGATGAATGCGCACACCTGTGACGATAGTGGCCGATGAATGCGCACACCTGTGACGATAATGGCTGATGAATGCGCACACCTGTGACGATAGTGGCCGATGAATGAGCACACCCGTGACGATAATGGCTGATGAATGCGCACACCTGTGACGATAATGGCTGATGAATGCGCACACCTGTGACGATAGTGGCCGATGAATGCGCACACCTGTGACGATAATGGCTGATGAATGCGCACACCTGTGACGATAATGGCTGATGAATGCGCACACCTGTGACGATAATGGCCGATGAATGCGCACACCTGTGACGATAATGGCCGATGAATGCGCACACTTGTGACGATAGTGGCTGATGAACACTTACCAGACTGTCTACATGTTGAAGCAATACACGTTCCTTGGTTGGGAGAGCACATGTTGAACTCTCTATATTCTGATGACAAAAATTGTGTAGTTTCTACCATCTAGCTTGATGCACAAGCACTGACCGTTGTTATTTTATTTGAACATTTTATAATTTATGCTGAAGATTGGATGATACCAGTTCAGATTTATTCCAGTCATATTCACAGATAAAACAAAAATAGAGGAATCTGGGCAGTTTGGTGTTACCTCACCTCGTAGTGCCTCGTAGCCTGGTGGATAGCGCGCAGGACTCGTGATTCTGTGGCGCGGGTTCGATCCCGGGCGCCGGCGAGAAACAATGGTCAGTTTCTTTCACCCTATGCCCCTGTTACCTAGCAGTAAATAGGTACCTGGGTGTTAGTCAGCTGTCACGGGCTGCTTCCCTGGGGGTGGAGGCCTGGTCGAGGACCGGGCCGCGGGGACACTAAAAAAAAAGCCTCGAAATCATCTCAAGATAACCTTTGGCTACTGACTTAAGCTATGCAGTAGATCTACTAATGTTAAATGTTTGCTCTGCTTGTAAATACGGCTCTTATGGATCTAAACTAAGTCGGTTCAGAGGATTTGTTCCTCTAAACTAATTTGCTTCAATAAACTGATGTATTTCTTTGTGCAAGTTGTTCATCACAAATACCTTACCTATATGAACACTGGGGCAAGTGTTCATATGGATAAGCACATATGAACACTTGTGTTCAGGCAAGTTCCTGAACACTATGTACCTTGATCCATGTTCAACACCACCACCACCTTCAGGATGGGTTATGGACGGACCATCATATCTATTACATCACTCTTAGGTTATGAGTACGTTAAAAATATTATTGTTAAGTCTTAAATAACATTTAACGAAATTTTCTGAAAACAAAGCTGAACTCTTAAGACCGAAAAGCAATTCCCTGTCCCCCCCCCCCTCCTTCTGTATATTTTCCAATTTCATAATCTTCGTAAACCGGTAGTATAGTGCACAATTAATTTTAGTACTTAAAATTTTAATAAAGGGATGAATTGAAAATACAATATACAAAATCATTATTATAATTATCACAAGGACCACAAGGTAACAAAACAAGATAGCTTGCTTTGGGGGTCTCCTCATAAAGCTAACCTGACAACGTTAACCTGGATTACCAGAACTGATCTAAATATATTTGTACCTGGAGAAGGTCAGCCACGTCTGGAAGGCTCTGATACAAGGTCTACA
The DNA here is from genome assembly GCF_040958095.1 of Procambarus clarkii. Classification (NCBI taxonomy): domain Eukaryota; kingdom Metazoa; phylum Arthropoda; class Malacostraca; order Decapoda; family Cambaridae; genus Procambarus; species Procambarus clarkii. The sequence continues at coordinate 7,336,401 of NC_091192.1, forward strand.
AATATTCACATCCCCCAACCATATACATTTTACAGACAATGAAACTAGTGCTCAAAAAAATGTCCACACATTATTCCCATAAGCCATAAATATTATTAAAAGCTTAAACTAAGAAAACTTCCAGAAAGTGCCCACACGAAGCATAATGAGCGTGGCGCAGTGGGCCCCATATGCAGCTTTAACAACTGCCCGCCCGACGCTCAACTGGGGTATGGCTTTACCTACACAGGTGGCCAGCTTTTATCATCTGTCGACGAGAACAGCTGTACCACCACCTGGCCACCACTCCCCACCCCCACAGTCGCGGCAGCATCAGTGGTCCCATACATCCTAAAGGCGTTCCGAGTCCGTCGTCTACACTAAGCTTTGGTTCGGCGTCGACAATCTGCGAAGATAATTATGCAAATTACCAAATCCAGTATTTACAAGAATAAAACAAATTATAGTTGTAGTCGACAAATGCACAGGTTAAGCTTGTAGCAAGCAGTGTGTCTCCAATTTCAAATTAACCGATACTATCAAAAATATTTGAAAAAATTATATACAAACAGCTCTATTCCTACCTTATAAAACACAACATATTAAGTCCCTGCCAGTTCGACTTCTGTTCCCAAAAAGAGTACCAAAGATGCCAGTATTGGTCTGCTTGATATAATCTACACAGCCCCAACATCTACATCAAACCCCAACCCACACAAACTAAATATTGTAAATAATGAATTAAAAAAAGTTCACTCATGGATGTCAACCAACAAACCTCACACTAATCATAGAAAATACTTTGGAAGCAAATCTAACCAATTCAACTTCAGATAGACAATGTTAACATTATCAATAAAAATGGTGGAACGTTCCTTGGCCTATATATAGACAAGAGACGGAACTTCAGCACCCATATACAATACTGCCAAAAAAGTCTCAAAAACGGTCGGTATACTCTCTAAAATCAGATATTATGTTCCCCCACTCTGCTCTCTTCTTATTATACTATGCGGTAATCTATTCCTATCTCTGTAATGCTTTTGCGCTTCCCCTCACAGGATGAGTATGGGGTGCATAATAAACTAGCCGCCTCCGGTGGCAACAATCAAATCAATGTTACATAGGGTATCTGTGCATGGGGGTCAACCACTGCAAATTACCTCAAGCCCATCATCACTCAGCAAATATCTGCTATAAAAACTATAAAAAAACTGTCTTCAGACAACACACAGCCCCTCTGTTAAAGTCCCTTAACATGCTAAACATACACTCACTACATGCGTTCTCATGTGCTCTTTACATGTACAAAACTTTGTTCCTAAATGCTAATCTTTTCCTTGATAAGTGTAACAGAACCCTTGAGCACCACACGAGAAATAAATATTTCTGATATCCCAGAGTCAAACTAAATTTATGCAAACACTCCATGCAAATAAAAGGACCCAGTCTATGGTAATGAATTAAATAATTGTCCAACATATGTCTTATTCAAAAGTAAAAATTAAAAGTACCTAATTTCATTCTCATAGTTTCCTACCTTGTGTTTAAAACTCCCGCTGGATCTCGCACTACCCACTTCCCCAATCTTAATACTTAAGACATGCATCTTCACCTCTTAAGTTATATTTTAGTTGTAAGTTGAAATCAAATTTTGCTACAATGTTACGTTGAGGTGCTTCCGGGGCTTAGCGTCCCCGCGGCCCGGTCGTCGACCAGGATTCCTATGTACCTATTCATCTTACGTGATCTGTTAGGTTAAGGACCTGCCTGAGACGCCATGCGTGTTAGTGCCTTTGCAAGAATGTAAAAACACAAATGTTATGTACTCACAAACCCAAAGTATCTCCTTGAAAATAAACAAGTAAATAAATAAATAAACTGAGAAACTGAAGAATCAAGTATATAACAAATATGTCAATTATAGTGTAGTGGATTATGCACAATGAGATTATATGATTGAATATGTCTCATTTATCTTTTATAGTACTGTATTAATAACAGAACTAGCGGATACAAAATATAATCCCAAGTGTTGTAAACCCCTACGCTAAACAGTACAGGAATGAACAGGAGTTTACAGTAGAGTCACCATACTTAAAGAGCAAGGGAACTCTAGACAATGTTAGCTGCAGTGTCTTATGAAACATTAGTTAATATACTAATACACTGCTAGCTGTTGGGAATAAGACACCTCTAGCCTATCAAGGTCCTATCAGCCAAGGGTCAACAGCCAACTTCCTAGTCCAGAAAATGATGGACATCAGCACGTCCGTTATTGCTTCATAAGAAACCCGTGTGCCAATATGCGCTTGTGACTCTATACTTGTTTAATGTATTATATAATCACTGCAGCTGCACAATTGTTTTAGCTGTTGTTAAAATGATTTTGTTTGTGTTTGCGGGGTCCCACTCTGGTCCCCCCCCCCCCACACACACTTCAGTTTCTACCTCCCCCCAGTTACTGCTCCCTGCGCTCTCTCCCCAACCTTATCTGCGAGAGGCCCTTACCATGTGAACTTTCCTCAAGGTTAACCTTTATTACCCAGTTACTTGTTATTATACTGCACACTTTACTAGGGGTTACCCGGCATTGCCCGGGTCTGTGTTTCTTCCATTTGTATGTATATAATTATCTCTTCATCTATCTACTTATCTATCAGTCCATAAATCCAGCTACCTTTCTATCCATCTATTCATCTATCCATGTATGTATCTGTGCCCGTCTAAAAAAAAATCTACCATTGCTGGGTGGTGGTTGCCGGTGAGAGGAGCTAGTGTAAAATATTAGAAAATTGATTAGCCAGCCCAAGTTTTAGGTATTACGTATAGCCTCCATGTATTATGTATAGCCTCCATGTATTATGTATAGCCTCCATGTATTATGTATAGCCTCCATGTATTATGTATAGCCTCCATGTATTATGTATAGCCTCCATGTATTATGCATAGCCTCCATGTATTATGCATAGCCTCCATGCACACTGGTGTATGTAAAGTAGTCCATTAACCCTACACGTCAGCTTCAGGAACAAAAGAAGTCACACTACTATGATTATATATATATATATATATATATATATATATATATATATATATATATATATATATATATATATATATATATATATATATATATAAATAAATTAGAAAATCAGTTGGAGCATTAAGGCGACTCTCCTCACCGGTCAGGGCAGTACCAGCAGCCATGCACTTGTTGCTTCAGTGGAATATCGTGGCACAGGGGTAACGTGTGTCGCTGGGAGTACCCTGATCGCTGGTTCGAGTCCCCCCTCAGTGCTCCAACTGATTTTCTCATTAATATATATCATGTCACTGATTTCTTTGTGTATCTAAAACTTTATTCTTACTCTTAGTTTAATTATTTCCCCCATTCTGTTCTACAACCTCAAAAATCTATATATGTAATACCATATAAGGGATATATGGGGATAAGACCTCTTTAGTTTATCGAGGTCCTATAAGCCATGAGTCTGATTATTATTATTATATAATCATGATAATTATTATATAATCATGATAATTATTATTATAATACTGTAATATATAATAATTATATAATAATTATTATATGATAATAATAATAATAATACTTGTTTATTCTCAAAAAGGAACAATGGGTTGGTGATATTACATAAAATTGGTATTTCTACATTCATACAAAGCCACTAACACGCAAAGCGTTTCGGGCAGGTCCTTAATCTAACATATCATATAAGATATGTTACACTGTAGCAAAATTTTCTATCAACATATAACTACAATATAAATTGAGAAGAGGTGATTACACAGGTGAAGATATGACTTAAGTGTAAAGGAACTAGAGGGTCCAGTTCCTGAACCGATTATGTGCCTCTGTAACCGTCCAGAGGCAGAGGCCAGAGGTAACTGTAACACCACCGCCCACGGGATGGGTATGGGGGTGCATAATAAAGAAATAAATTTTAATAATATTGGGGAAGTTGGTAGTGCAAGATACAGTGTGAGTTTGAAGCACAATGTAGGAAACTATGAGGATGAAATTAGGTATTTTTTGGTTTACTTTTGAATAAGGCATGGGTTGGACAATTTTTTAATTAATTAAGAGGCGAATTCCATAGACTGGGTCCTTTTATTTACATGGAGTTTGCTCAGATTTATATTGGGAATATCAGAGATATTTATTTCTGGTGTGGTGCTCATGGGTTCTATTACACTTATTAAGGAAAAGTTTCCGATCAGGATTAGCATTTCGGAACAAGGTTTTGTACATGTAAATAGCACATGAGAACGCGTGTAGTGAGTGCATGTTTAGCATGTTAAGGGACTTAAACAGAGGGGCTGTGTGTTGTCGGAAGACAGTTTGTTATAGTTCTGATACCAGATTTTTGCTGAGTGATGCTGGGCTTGAGGTAATTTGCAGCGGTTGAACCCCATGCACAGATACCCTATGTAAGATAGGGATAGATTAGCACGCAGTATATTGAGAGGAGAGCAGAGTGGGGAACATAATATCTGATTTTAGAGAGTATACCGACCGTTTTTTGAGACTTTTATTGACTTTAATATGGGAAGACAAACAAGACTGGTCAGGAAAGATTAAATACACATTAACATTACATAACGTATCGACCTTTGGCGATACATGGGCGTGTTGATGATCAAGAGTTACCAGGTTGGCGAGCCACACCAAGAGTGCTGATCAATAGTAACTAGTTTCTTAATCTGGCCCTATTGACTTATTTAGTGTCTAAATGTTTAGTATTATATATAATACCACATTTACTGTAAATATTAACACAAAAAATAATGTATAAATATTTGTTACAATGTCACTACTGAGGCACATGCGAGGCTGATCAATGTGTGAAAATACAGGCGATACATAAACCTGTTACCATAATTTTTTTGTATTTATATATACTAGAGTATTTACATTTTTGTAAGAACTTGTAGGTGTAAGTAATTACGGCCACATTATCCTTGCTAAAACAAGGTTTTCACTCGTAGAGGAGCCCTGGATATATACTAACAAGGATATATACTTGGCAATTTTAAAATAATAATTATTAAAAAGAGCAGGTGGTGGTTGAATGTTAGGGCGTGAGATGTGTGTGTGAGCCTCCGTGCCTACAGCCATGGCAAGCTGCCACAACGCCCTTCACTTAACCTCTATACAAGGCTGTCCTGCACTCAATGTTTACATACTGACGTTTGCCTCGAATTCATATATCTGAATAAAAGATAAAATATGCACATATCGGTTTTAATTTATCATTAGTCTTATGATTTAATTTATGTGATACAGCAAGAACGTAAGATTTTAAGGGTTGACAATGTTAATTTTGTTTGAAAAGGTGTTCACTTGAGATAGTTAAGCAAGTCCCAGCTGTGTCTGGTTACATGCGACAGGATGAACAACCCAGCGGATTTTCTTAATTTTAGAGGAGTGTTGTACATGCTGCTATGGCGGTGTGTCCACTCACAGGATGAGTGCCGCTGCCCAATAAACTCGCCCCTCGGGGAAAAATATAAACACAAAATAAAGCAAAGCGTGTGAAGGAGTGGCAACACCGCCGTGGCGCGCATGGCAACCAACAGCTGATGGCGTCGACCTCGATATAGTGATGTAGCCCACCTGCTCACGCCACATGCCGCACCTCACCATATACCTCAACTTCATATATTTTGATGCATACACCGACAAGCTCTTATCTACCATTACCCACAAAGATCAAGAGTTAAGAGGCTACTGAATTATCTGGAAACGTTATTCTATTTTCTATAAAAAATAACAAGCATATTTATATGTTTGTTGTTAAAGATTCGCTACCTGGAACAAAGTTCCAAGTAGCACGGGCTATGGTGAGCCCGTAGTGCCTTTTATATATATTTATATAATTTTGGTCTTTTAAGGCCTAAATTGGCGGATGTCGTGGTCTTCTGTAAGATACCATATACAACCCTCCAGTAATAAACAGCTTGTGCAATATGTAAGTCTGCGATTATAAAGTTTGTAATTTTACTTATTTATTTGTATCTCTTTTGTGCCTAGTTGGGTTTTGACTTTAAAAATACATTATATGAATTATGAAGCCAGAATTAAGTTATCAGTTCATTTGTGAGAATATGAGATGGAACGAGTGACGGCCATGGGGGAGCGAGTGACGGCCATGGGGGAGCGAGTGACGGTCATGGGGGAGCGAGTGACGGTCATGGGGGAGCGAGTGACGGCCATGGGGGAGCGAGTGACGGCCATGGGGGAGCGAGTGACGGCCATGGGGGAGAGAGATAGCAGGTGTGGGCCACCAAGGCTGTCTACCCCCGTCCCACTCTTGTGAACTAATGTAGCTCTTCACATAGCTCACGAAATGTGAAATGTTCAAAACCCTAATACTGTTGTCCATATATATTGATGTCTAGCTGTACACTGTAGCTTGGATCTAGGTGCCATAGGGCAGTTTTCAGTGCACCAGAGTCGTGGCCAAAATTAGGTTCCAGGTTCGAGTCCCGTGGCAGGATAGACATTGGCACTCTTCACCCAGCAGTAAATAGGTACACGGCAATTATCCGATTACCCTCCCCATCCTTGAGGGGGGGGGGAGGGCCATTGATGGCTGGGTGAGGGGGATCGATATAAGCTAACAGGCTGACAGTCCCTGACAAAAGGAAACCATATACATGTACACGTGAAATCTCTATTCAATACTATACCTAACCATTCAAATGGCTGACTCTTCATAATTACCTAAACTGTAAAGAATATGGTGATAGATTCCCAGGGGGTGCACGTTTGCTTTCATCTAATGCCTCTGTTCACCTAGGTATAGTACCAGGGAATCTGGCAACTATTGCGGGGCTGCATCCTGGAGAGGGACAGTAGTCCCTCTCTAGGGGGGGCCAACATACAAACTTAAAAGTATTATAATCTATCTATATATATATTATATATATCTATCTATATATATATTATATATATCTATCTATATATATATTATATATATATATATATATATATATATATAAATATATTTATATATATATATAAATATATTTATATATATATATAAATATATTTATATATATATATATAAATATATTTATATATATATATAAATATATTTATATATATATATAAATATATTTATATATATATATATATTTATATATATATATAAATATATTTATATATATATATAAATATATTTATATATATATATAAATATATTTATATATATATATATGTCGTACCTAATAGCCAGAACGCACTTCTCAGCCTACTATGCAAGGCCCGATTTGCCTAATACGCCAAGTTTTCATGAACTAATTGTTTTTCGACGACCTAACCTACCTAACCTAACCTAACCTAACTTTTTCGGCTACCTAACCTAACCTAACCTATAAAGATAGGCTAGGTTAGGTTAGGTAGGGTTGGTTAGGTTCTGTCATATATCTACGTTAATTTTAACTCCAATAAAAAAAAAATGACCTCATACATAATGAAGTGGGTAGCTTTATCATTTCATAAGAAAAAAATTAGAGAAAATATATTAATTCAGGAAAACTTGGCTCATTAGGCAAATCGGGCCTTGCATAGTAGGCTGAGAAGTGCGTTCTGGCTACTAGGTACGACATATATATATATATATATATATATATATATATATATACAGGCTCCTGTCCCCGACAAAAATGATATAGTACTGTTAATTTATTAATGGTGTAACTTGCTTGGGTAATCGGGTATTGCTACTGACACCTCGGCCTGTTGCCTAGGCCTATACAACTTCCACCACACCTGCACAACACCTCATTACGGATGCATATTACATTGTAAAGAGAAGCTCAATTTACTAATGTAAGCTAAACTGATCCACACAGTTGGGACTCACTGTGATCACCTAACCACTTAGGGACCTGGCCCAGTGCTGCTTCACCTGACTGATCGAGCACTGCGCACATGACAAGTGTGGTACAATATAGGATATATATAAATATATATAAGGCACTCACCACAGTATGATATATCCTAGTGTTTAATAGCGGTAGCTTCAGCCACTCTATTGTTTGCTTCGTTGTTTTTCATATTGTTGACAATTTTACGGGTGTGACCGTCCAAGTCATTGTGGTGTTTGTTTTGTTCCGCCTCCTGCTTAGAGCGGTTCTTGCCGCTGCCTCTCGAATGCACCAACTTGTCGTCGAAGTTGTAGTGGTCGTATTCATCGAAGTACGCGTCAGACATGGCGACGGTTGTGAGAGTAAGGGAGAGAACACCCGTGTGTACAACTGCTAAAGACGAGACGTAGTGTGGTGGAGGTGCGCGCTACGCTTTAAAAGGACGCCTTAGCCACACCCACTTTCCCTCATTGGTCGTCTGGCTCTTTAATAGCGTGTACGCGCCATAAGAGCCAGTTTCTGACTGGCTGGCTACACGGTCTTATGTAATGTGTAAGCTCATTGGCTGACGCTCATTCATGACCTACGTACCAAAACAAACAAGTGAGACCCCGTAGCTGCGCTCGCCTGATAACGGCGGCCTCATGATCCAGACACTTCCTGCGATGCAACTTTATTACTACTCACACCACATCACTTCAACATCTTTTAATATTTTTTCCACGAGAGGCGAGTACAGAAAGTCTATGAGAAGTGACACTCAGGACTTCAGTCGTAACTTGGATCCCGAGCTCACAGCCACAGCATGGATACCAAGCTTACAGCCACAGCATGGATCCCGAGATTGCAGCCACAGCATGGATCCCAAGCTTACAGCCACAGCATGGATCCCAAGCTTGCAGCCACAGCATGGATCCCGAGCTTACAGCCACAGCATGGATCCCAAGCTTACAGCCACAGCATGGATCCCGAGCTTACAGCCACAGCATGGATCCCAAGCTTACAGCCACAGCATGGATCCCAAGTGTACAGCCATAATATGAATCCCAAACCTAGAGTTACAGCTTGGATCCCAAGCCTACAGTTACAGCTTGGATCCCAAGCCTACAGTTACAGCTTGGATCCCAAGCCCACAGTTACAGCTTGGATCCCAAGCCTACAGTTACAGCCTGGATCCCAAGCCTACAGTTACAGCTTGGATCCCAAGCCCACAGTTACAGCTTGGATCCCAAGCCTACAGTTACAGCTTGGATCCCAAGCCTACAGTTACAGCTTGGATCCCAAGCCTACAGTTACAGCTTGGATCCCAAGCCTACAGTTACAGCTTGGATCCCAAGCCTACAGTTACAGCCTGGATCCCATTAAGCCTACAGTTACAGCTTGGATCCCAAGCCTACAGTTATAGCCTGGATCCCAAGCCTACAGTTACAGCTTGGATCCCAAGCCTACAGTTACAGCCTGGATCCCAAGCCTACAGTTACAGCCTGGATCCCAAGCCTACAGTTACAGCTTGGATCCCAAGCCTACAGTTACAGCTTGGATCCCAAGCCTACAGTTACAGCCTGGATCCCAAGCCTACAGTTACAGCCTGGATCCCAAGCCTACAGTTACAGCTTGGATCCCAAGCCTACAGTTACAGCTTGGATCCCAAGCCTACAGTTACAGCTTGGATCCCAAGTATGCAGCAATATCTTGGAAGGCAAGAAAGGACTACGTCATCCAACACGGTAAAAGCTGATGCAATAAGCATATTTTGACCAAGTCGAACTTGTTTTTCATTATATTCATAGCTGACTTGACATAATTAGTAGCCTCACAATCAGCCAAGTTAAGATAAGACTGAGTATTGTTACATCACAGGTGGCTGTGTGGTGGTGGCCGCCACCTGACCAGGCGTCATGATACAAACTTTATCCACAACACAAGTTAGTTGATGTTGTATTTGATGTTGGTTGTATTAAAGTTTATGTTCCGTTAGATTCTAGAGTAATTGTATAAATTATTATATGCGGTGGATATGTGCTAAGGTGGTATAAGTAGGCTATTATGTTAATAATTGCATAATAATTAACATTAATAATTATGTTAATGCCGCGTTTGTGTTTAAACTGATGATATATGCGGGACCCAGTGACTTGTGAGCGGGGAGGTGGAGGGTGCTGGCCACCTTGCTGAACCCTGCACCTGCCTCCCTTCCCACCTCCTCTCTCACCTTTATCAATGTCCTCTCTTTTATTTGTTTCTATTTTATTTATTTATACAAGAGTTGTTACACTCTTATATAGCCACTAGCACGCGTAGCATTTCGGCCAAGTCCTTAAACCTATGTTCCCTGGAATACGACCCACCAAATCGTTTAACAACCAGGTACCCATTTTACTGGTGGGTAAACAGAGGCTATAGTTAAGGATTGCTGCCCAGTAAATGATTTCCGGCCAGGATACGAACCCAGGACAAAGCGCTCGTGAAACGCCGGGCGAGTGTCTTACACTAGACCACCGAGACTGCGTGGGGTAGTGCTCTCTCTCTCTTCCTCTTTCTCTTCTCTCTTTCTCTCGTTTTCTCGCTCTTTCCCTTTCTCTCTCCCTCGGTCTCTCTCTCTCCTGGTGGAGAGAACAATACAACGATAGAGGTACACGATAGAACGGTGGTCTCGCTTCATGCAGGTCGGCGTTCAATTCCCGACCGTCCAAGTTGGGCACCATTTCATCATTCACCCCCCTCCCATCACAAATCCTTATCTTGACCCCTTCCTAGTGTTTTATAGTCGTAATGGCTTGGCGCTTTGTCCTGGTAATTCCCCCCCTCTCTCTCTTTCCCTCACTAGTTTCTTACTTTTCCCTGTAATAGGACTCAAAAGGTCCACAACTAGGATCCCGGTCATTGCTGGGTTAACAAGGGCCAAGAGTTAAGGATTGATGCCCAGTCACTGCCCGCGTTCACGGGGCAACATCTGTATTGTGGAGTGCACAATATCTGGTGTGGTATTGTGGACTGCACAATATCTGGTGTGGTATTGTGGACTGCACAATATCTGGTGTGGTATTGTGGACTGCACAATATCTGGTGTGGTATTGTGGACTGCACAATATCTGGTGTGGTATTGTGGAGTGCACAATATCTGGTGTGGTATTGTGGACTGCACAATATCTAGTATGGTATTGTGGAGTGCACAATATCTGGTGTGGTATTGTGGACTGCACAATATCTGGTGTGGTATTGTGGACTGCACAATATCTGGTGTGGTATTGTGGACTGCACAATATCTGGTGTGGTATTGTGGACTGCACAATATCTGGTGTGGTATTGAGGACTGCACAATATCTAGTGTGGTATTGTGGACTGCACAATATCTGGTGTGGTATTGTGGACTGCACAATATCTGGTGTGGTATTGTGGACTGCACAATATCTGGTGTGGTATTGTGGACTGCACAATATCTGGTGTGGTATTGTGGACTGCACAATATCTGGTGTGATATTGTGGACTGCACAATATCTGGTGTGGTATTGTGGACTGCACAATATCTAGTGTGGTATTGTGGACTGCACAATATCTGGTGTGGTATTGTGGACTGCACAATATCTGGTGTGGTATTGTGGACTGCACAATATCTGGTGTGGTATTGTGGACTGCACAATATCTGGTGTGGTATTGTGGACTGCACAATATCTAGTGTGGTATTGTGGACTGCACAATATCTGGTGTGGTATTGTGGACTGCACAATATCTGGTGTGGTATTGTGGACTGCACAATATCTGGTGTGGTATTGTGGACTGCACAATATCTGGTCTGGACCAGACATTGCTTAACTTATCTAGTCCTTATTTGCTGCTATGCAAACAGAGTCATCAGATGAAAGAAATCGCTGCCCACTGGCTTCTCTTCAGTACCGCGGGTATTGAACCAGCGGGCCATACTTATAATTTATAATAATTAATTATGTCGGGGGACAGGAAGTCAGAATGTATTCATACTCTTCCCGAAGTATTCATATGTATATTAATACTTGCCCGAAACGCTGTGCGTATCAGTGGCTTTAGGCATTGTATGTAGTAGCTCTTTCTAGAACTCTTCTTCTTCTTCTTGATAGTAGGTGCAGTTTGCATGAAGAGTTTGTCCTGCCGATGACTGCACCAGTACTGATGTTGGTAGACACGTTTATGTTGAAGATGATAAGAGTTTCAAAAGTGTTTGTTGCGTTGTGGTGTAGATAGAGGAGGGAGACTTGCCGCACCGTAGGGCGGTGTGTTGTGTTTATGGCGTCAGCTGATCCTTGGTGCTGCGACGAGGTAGTTGTTTTCTGTGTTTAGCTGTTGGTGGCGCCAGGTATAACTGTGGCGCGGATCAGATGTGACCCAATTTGTTGGTCGATTGGAGATATTTAGCCAGTGCTTTGACTATTTGGTATTTTTCTTGTGACGAGTGGTCACCGCCTCCTAATATATGCTCGATGGTAAAGGGTATTTTAAGTGAGATAAGTACTTGTTTGAGATTTACTCTGGCACTATAATGTCGGAAGCAATGTAGGAGATAGTGTTCGATTGTTTCAGGCACCTGACAGTGGATGCAGAGTTCGTTGATGTCTGTTCTGTACTTAGAGCTGTGTGCTGCTAGTTTGGTGTGTCCCAGCCTTAATCTGGTCATCGCTATATCAATTTCTCTGCTTTTATATCTGACATGTTTCCAAGTTTCCCATTTCTTTTTAATGGACCCATAGTGCAAGGGTGAGCATGACGTTTTCCATTTCGTCGCAAAATCTTGGGTGATGGTATTTTTGAAGGCTCCTTTACGTGCAACATGGGGAATTGGATGATGGGTAATGTGAGGCGTGTTGTGCATCGCTTTGGCTAGTTGATCTACTAGTTCATTGTGGAGACCAACATTATGTTTATAACTCATCTTGTATGTACTTTTACCTGAATAAACATTTGATTTGATTTCATACACGTTAGGCTTTGAGGTTAGGCTATGAGGCGTTAGGCTTTGAGAGCAAGTTAATCACTAAGGAGAAAGTTACAAACTTTGTTAACACATATATGAACAGTTTATACACAGTTTTAATAACTTTAGCTAAATTAACATGAATGTTAGTTACATAATGGCTTCAGGAACTGAGCTGCAAAGTTTTATAGGTTAAGCCATTTACATTTGTGATAACCTACCTACAGGTTTAATTAACTCCAATTATAGAGTATAACAAGTACAGTAATCCGAGTACAAAGCTCGTACTCGAGATATACCTGTCTAGAACTTTTAGTAATAGCTGTAGATCATTTTGGATAAAATATATGAACAATTCTTGAACATTATTGATAGAGTTGTCTCTGTAGTTTTGGATTTTTTTTTCCTACTGATTACACAGTGACGTAAGCCATGTGAACAGTTCTTCTGATAACGTTTATATTTGGCGAGATCCACTTGAGCGGGCTGCCAGAGGTACTGGTAACCTAGCCTGGGCTGCCAGAGGTACTGGTAACCTAGCCTGGGCTGCCAGAGGTACTGGTAACCTAGCCTGGGCTGCCAGAGGTACTGGTAACCTAGCATGGGCTGTCAGAGGTACTGGTAACCTAGCATGGGCTGCCAGAGGTACTGGTAACCTAGCATGGGCTGCCAGAGGTACTGGTAACCTAGTCTGGGCTGCCAGAGGTACTGGTAACCTAGCATGGGCTGCCAGAGGTACTGGTAACCTAGCCTTGGCTGACAGAGGTACTGGTAACCTAGCATGGGCTGCCAGAGGTACTGGTAACCTAGCATGGGCTGCCAGAGGTACTGGTAACCTAGCCTGGGCTGCCTGAGGTACTGGTAACCTAGCCTGGGCTGCCAGAGGTACTGGTAACCTAGCCTGGGCTGCCAGAGGTACTGGTAACCTAGCCTTGGCTGACAGAGGTACTGGTAACCTAGCCTGGGCTGCCTGAGGTACTGGTAACCTAGCCTGGGCTGCCAGAGGTACTGGTAACCTAGCCTGGGCTGCCAGAGGTACTGGTAACCTAGCCTGGGCTGACAGAGGTACTGGTAACCGAGCCTGGGCTGACAGAGGTACTGGTAACCGAGCCTGGGCTGCCAGAGGTACTGGTAACCTAGCATGGGCTGCCAGAGGTACTGGTAACCTAGCATGGGCTGCCAGAGGTACTGGTAACCTAGCATGGGCTGCCAGAAGTACTGGTAACCTAGCCTGGGCTGCCAGAGGTACTGGTAACCTAGCCTGGGCTGCCAGAGGTACTGGTAACCTAGCCTGGGCTGCCAGAGGTACTGGTAACCTAGCATGGGCTGCCAGAGGTACTGGTAACCTAGCCTGGGCTGCCAGAGGTACTGGTAACCTAGCCTGGGCTGCCAGAGGTACTGGTAACCTAGCATGGGCTGCCAGAGGTACTGGTAACCTAGCCTGGGCTGCCAGAGGTACTGGTAACCTAGCCTGGGCTGCCAGAGGTACTGGTAACCAAGCCTGGGCTGCCAGAGGTTCTGGTAACCTAGCCTGGGCTGCCAGAGGTACTGGTAACCTAGCCTGGGCTGCCAGAGGTACTGGTAACCTAGCCTGGGCTGCCAGAGGTACTGGTAACCTAGCATGGGCTGCCAGAGGTACTGGTAACCTAGCATGGGCTGCCAGAGGTACTGGTAACCTTGCCTGGGCTGCCAGAGGTACTGGTAACCTAGCCTGGGCTGCCAGAGGTACTGGTAACCTAGCCTGGGCTGCCAGAGGTACTGGTAATCTAGCCTGGGCTGCCAGAGGTACTGGTAACCTAGCATGGGCTGCCAGAGGTACTGGTAACCTAGCATGGGCTGCCAGAGGTACTGGTAACCTAGCATGGGCTGCCAGAGGTACTGGTAACCTAGCCTGGGTTGCCAGAGATACTGGTAACCTAGCCTGGGCTGCCAGAGGTACTGGTAACCTAGCCTGGGCTGCCAGAGGTACTGGTAACCTAGCATGGGCTGCCAGAGGTACTGGTAACTTAGCATGGGCTGCCAGAGGTACTGGTAACCTAGCATGGGCTGCCAGAGGTACTGGTAACCTAGCATGGGCTGCCAGAGGTACTGGTAACCTAGCCTGGGCTGCCAGAGGTACTGGTAACCTAGCATGGGCTGCCAGAGGTCCTGGTAACCTAGCATGGGCTGCCAGAGGTACTGGTAACCTAGCCTGGGCTGCCAGAGGTACTGGTAACCTAGCCTGGGCTGCCAGAGGTACTGGTAACCTAGCCTGGGCTGCCAGAGGTACTGGTAACCTAGCCTGGGCTGCCAGAGGTACTGGTAACCTAGCATGGGCTGCCAGAGGTACTGGTAACCTAGCATGGGCTGCCAGAGGTACTGGTAACCTAGCATGGGCTGCCAGAGGTACTGGTAACCTAGCCTGGGCTGCCAGAGGTACTGGTAACCTTTCCTGGGCTGCCAGAGGTACTGGTAACCTAGCCTGGACTGCCAGAGGTACTGGTAACCTAACCTAGCCTGGGCTGCCAGAGGTACTGGTAACCGAGCCTGGGCTGCCAGAGGTACTGGTAACCTAGTCTGGGCTGCCAGAGGTACTGGTAACCTAGCCTGGGCTGCCAGAGGTACTGGTAACCTAGCCTGGGCTGCCAGAGGTGCTGGTAACCTAGCATGGGCTGCCAGAGGTACTGGTAACCGAGCCTGGGCTGCCAGAGGTACTGGTAACCTAGCATGGGCTGCCAGAGGTACTGGTAACCTAGCATGGGCTGCCAGAGGTACTGGTAACCTAGCATGGGCTGCCAGAGGTACTGGTAACCTAGCATGGGCTGCCAGAGGTACTGGTAACCTAGCATGGGCTGCCAGAGGTACTGGTAACCTAGTCTGGGCTGCCAGAGGTACTGGTAACCTAGTCTGGGCTGCCAGAGGTACTGGTAACCTAGCCTGGGCTGCCAGAGGTACTGGTAACCTAGCCTGGGCTGCCAGAGGTACTGGTAACCTAGCCTGGGCTGCCAGAGGTACTGGTAACCTAGCCTGGGCTGCCAGAGGTACTGGTAACCTAGCATGGGCTGCCAGAGGTACTGGTAACCTAGCCTGGGCTGCCCAAGGTACTGGTAACCTAGCCTGGGCTGCCAGAGGTACTGGTAACCTAGCATGGGCTGCCAGAGGTACTGGTAACCTAGCCTGGGCTGCCCGAGGTACTGGTAACCTAGCCTGGGCTGCCAGAGGTACTGGTAACCTAGCATGGGCTGCCAGAGGTACTGGTAACCTAGTCTGGGCTGCCAGAGGTACTGGTAACCTAGCATGGGCTGCCAGAGGTACTGGTAATCTAGCCTGGGCTGCCAGAGGTACTGGTAACCTAGCTTGGGCTGCCAGAGGTACTGGTAACCTAGCCTGGGCTGCCAGAGGTACTGGTAACCTAGCCTGGGCTGCCAGAGGTACTGGTAACCTAGCCTGGGCTGCCAGCAGTGGTAACGCCTGAACATCTGCTGACTTTAATTACTGGATGACCCATGTTTATGTGGCTCTTACTCTATGATATCTGATTTATTTATTTAATTATTTTTTATTTACAAGGAAGTACATTGGGTTGTGAGAGTTCAAGTTCATGTTCAAGTATGTTTATTGAGACAAGAAAGAAATACATCTCAAAGGGATAGAGTAGCTTAGGTTATTTCTAACCCCCCCCCCTCCCCTTTGTGGGAGTACATAAGATAGGTGTTCTTAGATTCTTGTGAAGCCACTAGCACGCATAGCGTTTTCGGCATTTTCATGTTACTTATTTATTTACTTATTTATTTAATTATGTATATACAAGGTACATTCTGTTTGTGAGGATACATAGCATGGTATTTACATTCTTGTAAAGCCACTAGTACGCGCAGCGTTTCGGGCAGGTCCTTAATCTAACAGATAATTTTAAGTAGGTAAATTCTTGCAGAATTAATAAAATGATAACAGATACATTGCAAGAAAAAAAAATGAGATGAGAGATATTAGTAAGTATATTAAAGCACATTGGTATATTAAAGCTCTGATTGATTGCCTTGACAGCTTGATTGGTAATTTAAACAAAGATTAATAGGCACCATACAGCAAATTGATAGCACATATAAGAAGACAGCAATAATCACATTGGTAAAGTTTCATTACACACTGTGTAATGAATGTTTCATTACACACTGATTTCTGTGCGTAATGAAATAAGGGCGACGAGGGAGAACAGTATATTGACATAGCTCGAGTGCATGGGGGAAGTTGTGTAAAACCCTGGTTTGTGCCTCGGAGAGGCTGCAGGATCCAGTAAGTTCAGTAGATCTTCGGTTTCAACTCTTTTTGACCATGTCGTAGCTCAGTCGATTAAGGCAGCATTTGGGATGCTCTCGGACGCAAGTTCGAATCCTCGTCACGGCCCTTGTGAGGACAACTACACTTCCAGCTGCACCCGTGGTGCGGTGTAGGGAACCATCAGTGTATATAATTTGAGAGAGAGAAATGCATGATAGAGCTGATAAGTTAGCCAAAGAATCTGCCTTTAAAGGAGCCGTTGAGTGTAACCTTGGATTGTCAATGAGCAATCTGAGAGCAGCAGTACACCGAGAACTTCAACAAGATCTTGTAGATCTGAGGCAAAGTGAAATTGACACCAGTAATTCCATCTATCATCATACTATCATGCAAGAGGAGCCACACATCTATGGATCATCCAATAAAATCAGCAGACTTCTAGATGTTACTACTGCTCGGCTTAGACTCGGTTACAAGTATCTCTGGGAAGTCTCATTATCTGCTGATGTAGACCTGACCAAATGTAAACTGTGTCAACAAAATTATTCGCACACCCTCCGTCACTATGTGATGGAGTGCGAAAAGATACGTGAATTTAGAGACAATTCTATAACCAATGTTCCAGCGATGTGTCAATATTTCATTCAAAATGATCTGCTACCAGAAATTTTAGCCAAATATCCCCAGTTTGCTAACTGTAGGTAGTAATAAGTGATTGTAACCTATCCACCGCTGCCCACTGGATGGGGGGCGGTGTGCAGGACAAACATATCAATTTTGACACTATAGCTCTCCACATATGTCAGTTGCTTAATTTAGAACCTGTACTTGAGGTCGATCTCGAAACCATTGTTGATGTGACGACTTATATTGAATATTGTAACTAGCTCATCAAGATTGTAACTTGCTTAGCTAAATGAATTGTGGGGTTCAGTCCCTGAGCCCATTATGTGCCTCTGTAACCCTTTCCACTACCGCCCACAAGATGGGTATGGGGTGCATAATAAATGAACTAAACTAAACTCTCTCATGTTGATGATTCTCGTGCATCTGGAGGCTCTGAGAATTATCCTCACGGCTTCATTTTGAATTTCTTCTAATGGTTTTAGCTCAGTGCTGGGAAGATTTAAGAGGTTAAAGGCATGGTAGTTAACTAGGGCCCTAATGCAGTCATGTAGAACATTTTTGGCATATTTAATATTAATTACAATACACATAAATCACAATAACGTAATATATCAAATGAACAAATCCACAAAGGAACATCCAGCACATAGGTTCGAACCCCACATCAAGGCCCTTGTGGATTTGTTCATTAATTACAATGTGCTTCCAGCAAGTCATTTTGGGGGTTTTACTTTTTCTTTAAGCCTAAGCTATAATTCGCTCACAGTATTACCGTTAATATTCGCACTAAAATATTTATATTCCCTGAAGTTTTGATGCGC
The DNA here is from genome assembly GCF_040958095.1 of Procambarus clarkii. Classification (NCBI taxonomy): domain Eukaryota; kingdom Metazoa; phylum Arthropoda; class Malacostraca; order Decapoda; family Cambaridae; genus Procambarus; species Procambarus clarkii. Next base: position 7,354,929 of record NC_091192.1, read on the forward strand.
TGATCATTGACTTTAAAAACGGGGGTTGTTGGTTTGGGGAATAAGGTCCTAATTTTGCCTGTGGAACAATAAGCCCAAATTCAATACATGTATTTGCGAGCGTGTCAAGGAGCGTGAGGAGCCGGGTACCACTCTTGACAGTGAGGCAGATGTCATCTACACAGCAGTTGACAGCCTTATCGACCAGTGTAGGCGTGTTAGGTATCGGTGTATGCAGCAGAAGGTGCAGACTCACTCCGCTCAATGTGTGCTAAAACTATGAGAAGGATTAAGACAGAGGAGGACAGCAAGAGCAAGTGGAAAGTAATGAAAATAGGTGTAGGGAACAGGAGTTCAAATACAAGGTACGAATTAGGAGATGAAATCGTTCAGGAATGAGGAAGAGAGAAAGATCTGGGAGTTGATATCAAGCCAGACCTGTCCCCTGAAGCCCACATCATAAGGTGTGGGCTTCAGGGGACATCAGCGGTATATGCAAGGCAGACAAATATAAGAACTGCCTTTAGAAACTTGCGTAAGAAAGCATTGAAAACCTTGTATACTTCATGTGTCAGACCAATACTGGAGTATGCGGCTCCAGCGTGGAGTCCACATCTAGTCAAACACAAGGCAAAGTTAGAAAAAGTTCAGAGGTATACCACCAGACTAGTTCCCGAGCTGAGAGGTATGAGCTACTAGGAAAGATTATTGGCATTAAACCTCACGACACGGAAAGACAAGAGTTTGGTGAGACATGATCACCACCTACATAATTCTCGGAGGAATTGACGGAGAAGATAAAGACAAACTATTTACCAGGAGGATGAGGCACATTATCTAGGGGACACAGGTAGAAACTGAGTGCACAAATGAGCCACAGGGACGTTAGAAAGATTTTTTCAGTGGCAGAGTAGTTAATAAATGGAATAAACTAGCCAGTGATGTGGTGGAAGCTGACTCTATGCACAGTTTCAAATGTAGATATGATAGAGCTCAAAAAGCTCAGTAACATGTACACCAGTTGAGCGACCGTTGAAAGGCGGGACCAAAGAGCCGAAGCTCAACCCCCTCACAAGCACGACTTGGTGAGTAGAACTAGATAAGTACTTTGAAAATCGTAGGAATGAGGACTCCTGCCTGAGGTGTGCCCACTTCAAAGGAGGCATTATAGCTACTCTTAACGCAGTCATCATACAGAGATGACTGCGGCAGTTCTGTTACTCAAATAACCCCTAATCCATTTCAACAAATCTTCCCTGACTTCACAAAAAGCTAGTTGCTCTTGGATGAGTTCCCTATTAGGTGTGTCAAAAGCAGCTTGGAGGTCAAGAAAGGCGACGTGAGTGTTTAGTTCGTGTCTGATGAAGTACTCAGTAAAGCAAGATTGTGTACATCTCCCAGGGAGAAAGCCATGCAAGTTAGAAGTGACCTGACTTTTGATTAGCAACATTAGCCTACTGAGAACAATCCTCTCAGGGACCTTGCACACGCAAGAAGTTAAATATATCGGCCTAAATGTGTTCGAGTTTGGCTTAGGAACAGGGATTATGAGCCCATGCATTCAGCGATCTGGTAGGACACCTTGGCGTAGACTTTGTCTGTACAGTTCTAGCAGCGGACTGTTAGGTATATCTGCTGCAGGAAGCCTCAGGGAACTATGTTATGCCATTGTCTCCAGGAGAAGTTGCTCTGCCCTTCTTAAGTGAAGTTTTAAGCTCAAATAAAGAGATAATCAAATAAATTTAATTCGATATTAAAATCCCAAATAACATTAGTACTGTACTAGCAAGATCTTGTATATATTGAGGTAGATGCGATATACTAGCAGTGCCTGCATGGTGTTCTAGCGGCATGCTGGCAGTGCTTGCATGGTGTTCTAGCGACATGCTAGTAGTGCTTGCATGGTGTTCTAGCATGTTATAAATAATGGTGTATTGGCTTCTATGGGGTACTGGTACTATTAAGGGGTAAAGGTAGTTAGAAGACAAGAGTATCAAATATGGGAGAGCTAAAAGGCCCGGCCCCCAAAATAAACTATCCACAGTAGTAATAACTTGCTACAAGACCATATATGTTAGTCTAAGGGTTGATCAATGCGCTCCCACACAGGAAGAAGGGATACTCTGTAATTCATGTACTTGTTTATTAACCCCTTAACAACCCCCCATATACACTCACACCAATAACAATAATAATAATAACTTTACCACACTATCTTACGTTAAAAGCCTTGGTCCACATAGGCAGGATACAAGGTTTACACTAATAACAAGCTAGGGTAAAGTACTACTGGATAAGCACTGAAGCTGGATGCAGCTTAGGGTAGTGAGACCCCATGTGGTACCCTAATATAAAACACAACACTTAGGGTTACCCAAAACACTGGCAACTACTACCCCCAGATCTCACCAATCGTTACTACCAGAGAAGGTACACTTAGAAATCATACAATACTTAATTTAATGGTACAGGAACTTAAGGTAAGGGAAATAAGTAAGAGGAGAAGGGAGGAGATTAGGGGTGCAGCCACAGAGTAGGTCTCGTCCGCACGAACGCCAGCCAGAGAAGAACCTCCTAGCGACCAGCTAGGCCTCCCATGTCGTGGTGCCGGAAGGAGCCTAATTGATCGTGCAGCTAAGCACATTAAAGATCTTCCCCTATGCAACGTATTGTTACTTTACAAATGATTAGAAAGTATTAGTAAGCAAAGTTGGTGCCTATGTTATTATTTAATAATCAACCCCCAGCTCAGTCTTTAAATGCTCTTTGAGAAACAATAATAGTCTTACGTCTGGCAGGGAAGATACAAACAATTGCCGCTCGATATGCACTCAACTGTACTACCAGAAAGTTTAATAGCTCAATTTTGACCTCTGGTTTCCACTGGAGAACCCAGGGTCGTAACACTCCTCCCCACTTTAGAGAAAAAAAAATGTGACTACTAGAATAGTAGTCATATTTTTTTGTAAGAGTATGCAGAGAATAAAAAGAAAAACATGACAAAAACAAAAAATCAATCAAAAACAATTTCTCTGCAAAAAAAATACAAAGGAGTTCTCTGAAAGAAAAAAAAAAACATACACAAAAAAATAAAAGAACAGGGAAGTAAATAAATTGGACACAGAATATTTAATGTCACAGGAAAACCTAAAAAAAAATAACTAAAGCCTGACAGTTGGTAAATGGCTTTCTGTGGCTCAGATGAATGTTATTCAGGCAACCGGGACAGAGCGTCGGCTATCACGTTGAGTCTGCCCGGTAGGTGGGTAATGAAAAGATTGAAGTCCTGTAGTACAACGCCCACCTGAGGATGTGTTTATTCTTACCCTTCATCTGAGTCAGGAAGACTAGTGGGTTATGGTCCGTGTACACTTCCACTATATTACCTGTGAGGTAAACTTCAAACTTTTTACATGTTAACACTAGCGCCAACGCCTCTTTTTCTACCACTGAATAATTGCGTTGCGCCTTGTCGAATTTCACAGAGTAATAATATACTGGGTGTTCCACCTGATCATCCCCAGTTTGCAACAACACTGCACCAGCACCCGAGTCAGACGCGTCAACATGAATTTTAAACGGTCGGTCGAACCTTGGACTAGCAAGCACTGGGGCGGAAGCTAAGATCAATTTCAAACTTTTAAACGCTTCTGCACAGTCTGATGACCACTTAAATTTAACGGCTTTCCGCAACAAGTCTGTGAGAGGAGTGGCAACACTGGAAAAGTTCTGACAAAAACGTCGATAGTACGCACACATACCGATAAATCTTTGAACGTTCTTTTTAGACTTTAGTACTGGATACTCCAGAATGGCACTGATTTTATCTTGCCGAGGTAACACTTTTCCTTGGCCCACTTCATAACCGAGGTACGTCACTGTGCCTTGGCCAAAATGACACTTTTTAGCATTTAAGGTAAGATTTGCCCTTTTCAAGATGGCAAACAACTGGCGTAACCTAGCTATGTGGTCAGCCCAATTACTGTCAAACAGCACGATATCATCTAAATACGCCCGACAATTTGGCACCTTAGCGAGTAGAGAGTTCATGAGTCTCTGGAACGTGGCAGGAGCATTACGCAAGCCGAACGGTAACACTTGATACTCAAAAACACCCTCGGGTGTCACGAACGCAGTTAGCTGTTTAGCACGTTCAGTGAGTGGGATTTGATAATACCCCCGAGAGAGGTCGAATTTCGAAACGTACTTGGCATTTCCCAACTCGTCGAGGCAGTCCTCGAGGAGGGGCAGCGGATAGGCATCCACAATGGTCACCTTGTTGAGCTGCCGATAGTCGGTGCATAATCACCAGGAGCCGTCTGGTTTGGGGACCAATAGGCAGGGCGAGCACCAAGAGCCCTAGCTCGGCCGGATGAGGCCGTGCTGGAGCAAGAAGTCGACCTCCTTCCGTACGATGGCCTTCTTTTCTGGACTCATCCGATAGGGTTGAAGGCGAATGGGAGTGTAGTCCGTCAACTCGACATCATGGCAAATGGCATCAGTCTGGGTCGGGACCTCCCCGAACAGACTGGAGAATTCATCGACCAACGACTGCACCTCTTCACGTTGGGCCATCTGCAAATGGGACAGTCCCTCCACAGCATTCACAGAACTAGAATTATTGAAAATGAGATTAGTTGGGTCCCCAGAACAATCATCCCCTCTCTCACTGGAAATGGAAACATTGGTTAGTGCAATGGGCCTGGGGCCCTGGAACTTCTTCAGTCGATTTACATGTATGAGCATTACCTGGTTACGTTTGTCAGAGTGCCTCACTTTGTACGTGAGGTCCCCAGTCTTTTCTGTCACAATGTAGGGGCCTTCGTACTTGTGGGACATAGTGTTCCCTAGTCGAGGCTTTAATACCAGGACAGGGTCGCCAGGCTGAAATACCCGTAACTTAGATTTAGCATCGTTACGTTCTTTCATCTTTTCTTGGGCCTTGCCAAGCAACCCGTTCTCGCAAATTCGTAAAGTCAATATTGACTTATTAACTACGTGCATAGGTGATATACTAAACATAATAGATACCCTTAAAAAGCTTCATAGAAAACACCGACCTCATCTAACCTTATTAGTATCTTAAGATAAGCATCTTATTGCTTCGTAATTACAATTATTACTTAACCTATACCTATAATAGGTTAAGTAACAATTGTAATTATGAAGCTATAAGATGCTTATCTTAAGATACTAACAAGGTTAGGTAAGGTCGGTGTTTTCTATGAAGCTTTTTAAGGGTATCTATTATGTTTAGTATGTCACCTATGCACTTATTTAATAAGTCAATATTGACTTTACGAATTTGCGAGAACGGGTTGTGCCAAGATACTTTAATGCAGCCGCCTTGCAGTCCTTGAGTCTCTGGTGGTGTTGCGCAAAGAAAGCCGAACCTTCGGTTAACGTTACGTTCCCTAACAGATTCTCCTGTAACATTTGCAAGGGTCCACGAACTTTATGGCCAAAGACTAACTCAAAAGGAGAACAACCCAGTGAAGTTTGTAATCCCTCTCTAGCCGCAAACAAAACATACGGTAAATTCTCATCCCAGAAGGTGTGGGAACTCTCGCATGATGTCTTCAACATCTGCTTCAGAGTTAGATGGAAACGTTCAATTACCCCCTGACTCTGTGGATGGTATGGGCTGGAAACCTTATGAGTTATTCCATGTTCCTTACAAAATTGCTCAAAAACATCAGACTTAAAATTAGTACCATTGTCAGTTTGCACGACCCGAGGCAGTCCAAAAGTGGAAAAAAAATGCAACATACGAGCAACAACAGTTTTTGCTCGGATGTTCCTTACAGCAAAAGCCTCTGGGTAACGAGTAGTGATACACATCATTGTGATTAGGTAAATATTACCAGACTTAGTTCTAGGTAATGGTCCAACACAGTCCATTACCACATGAGAAAATGGTTCCTCTGGCACGACAATAGGCCTTAGAGGAGCTTTCGGTGGAGTCTGGTTTGGTTTCCCAACCAGTTGACAAACAATACACTCATTACAAAATTTTGCCACATCGCTTTTCAGCTTGGGCCAGAAAAAATACTTTAAAATTTTGTGATACGTAATATTAATACCTTGATGTCCCCCCATAGAATCATCATGAGCAGCTGCCAAATCTCTTTCTCTATAGCAGGTCAGCACCATAACCTGGTGGACTACCTCCCACTCATTTGACAAGGGAGCACTCTGGGGTCTCCATTTTCTCATCAAAATCCGATCATTGTAGTAGTACCCAGTTGCTGCGTCTACAATTTCCTCCATAGAGACAGCTGTCTCATGACAATCTGCAAGAGTGGGGTCAGCTTTCTGTAACTCACTCAAGGAGACATCTAGGCCTTGGTCAGAGGCCATTGGCCGAGGCTCAACAGTGTTCTCCTCCACCTCCCCACTACTCTCGGTAGATGGCGGTGGCAGGCTCTCCACAATGTCCTCGGCCACGTCATCGAGTCGGGCCATGAATGTGTGAGCGAAGTCCACTTGGTTTTCACCACTCGGAAAGTTCCTTGTGTCCTCGGGATTTACCACCTTGGCAAGCACAGGGCTGCCCTTACATTTAAGTCCCATAGACCTGGTCACTGCGCACGCAGGGTACACAACATTATCCTCTGCGCGGGTGGATCCAGGCAAACCTTAGGGGTAGGCAACATAATAGGCAGTCTGGAGTCCCCTACCTTATCCCCTGCTAAATCATTACCAACTATTACATCAACATTAGGGAAAGGTAGGTATGAAGTGACTCCGACTGTACAAACACCCTTGTGGAAATCAGATTCCAGGGTAACCTTATGGAGGGGTACTGCCCGAGTATCACTAGTGACACCCTCGACCAGTACCACCTCTCCAGTGTCGAGAGTGTTGGCACCTTGCAACGCACTCTCTAAAATTAAAGTCTGGATGGCACCGGTGTCTCGGAAGATCACCACGTCCTTCCAGGAAGAACCCTCAGACAAAAGTAGTCTCCCTTTCGATAAGAATGGGGTAAGCAAGTCCAACCACTGTGGGTTGGATGTCTTACTCCCTAACCCTTCCGAAGGCCTCAAGCCCTGTGTCACAACTAGAGCATTGGGTCTTTTTTCCGGGTACAGTTGCCAACAATGGCTAATATTATGGTTTGAACGATTACAGTCACCACAAAAACGTCGGGGAGAAGAGACATTACTAAGAGAATTACCCTTCGGTTCACCCTTAGGTGCCGTGGGGCTAGACACTTTAACAGGGTTAGTTATGTCTGAAACAGAAGGTGCATTAGGTAAAGGGTTAGAATGAGCTGGTCTGGACTGGCTGTGGGTATAAGTTTTGCTACTCTGTGGGGTATAATTATTTTTATTGGGCCTTTTGCCCGCCAATTGGTAGTTTTCTGCCAACTTGGCCAAATCCCCTATTTTAGAATTTACCTCTACCCTTCCTCTAATGTAATGTGATACGTTCTCTGGCATAATATCTATAAAATGCTCCATTAAAACTAAGTTCCTGAGAGCCTCGTATGTTTCGGCTTTCGCCGAGCGAATCCATCTATCAAACAATCGAATTTGATCATTCACAAATTCAGTGAGCGGTTGGTTGTGAGTAGGCCTAAGGTTACGATAAACTTGGCGGTGAGCTTCAGGAGTAATTTCATATGCCAGCAAAATGCATTCCCTGACTTCATCATATTCGAAACACTCGTCGTCAGGCATGTTTATAAAAATATCTTGTGCTTTACCCCTAAGTCTTCCCTGTAGGATTTTCACCCACTCTTCCTTTGGCCAGTTCATGGACATGGCCAATCTCTGAAAATGGTTGAAAAACCTTTCAGGGTCTGACTCTGAAAATTCAGGCAAATTATGCTTTTTCTCATAATGCCTGGGGTTTGAATCCCCGGCAGGTGGAGGTCCATTGGCATTCGCTCTAATTCTAGCCTCCTCGGTTTTGAGTCTTTGCTCCTCTAATTTTATTTTTGCTAACTCTAAAGCTAATTCTCTATCCCTATGAGTTGCACTTTCTGCTTGGCTAGGCTGGCATAATTACAGTCTTGTAAAGCCACTAGCACGCGCAGCGTTTCGGGCAGGTCCTTAATCTAAGAAAATTTTAAGGAGGTAAATACTTGCAAAATTTATAGACAAAAAATGATAACAGATTACATGGAATGAAAAAAAAGATGAGAGAAAATTATAGGTACAGTATATTAAAGCACATAGGTAGCTATGATTGATTGCAATGACAGCTTAAAATGGTAGTTGACAACAAATTGGTAGGCACAATACAGCAGAAACAATATAAGATTGATTGCAATGACAGCTTGAATGGTAGTTGACAAAAAATTGGTAGTCACAATACAGCATATGGCTAGCACATAAAAGAAGACAGCAATGAACACAATGATAAGGTTGTTTGATATTACATAAAAATTAGGAGATTGGGTAACACTAGGTACAGAGCAAATTTAAAGCTCAGTGTAGGAAACTAAATAGATGAAGTTAGGTACTTTTTGGTTTTGCTTTTAAATAAGGCAAAAGTTTTACAGTTTTTCAATTCACTAGGGAGTGAGTTCCATAGACTAGGTCCTTTAATTTGCATAGAGTGTTTACACAGATTAAGTTTGACCCTGGGGATATCAAAGAGATATTTATTTCTGGTGTGGTGATAATGGGTCCTATTACATCTGTCCAGGGAGAGTTTCAGAGCATGGTTTGCATTTAAGAACAGAGTTTTGTAAATGTAGTTGACACAAGAGAATGTGTGGAGGGAGTTAATATTTAGCAAGTTTAGAGATTTAAACAAGGGAGCTGAGTGTTGTCTGAAAGCAGAGTTAGTTATTATTCTGATAGCAGATTTTTGCTGTGTGATGATGGGCTTAAGGTGGTTTGCAGTGGTAGACCCCCATGCACAGATACCATAATTAAGATAGGGGTAGATTAGTGCATAATATAGTGAGAGGAGAGCAGAGTTAGGAACATAATATCTGATTTTGGAGAGTATACCAACTGTCTTAGAGACTTTCTTAGTTATGTGTTGAATGTGGGTGCTGAAGTTGAGTCTCTTGTCTAGGAATAGGCCAAGAAACTTGCCATCATTTTTATTACTGATGTTAATGTTGTCTATCTGTAGCTGAATTGTATTTGATGATTTGCTTCCAAATAAGATGTAGTAAGTCTTTTCGATGTTTAATGTTAGTTTGTTCGTTGACATCCATAAGTGGACTTTTTTTAATTCATTATTCACAACATTATTTAGTGTATGTGGGTTGAGGTTTGAGTAGATAAGGGTAGTATCGTCAGCAAACAATATAGGTTTGAGAATATTAGAGACATTAGGCAGATCGTTTATATATATAAGAAATAGAAGAGGTCCTAAGATGCTGCCCTGTGGCACTCCAACGGTAATTGGTAGAGTGGAAGAAGTTGTATCATTGATGGTTACATATTGGTGTCTGTCACTAAGATAGGATCGGATGTAGTCAAGGGCAAGGCCTCGGATTCCATAATGCTGGAGTTTAAGTAAGAGGTAGTTGTGATTAACAGTATCAAAGGCTTTTCTTAGGTCAATGAAGAGTCCAATCGGAAACTCATTTTTGTCAAGGGCTGAGTAGATAATGTCAAGGAGACTAATGATTGCATCATTGGTACTCTTTTGGGACCGGAAGCCAAACTGGCAGGGGCTGAGTATGTCGAATTTTACGAGGTAGGAATAGAGCTGTTTGTAAATAATTTTTTCAAATATTTTTGATAGAATGGGTAGATTTGATATTGGTCTATAATTGTTTATGTCCGCCGGATTGCCTCCTTTATGGACAGGCGTTACTCTTGCTTTTTTGAGGATATCAGGGAAGGTGTGACACTCTATAGATTTGTTGAACAGTAGTGCTATGGGTGGGGCAAGGGCATGGGAGGCTCTCTTGTACACATAAAGGTGTATCACTTGCCAATAGTTCTTCATCAATACAATGTTGTAATATTTCATTCACCAAAGTCCACTTTTTATCCGCGTCATTTAATTCTAGGCCAAATTCCTTGCCTAACAATACTAAATTAGACTTTTTAAGTTTCTTTATCTCTACCACTGAAGGCTCCATTGCCAGTCTCTGCATTTCAGATGACATCACTAACAATTTTAGCTCCCAGCCAAAGAAAAAATTAAAAAATAAAAATTGGAAAAAACAAAAATTTGCACGGCCCCTAACACAAGGCCACACTAACCTTAATCGTGAAGGGATCCAGCTGGGTGTCCAGTCAGTGCAAGAATGTCCTTTGCTAGATGAGCTGGACCCTAGGCTAGCACACAACCGTTCTGCGGAAACAAAAAATTTTAGTTTTGGCACTCAAGAATCTAATTTTTTACACTTATAAGTTAATCCCGGACAGGCCCCCACTTGTTATAAATAATGGTGTATTGACTTCTATGGGGTACTGGTACTATTAAGGGGTAAGGGTAGTTAGAACTACTTTAGATACTCCCTTACGTTAGATACGTTAGATACTCCCTTATCTATCCATATCTCAACTATGGTATTTGTGCTTGGGGCTCTACTACCCAAAATCATTTACGTCCTCTAATTACTCAACACAAAGCTGCTATTAGGACAATATCCAATTCTGGCCCCAGACATCACTCGGTACCCCTATTCAGATCCCTGAATATGTTAGACATTAAGTCACTGCACATTCTCTCATGTGTACTATACATATACTAAACGCTAAATTGTAATGCCAATCCTGATCTCAAAAGCTTCATAGAAGGTTGTAACAGAACCCATGAGCACCACACCAGAAATAAATACAGTTTTGATATTCCTAGAGTACGACTTAATCAAACCAGAAATGCTCTACAAATCAAGGGGCCCAGAATGTGGAATGACCTTCCCAACCATGTTAAAGACAGTACCTCTCTCAACCAGTTTAAGATAAAAACTAAACACTACCTAATAAATTCCCTGTAACCTACCTCACTCCTCTATTGTCAACCCATGTCCGTTATTTTCTTTTTTTAATCAACACTGTTTATCAACCTATTGTATTTGTGCTGCTTTTTCAGTCATGTTCCCCCTTTTTTTTTATCTTTATTTGTATTTGTTCTCAACACTTTTTATTCTTTATGCTCAATTAGTATTAAGTTCTAGATATTAATGTTTTTCTTGCCCGAAACGCATTGCGTAATAGTGGCTTTAGGCATTGTATGTACTAGCTCTATCTATATATCAATCCATTAATGTAACATCACTTGTATGTATATACCTTACCTGAATAAACATCTGAATCTGAATCTGAATCTGAATCTAGAAGACAAGAGTATCAAATATGGGAGAGCTAAAAGGCCCGGCCCCCAAAATAAACTATCCACAGTAGTAATAACTTGCTACTAGACCATATATGTTAGTCTAAGGGTTGATCAATGCGCTCCCACACAGGAAGAAGGGATACTCTGTAATTCATGTACTTATTTATTAACCCCTTAACAACCCCCCATATACACTCACACCAATAACAATAATAATAATAACTTTACCACACTATCTTACGTTAAAAGCCTTGGTCCACATAGGCAGGATACAAGGTTTACACTAATAACAAGCTAGGGTAAAGTACTACTGGATAAGCACTGAAGCTGGATGCATCTTAGGGTAGTGAGACCCCACGTGGTACCCTAATATAAAACACAACACTTAGGGTTACCCAAAACACTGGCAACTACTACCCCCAGATCTCACCAATCGTTACTACCAGAGAAGGTACACTTAGAAATCATACAATACTTAACTTAATGGTACAGGAACTTGAGGTAAGGGAAATAAGTAAGAGGAGAAGGGAGGAGATTAGGGGTGCAGCCACAGAGTAGGTCTCGTCCGCACGAACGCCAGCCAGAGAAGAACCTCCTAGCGACCAGCTAGGCCTCCCATGTCGTGGTGCCGGAAGGAGCCTAATTGATCGTGCAGCTAAGCACATTAAAGATCTTCCCCTATGCAACGTATTGTTACTTTACAAATGATTAGAAAGTATTAGTAAGCAAAGTTGGTGCCTATGTTATTATTTAATAATCAACCCCCAGCTCAGTCTTTAAATGCTCTTTGAGAAACAATACAATACAATACAATACAATACAATACAATTTTATTTAGGTAAGGTACATACATACAATAAATATTTACAAGGATTGTTTAACTTATAGGTATAGCTAGTACATACAATGCCTAAAGCCACTATTACGCAAAGCGTTTCGGGCATGATAAACTTAAATGACAAGCTTAATACTAATTGAGCATAATGAGTAGAATGAAAACAAGAAATGAAAACATAGATGAAAAAGCAGCACAAATACAATTATGTCGACAAACAGCGCTCTTTAAAGAAAAAAACAGACATTGGTTGACAATAGAAGGGTAAGGTAGGTTACAGGGAATTTATTAGGTATAGCTTCGCTTTTAACTTAAACTGGTTGAGAGAGGTACAGTCTTTAACATGGTTGGGAAGGTCATTCCACATTCTGGGCCCCTTGATTTGTAGAGCATTTCTAGTTTGATTAAGTCGTACTCTAGGAATATCAAAACTGTATTTATTTCTGGTGTGATGCTCATGGGTTCTGATACAACCTTCTATGAAGCTTTTGAGATCAGGATTGGCATTATAGTTTAGCGTTTTATATATGTATAATACACATGAGAGAATGTGCAGTGACTTAATGTCTAACATATTCAGAGATTTAAGTAGGGGTACCGAGTGGTGTCTGGGGCCAGAATTGGATATTGTCCTAATAGCAGCTTTGTGTTGAGTAATTAGAGGACGTAAGTGATTTTGGGTAGTAGAGCCCCAAGCACAAATACCATAGTTGAGATATGGATAGATAAGGGAGTAATAGAGAGTCACCAGGGCAGGGCGTGGTACATAATATCTGATCTTAGAAAGAATGCCCACAGTTTTTGAAACTTTTTTTGATATGTTTAGAATGTGTCCCTGGAAATTAAGCTTGTGGTCAATGAGAATGCCAAGGAATTTGCCATCTAATTTGTTACAAATTTGGGTATTGTTTATTTTGAGATTTATTTGATTAGAGGATTTATTGCCAAACAGAATATAAAAGGTTTTGTCAATGTTAAGGGTGAGTTTGTTGGCAGTTAGCCACAGATGGACTTTATTTAGCTCAGTATTTACTGTGGCATTTAGAGCAAGGGGATCAGGACTGGAGTAAATGAAGGTTGTGTCGTCAGCAAATAGAATTGGTTTAAGGTGTTGGGAGGCATTTGGAAGGTCATTAATGTAGATGAGAAAGAGGAGAGGGCCAAGTATGCTGCCCTGGGGAACACCAATGTTGATGGGTAGTGTGGGAGAAATTGTATTATTCACAGAAACATATTGGAGCCTGTCAGTAAGGTAGGATTTGAGGTATTGTAGGGAGTGTCCTCTGACTCCATAATGATGTAATTTAAGAAGAAGGTTTTGGTGGTTGACAGTGTCAAAAGCTTTACGCAGGTCCACAAACAACCCAACAGAGAACTCATTTTTATCAAGAGCTGTATGAATCGAGTTAAGCATACTAATAAGTGCATCGTTAGTGCTTTTTTTGGGTCTGAAGCCATATTGGCAAGGGCTAAGTATATTGAGTTTGGCTAGATATGAGTAAAGCTGCTTATAGATTAGTTTTTCAAAAATTTTTGACAAGTTTGGCAGGATAGATATAGGTCTGTAGTTGTTAACATCTGTGAGATTACCACATTTGTGGACAGGCGTTACTCTCGCTTTTTTTAGAATATCTGGGAAGGTTTGGAGTTCAAGTGACTTGTTGAAGAGCAAAGCAATAGCAGGGGCTAAAGATCTGGAGGCTTTTTTGTAAATTAAAGTTGGTATCTCCTCAAGGGCACCAGACTTGGTTTTAAGGGAAAGGATTATCTCATTGACGTCAGTGGAATTAATAGACTTTAGGTACAGAGACTGTGGATAGTTACCTGAAAGATAGTCATTAATGTCTGTACTGGAAGATGGAATATCATTTGCAAGGGATGAACCAATGGAAGAGAAGAACCTATTGAACTCAGTAGCAGAATCAGAGGCTGAAAGCTGACCATCGTTATTAGACAGGAGAGTCGGTTTGTTATTTAAAGACTTCTTTGATCCCAATATTTGAGAAATTGTTCTCCAAGTTTGTTTAATGTTGCTCTTTATTTGGGTAAATTTATCTTCGTAGTATTTAGTTTTGGCTCGTCTAATTATCTTAGACAGCAATAATGAGTAATTCTTTGAGAATTCTTTGGAGACAATTCCTAACCTATACTTCTTCTCAAGGTCATGTTTTTTATTAATAGATTTAAGTATTCCCTTTGTAAGCCAGGGATTGTTAAGCCTTTTGGTTGTGACTTGTTTTGTAAGCATAGGACAGTGGGTATTATAAAGGCTAAGAGTTTTTTGAAGAAAAGATTGTACTGCAAGGTTGATGTCCACTATGTTACCTAACTCGGACTCCCAGTTGACATTATCAGCAGCAGTTATAAAATTGTCTATAGCAGTTTCATTGTGCAGTCTAAAACGTATCACTCTTGACTCAAGAGGTGGTTTGCTAATGTTAGTTAAGAGAAATGTGGGGTAATGATCTGTAGTGCTATCGGTGATTATACCTGAAGTAAGCGGAGAGGTTATGTTTGTCCAGATGTGATCGAGCGTCGTGGCAGTGCTATCAGTGATTCTAGTAGGTCTAGTGATTAAGGGTATGAGGAAGCAGGAATTCATACAGTTGGTTTCCACTGGAGAACCCAGGGTCGTAACATAGCAGCATGCTAGCAGTGCTTGCATGGTGTTCTAGTAGCATGCTAGCAGTGCTTGCATGGTGTTCTAGCAGCATGCTAGCAGTGCTTGCATGGTGTTCTAGCAGCATGCTGGCAGTGCTTGCATGGTGTTCTAGCAGCATGCTAGTAGTGCTTGCATGGTGTTCTAGCAGCATGCTAGTAGTGCTTGCATGGTGTTCTAGCAGCATGCTAGCAGTGCTTGCATGGTGTTCTAGCAGCATGCTAGTAGTGCTTGCATGGTGTTCTAGCAGCATGCTGGTAGTGCTTGCATGGTGTTCTAGCAGCATGCTAGTAGTGCTTGCATGGTGTTCTAGCAGCATGCTGGCAGTGCTTGCATGGTGTTCTAGCAGCATGCTAGTAGTGCTTGCATGGTGTTCTAGCAGCATGCTGGCAGTGCTTGCATGGTGTTCTAACAGCATGCTAGTAGTGCTTGCATGGTGTTCTAGCAGCATGCTGGCAGTGCTTGCATGGTGTTCTAGCAGCATGCTAGTAGTGCTTGCATGGTGTTCTAGCAGCATGCTGGCAGTGCTTGCATGGTGTTCTAGCAGCATGCTGGCAGTGCTTGCATGGTGTTCTAGCAGCATGCTAGTAGTGCTTGCATGGTGTTCTAGCAGCATGCTGGCAGTGCTTGCATGGTGTTCTAGCAGCATGCTAGTAGTGCTTGCATGGTGTTCTAGCAGCATGCTGGCAGTGCTTGCATGGTGTTCTAGCAGCATGCTAGTAGTGCTTGCATGGTGTTCTAGCAGCATGCTGGCAGTGCTTGCATGGTGTTCTAGCAGCATGCTAGTAGTGCTTGCATGGTGTTCTAGCAGCATGCTGGCAGTGCTTGCATGGTGTTCTAGCAGCATGCTGGCAGTGCTTGCATGGTGTTCTAGCAGCATGCTAGTAGTGCTTGCATGGTGTTCTAGCAGCATGCTGGCAGTGCTTGCATGGTGTTCTAGCAGCATGCTAGTAGTGCTTGCATGGTGTTCTAGCAGCATGCTGGCAGTGCTTGCATGGTGTTCTAGCAGCATGCTAGTAGTGCTTGCATGGTGTTCTAGCAGCATGCTAGTAGTGCTTGCATGGTGTTCTAGCAGCATGCTGGCAGTGCTTGCATGGTGTTCTAGCAGCATGCTGGCAGTGCTTGCATGGTGTTCTAGCAGCATGCTGGCAGTGCTTGCATGGTGTTCTAGCAGCATGCTAGTAGTGCTTGCATGGTGTTCTAGCAGCATGCTAGTAGTGCTTGCATGGTGTTCTAGCAGCATGCTAGTAGTGCTTGCATGGTGTTCTAGCAGCATGCTGGCAGTGCTTGCATGGTGTTCTAGCAGCATGCTAGTAGTGCTTGCATGGTGTTCTAGTAGCATGTGGTGTGTGGTGCCCAGCAACACACAGCACATGATGGTGGGAGTACTTGAGGTGTGAGACACGTAACCACCGCTCTCCTCTAGTCATAGTTCCAACAAGACTACCCTGGTAAGGTAACCTTCAGTAATGTAATTACCAATATAATACGATGAACCAAACTTTCCTTTTATGAGAATATATTTCAAGAAGCAAAATTAAATATGAAAAACCCATTGAAAGCCATCTTGTCTAACATCCTAGGATGTGAACAACAGTCACATGAACCTCTCCAAGGATGGTAACACTCCCCACAGACTTTGAAACGGCAACTGAATTCAATAGCTTCTTTTCATCAGTTGGTAGTTTTCAACAATTCATATTAGCAAAGCTGGGAACATTAGTGAAATACCATCTATGGTATATAAGAGTACTGCTGCTGGTCTTGCACTACCCATAGTTCTGATAATCAACAAATCTCTAGTGTCATACTTTTCCTGATATCCTTAAACTATAACAAACTCTGTCTTGAGACAACACAGTGCCTCTGTTTAAGTCCCTTAACATGCTAAACATGCACTCACTACACACATTCCCATGTGCTCACCTAGTTGTGCTTCGATGAGCTCTGGCTCTTTTGGCCCGCCTCTCGATTGTCAATCAACGATTATTTTTTTCACACACACAGACACACCCCCAAAAAGCAGCCGTAACAGCTGTCCAACTTCCAGGTATCTATTTACTGCTAGGTAACAGAGGTATCAGGGTGAAAGAAACTCTGCCCATATGTTTCCGCTATAGTCGGGGATCGATCAAAGGAGTACTGTCCACTCTGCCACCAGGCGCCCTATGTGCTATACATATGTACAAAACCTTGTTCCTAAATGCTGATCTTGATCAGAAACTTTTCCTTGATAGGTGTAATAGAACCCATGAGCACCACACCAGAAATAAATATATCTTTGATATCCCCTAGAGTAAAAAAAAAAATATATGTAAACACTCCATACAAATATAAAAACCCAGTCTTTGGAATTCACTCCATGATGAATTCAAAAATTGTCCAGCCTATACCTTATTGAAAAGTAAACCAAAAAGTACTTAATTCTCACCTCATAGTTCCCACCTTGTGCTTCAAACTCTCTCTGTATCTGGAACTTTTAGTCAGACCTCGGCGGAGATTTTTACTTTAACAGTTACATATAACCTGCACACCTTACTATTATAATGTCAGCTAGTTACAAACTTTTCTGCGTTGCAACATCTACGTATTTACAATATATTATCATATATTGATGGTATATATTGATGGTTTTTCTCTTGTAATGTATCTTTATCAATTCTGATTGAAATTACCTACTTAAAATTATCTGCTAGATTAAGGACCTGCCCGAAACGCTGTGCGTACTAGTGGCTTTACAAGAATGTAAATACTGTACTATCCAATATATTCTCACAAACCCAATTTACCTTCTTGTATATATATAAATAAATAAATAAATAGATGGTGGACTTTTGTTAATACATATAATAACTTAGATATGAGGTACTACAGCGGCCGTTTATTATTATTAGTCTTCACAGTACACAGCTTATTAGTCTCATGTCATTTACCTACTGGAAGCGGAACATGGACACTGTGCAAGGATTTCAGATTTGTTATCCTTAGTAATAAGATGGTTTGTCATTTGATGCATCTTGAGTACAGATTCATCTCTAAAGGGTTCAATGTTATCACAGTGTAAGATATAATGATGTAGTGTGTCCCTGTCTATGTCCACACACTTTACATCATCTTGACCCCTATACAAGCACACCTGCCAGAAACTCCTGTAGGGGGTGAGGAAGATGGAGATCCCACCTTCCCTTAAAACCAAGTCTGGTGCCCTTGAGGAGATACCAACTTTAATTTACAAAAAAGCCTCCAGATCTTTAGCCCCTGCTATTGCTTTGCTCTTCAACAAGTCACTTGAACTCCAAACCTTCCCAGATATTCTAAAAAAAGCGAGAGTAACGCCTGTCCACAAATGTGGTAATCTCACAGATGTTAACAACTACAGACCTATATCTATCCTGCCAAACTTGTCAAAAATTTTTGAAAAACTAATCTATAAGCAGCTTTACTCATATCTAGCCAAACTCAATATACTTAGCCCTTGCCAATATGGCTTCAGACCCAAAAAAAGCATTAACGATGCACTTATTAGTATGCTTAACTCGATTCATACAGCTCTTGATAAAAATGAGTTCTCTGTTGGGTTGTTTGTGGACCTGCGTAAAGCTTTTGACACTGTCAACCACCAAAACCTTCTTCTTAAATTACATCATTATGGAGTCAGAGGACACTCCCTACAATACCTCAAATCCTACCTTACTGCATGACAGGCTCCAATATGTTTCTGTGAATAATACAATTTCTCCCACCCTACCCATCAACATTGGTGTTCCCCAGGGCAGCATACTTGGCCCTCTCCTCTTTCTCATCTACATTAATGACCTTCCAAATGCCTCCCAACACCTCAAACCAATTCTATTTGCTGACGACACAACCTTCATTTACTCCAGTCCTGATCCCCTTGCTCTAAATGCCACAGTAAATACTGAGCTAAATAAAGTCCATCTGTGGCTAACTGCCAACAAACTCACCCTTAACATTGACAAAACCTTTTATATTCTGTTTGGCAATAAATCCTCTAATCAAATAAATTTCAAAATAAACAATACCCAAATTTGTAACAAATTAGATGGCAAATTCCTTGGCATTCTCATTGACCACAAGCTTAATTTCCAGGGACACATTCTAAACATATCAAAAAAAGTTTCAAAAACTGTGGGCATTCTTTCTAAGATCAGATATTATGTACCACGCCCTGCCCTGGTGACTATCTATTACTCCCTTATCTATCCATATCTCAACTATGGTATTTGTGCTTGGGGCTCTACTACCCAAAATCACTTACGTCCTCTAATTACTCAACACAAAGCTGCTATTAGGACAATATCCAATTCTGGCCCCAGACACCACTCGGTACCCCTACTTAAATCTCTGAATATGTTAGACATTAAGTCACTGCACATTCTCTCATGTGTATTATACATATATAAAACGCTAAACTATAATGCCAATCCTGATCTCAAAAGCTTCATAGAAGGTTGTATCAGAACCCATGAGCATCACACCAGAAATAAATACAGTTTTGATATTCCTAGAGTACGACTTAATCAAACTAGAAATGCTCTACAAATCAAGGGGCCCAGAATGTGGAATGACCTTCCCAACCATGTTAAAGACTGTACCTCTCTCAACCAGTTTAAGTTAAAAGCGAAGCTATACCTAATAAATTCCCTGTAACCTACCTTACCCTTCTATTGTCAACCAATGTCTGTTTTTTTCTTTAAAGAGCGCTGTTTGTCGACATAATTGTATTTGTGCTGCTTTTTCATCTATGTTTTCATTTCTTGTTTTCATTCTACTCATTATGCTCAATTAGTATTAAGCTTGTCATTTAAGTTTATCATGCTCGAAACGCTTTGCGTAATAGTGGCTTTAGGCATTGTATGTACTAGCTATGCCTATAAGTTAAACAATCCTTGTAAATATTTATTGTATGTATGTACCTTACCTAAATAAAATTGTATTGTATTGTTCCTCACTCTGACGTTGAGAGCATCGAGGCCACAATCTGGGATCTCTCTCTCTCTCTCCGTGTGGCGCGGAAGCGTTCCTCTCAGTCAATTTACCCCAAATTTGTTTGTCCATTTTAAAGACTGAAGAACAATGATATTTATATTACTTCTAAGCTGCATCACTTATGAACCCATCCTGCCCTTGTGTGGCAGTGCACAATAGAAACTTGTTTTCACACATCCTTACATTAAAACATTGATTATAACAATGATATATATATGTGCTTCAGCCTACAGTTTAGACTTATTGTCTTGTGTATGACCCTCTGTCCTGCGTGACAGTGAATACCAGCATTATCCTCACTCTAATAAGACTTTATTGAAATCCTCAGATTAGGCAAAATTGTAATTAATTTTGTCAATAAAGATGTTAATAATAATAAAAAAAAATCTCAGTGATGCTTCTCGCTGGTGGGGGCGTGTGGTGGTGGTGCCCCCCCCCCCCACACACCTCACAAGCCAGAGGGGGGGTGTTTCTCTACTGTTGCCACCCACAGCTCCCACAGTCCAACGGCAAGACCAGGATGGGTCGTGGGGGCATCTTCCTCGTCAAACATGAGAGAATGGGGAAACACAAAGATAATTTTAGAGAGAGAGAGAAAGAGAGAGAGAGAGAGAGAGAGAGAGAGAGAGAGAGAGAGAGAGAGAGAGAGAGAGAGAGAGCTAGCAGGAGGAGGGGGGAGGAAGATGACGCAGCAGCCAGCCTGACCAGTAGTCCCGTCATAACTAAGGAAGTGTCTTCCGGACATTACCCCGGCCAAGGTGCTCAGGCGGAAGTCCTCTACTACACAGTATACTCACAACACCAAGCAATTTCCGCATAGAAAAGTAAACTCTACGAAGAAAGACTGGAATACCTAGACGTCACTCCAAGCAAAAACTTTCAACAGCTTCCCATATTGGTCTCCGAATGCATGATAGAACTGATATGTTAGCCAAAACTTTTGCTCGTAAAGAGGGAATTGATTACCAACTTGGACTGCCTATGAGCAGCCTGAAGGCAGTAATATTCCGGGAACATCAACAAATCTCGTAGACTTGAGGTAAAGTGAAATTCTCACTGGTTCATCCATCTATCATCATTCTATTATGCAGGAAGAACCGCATGTCTATGGGTCATCCAATAATGTTAGCAGACTTCTAGATAAATAAATAATAAATAAATGTTTATTTAGGTAAGGTACATACATACAAGAGATTTTACAAAGTTTGTTGGATTAATAGATAGAGCTAGTACATACAATGCCTAAAGCCACTATTAAAAAAAAATAAAAAAATAAAATAAAATAAAATGTTTATTTAGGTAAGGTACATACATACAATAAATTTTTACAAAGAATGGTTGACTTATAGGTAGAGCTAGTACATACAATGCCTAAAGCCACTATTACGCAAAGCGTTTCGGGCATGATAAACTTAAATGACAAGCTTAATACTAATTGAGCATAATGAGTAGAATGAAAACATAGATGAAAAAGCAGCACAAATACAATTATGTCGACAAACAGCGCTCTTTAAAAAAAACAGACATTGGTTGACAATAGAAGGGTAAGGTAGGTTACAGGGAATTTATTAGGTATAGCTTCGTTTTTAACTTAAACTGGTTGAGAGAGGTACAGTCTTTAACATGGTTGGGAAGGTCATTCCACATTCTGGGCCCCTTGATTTGTAGAGCATTTCTAGTTTGATTAAGTCGTACTCTAGGAATATCAAAACTGTATTTATTTCTGGTGTGGTGCTCATGGGTTCTATTACATCCTTCTATGAAGCTTTACAGTCATGTGCAAAGCGTTTCGGGCAGGTTACCACTGCTAGGCTTAGGCTCGGCTACAAGTACCTCTGGGAGTTTGTAAAATCTGCTGATGTAGATTTGACTAAATGTAAACTCTATCAGCAGAACTATTCGCATACTTTGCGTCATTATATAATGGAATGTGAAAAAATCGCGGAATTTAGAGATAACGCCATCAATAGTGTCCAAGAAAGGTGTAAGTACTTCATTCATAATGATGTGCTAGCCGAAATCTTAGCGAAGTATCCAAAATTTGCTTACTGTAAGTAATGCATGCACATGACTATAAAGCTGCCGCCCAGTTGGGTGGGTGTGGAGCACATGACTGTAAAGCTGCCGCCCAGTTGGGTGGGTGTGGAGCACAATGACTGTAAAGCTGCCGCCCAGTTGGGTGGGGGTGGAGCACATGACTGTAAAGCTGCCGCCCAGCTGGGTGGGTGTGGAGCACATGACTGTAAAGCTGCCGCCCAGCTGGGTGGGGGTGGAGCACATGACTGTAAAGCTGCCGCCCAGCTGGGTGGGTGTGGAGCACATGACTGTAAAGCTGCCGCCCAGTTGGGTGGGGGTGGAGCACATGACTGTAAAGCTGCCGCCCAGCTGGGTGGGTGTGGAGCACATGACTGTAAAGCTGCCGCCCAGCTGGGTGGGTGTGGAGCACATGACTGTAAAGCTGCCGCCCAGCTGGGTGGGTGTGGAGCACATGTGGGAACCGACCTGTGAGATTTATATTTATTTAATTTATATGAATTTATATTTACGTTAATTTATATACTTCGATAGCAATTGGTATGATGATAAGTGGACTGTATTTCTGCAATAATCTCACAAATCGATCCTCTACACATTAGGGAGGGGGGGGGTTATATTGAATTTACATATATGCAGCCAATCAAACTACAGTATTAGACTACATACATTGAAGAGGTTCCTTATCTTATTGTACAGCAGGCCTTAGTCCACCAGGTATAACCAGGATGTAGACACCAAATTATCCTCTTTGAGGTAGCTTCCATCACCCAGTAACTGGCACACAAAGCATGCTTCCTCGTCTTGACCTGTCAAAAGGGCGCTAGCTATGAAGCCAGAATCCTAATATATGACAGCTATATCAGAGAAAACACTGTACAAGGAACCATAAAGACCTAGGCTTAATTACCTTTAGTATGAGGCAATCTCGTATTCTAACCGGCCAACCCTATCTAATGACATTAATGGCCATAAATGATAGATAAATGGGTTTCGGCAGAACACTTAACTTTGTGAAGATAACGCGTTGGTGTTCGGCTGTTCAAAAGCTAGGGGTATGGCCTCGTCACATATAGAAAAAAAAATAGAAAATCTGGAACTTCGTCTGTGGTAAGGTAAGGAGAAGACACACAAAACACAAGTAAATTTTAACAATGAAATTTTAATTACGTTAAAGAAAGCAAAACATGAATAAAATGGACATACAAATTCGTATAATAAAATCAATCAAAATAATAAGAATAATCAAATGGCAAAATGAAAAGTTACGTTAAGACAAGTGAGCAAATAACAACTGTATGGCAAACAAAGTAAATAGGTGCCGGAATATTGGCTTCAAGCTATCACTTCTCTTAGTACACGTAAGCCTGGGGCTTAGTCTACCAACGAGACGTGTTAACTTGTCGAAAGCACGGTATATTCTGAAGACTGAGGTCGTGGCGGCCCCAGACATCAAGTAGTATGGTGGATAGAGTGCAGTTGCAGCTGGACCTGCAGCCAATCAGCGATGAGCCGGCGACAAGACAGGTAGTTTGGCGGTTTGAGGTGGAGCAGGTGTTCCTGGCTGCATACGTTTTGCTCTCTGGCAAACCTTGGAGATGTTGTTGTCGTTGTTGAATATTTCTTCCATATTAGTTTTGTATAGATTTGTAGCGACGTATTTGGAGGGAAGAGCAGGCTCAATCTCTTGAAGGAGATTATCGTCACAACTCTCCCCCGAAGCCTGCGGTTCTGGAAGAAGTACGTCGTTATGTGGTGGAGTAATAGATGGAGTCGCTTCTACTTCATAAACTCTGGAGAGGGCATCGGCTATGGTGTTGTCAGAACCCTTGATATAGCGTGTCTCCAGGTTGAATTTCTGCAGTTATCAAGCCCATAGTAGAAGACGTTGAGATGAGAAGTGGGTGTGCTGCAGGAGGTGTAGGGTGGTGTGGTCCGTGTTGATGGTAGACCGAGCACTTTTCAGGTGTGGAGTGAAGTGCTGGAGCTTCAGGATGATGAAGAGTAGCTCCTTGCCAATTGTTCCGTAGTTCCTTGTAGCAGTAGTCGCTGACAGGTGTGTTCTCCTCGCCTCGTTGCTGCATCACAACACCACCAACGTCGGTACCACTGGCGTCGACATGGAGGATGAAGGGCTTATCTGACGAGGTGAGAGTGGAATTAGAATATGGCAAAGGAGCACGATTATTATCCTGAAAGTATTTGGGAAGATCATTAAGGATTTCGGAATTAGAAAGCGCCGACTCCTTGTCAGTGCTTTCGGGAGGAGAAGCTGGGAAGGTCTCACTGTGGATGTAGGGTTCTGTGAAGGTAGAACAGTTAATCAGCACAGTGGGAGGAGTACCATTATATTGCTTCAGGAGGTTGACGTGGCACAGCTGGGTCTTCCGCCGCCTATCTGGAGTCTCTATAACGTAGTTGTTGTTATTTTTGCACTCTTTGACGCGGTAGGGTCCTGAAAACCTGTTTTGTAAAGGTGAACCTGGGATAGGGAAGTATGCTAGAATGAAGTCTCCCGGCTTAAATTTTCTTACTTTGCTGGTCTGGTCGTAATGAGTCTTCATCCTCTCCTGGGCTTTCAATAGATTATCATGGGCAAAACGGTGGACTCTCTCTAGAATGTGTTGAAGGTTTTGAAGAAACTGGGGCACATTCTGATGCTCACTGAAGGTGGCATCTCGGAGAGAGTCTTTGAAAGCCTTAAGGGGAGTACGGCACTTACGGCCGTAGAGCATCTCATAAGGAGATACTCCTAGGGACTCATTGGGAAGACTTCTGTAAATACACATTATAAGGTCGATTTGCTTATCCCAATCCTTAGAGGTTTCACTACAAAACTTTTTCAAGAGTGCTTTGATAGTCTGATGACTACGTTCAAGAGAACCCTGTGAAGCAGGATGATAGGGGCTCGACAATACCTGTTTGATGTTGAACTCCTCCAGTGTCCTTTTGAAGAGATCACTGGTGAAGTTGGTACCACAGTCGCTCTGAATCTCCCTGGGAAATCCGTATTGAGTGAAGATCTTCAATAGATGTTTTACAACCATAGCAGCCGTGATGTTCTTCACTGGAACTGCTATGGGAAATCTGGTGGTAGGACACAGGATGGTTAAGATATAGGCGTTACCTGAACTGGTCCGAGGTAAAGGACCAACACAGTCTATTATAAGTCTGTGGAAAGGTTCCGCAGGCACCTGTATGGGAATCAGTGGCGCTCTGGGAATGGAGATGTTCGGTTTGCCTGCCATCTGACATGTATGACACTGTTTTACGTACTGTTTGACGCTATTTGCCATACCTGGCCAGTAGTAGTCTTGACGAATTCCATGGTAAGTCTTGTTGAAGCCGTAGTGGGAGAGTGCTCCGTGGGCCAGGTGTAGAATAGTGGGCCGCAGGCTGGTAGGAATCACAAGTTGTTCGATGTTGGCCCAATCGTCCTCCTCCTTCAGTTTACTGGGTCTATATCTGCGGTAGAGCAAGTCGTTCTCTAGGAAGAACCCAGGAATACTGTCGGGTTGAGTCTCAGCCTGGAAAAACAATGGTGTTAAAGTAAGATCTTCCCTCTGCAACTTACGGAACTCCAACTTGGTCAGATGCGGGGGTAGTTTCTGAGGGTCTTGAGGGACAGCGGTAGCAGTAGAGTCAGCTGGCTGTGGACGTGCGGCTTGTGCACGGGTGGTCACGAGAACCGGAGGAGAAACTTCATCACTCTCTTGAACCTCTGCTGGAACATACGCTAGAATAGGGTTACTTGGCACAGAGTTACACACCTGGGGTTTGTCCATGACGATCAGGTTGGTCGGTTGCAGGTCTTCTGCCAAGTCGTTGCCTAGGAGAAGTTGCACTCCAGGCATGGGAAAAGGCTTTTCCCTGACGGCGACTTGGACTTCTCCGTTCACGTAGGGACAATCCAGGTGGACTCTGGCGAGAGGGTATGGAGTGGTAGCAGTGAGGTCAGTGATGAAGACAGTTTCTCCGGTGTAGGCGATGTTGGGCACAGCCGACTTCAAGATGATCGATTGAAGAGCCGCTGTGTCCCTCAAGATCTTCAATTTGAAACGTCCCTCCGGATTTGAACCGTTGGCAGAGACAGTTCCAGTATACAGGTGGTTACTGAAAAGAGAAAGATCATTAACATTAACACCAACATTCATCACAGGCTTACCGGACTTAGGAGGAGTTGGTTTGGGTTTCTGTGGGTCAGTGGTTCCCTTGTATTGAGACTTACCACACTTGTCTATGGTATGTCCATAGAATCTACAATACTTGCAGTACAATTGCGAGCCAGCTTGATCGGTGCTCACTTTCTCGTAACTGTACCACGACTTCTTACTGGAGGATGGTTCGGGTGTCAGCCGGTGGATGAGGCTGTAAGTGTCAGCCGACTTAGCACACTTCAGGTAGTCGGTTTCTTCTTTATCTGCTAAGTAGAGACGGACAGGAGGCGGCACACGCCTCAAGAATTCTTCAACTAGCATCAGGTTGACGAGTTCTGTAAAAGTAGAGACATGTGCTGCTTCCAGCCATTTCATGAAATACCTCCGTTTTGTGTTAGCAAACTCGAGGAAGGTAGTGGTACTTGCCTTCAGGTGGTCACGGAATTTCCTTCGATAACTTTCTGTAGAGAGGAGGTAGGCGTCCAACACTGCTTGTTTCAGAGTCTGGTAGTCATTCTCAGACGCCAAAGTACTGAGTGTGACTGCAGCTCTACCTGTAAGATGGACTCTGAGAAGTGTGGCCCATTGGTCGACAGGCCAACTGAGTTGATTAGCAAGGGTTTCAAAGGTGGTGAAAAACACATCAACTTCTGCTTCTACAAAGGATGGCATTAACTTACTTGCATGTGATATATTAAAACTGACGGGAAGATTGGCAGTAGCTTGCTGGCGTTGAGCGAGGTGTGAAGTTTCCAACGTGTATTCTCGTTGACGACACTCTAGAGCCAGAGTCGCTTGTTGCTTGTCATGTTCGCGTTGCATCTCCAACTCGCGTTGTTTGGTTTCAAGCTGTACTCGTTCACGTTCACGGAGTAATGCGACCTCACGTTCGTGTTCTTCTCTCCTCAAAGCAGCCTCACGTTCGTGTTCTTCCCTTCGTATGGCAGCTGCTTCCCTTTGCTGTTCGCGGGCTTCCCTTTGCTGCTCACGTTCAATCTTGGCCAGCTCCAATTTGAGTTTCATCGTTGCCAAATCAGTTTTATCTGCAATATAGTAAGTTTCATGAGTTTCAGAGTCTATCGTACCTTGCTCTAAATAGTGATCCAGCAACAGGTTGTATAGGTCATTTTTGTTGGCTTGGTAGGGAACTTCTAGTTGATACTCATGTGCAAGAGTTTGTAATTCAGTTCTCTTGGCACGACTTAAAGTCCCTATTTCACCTGCTGGATCTGCACGGAAAGCTTGGAGACGAAACATGGTGAAATTAGCAAATAATGTACAACGAATATTCAGTTATAGTGAATGTCAGAAACAGGACAACGTGGCAACTGGTACCTATCCTGTGGGATCTTTAACAATTAAAGTACAAGATGTTAAATGATTAATTTAAATCAAAGGCGCAGGAAATCTTGTACCCGGTACTCATGTAAGAGGATAAGGGCAAGAAAATCCTACTAACAAATGAAACAGAGTTTCGAAAACAAATGAAACAGTTAATTGCCTCAAAAGTAAAATTGGTAGTCCAAGGATGTAGGCATACCTTGCCGAGTCTCTATAGGACATAAAGCAAGTTTTTCCTACTGTAATTAGTATGATACTTACAGAATTAGCGAACTTTTGTGCTCTGAAAAAGTAAGCTAATTCCCTACCGTTGTATGTATCATCATCTCTGACTGACGTGTAGGGGTGCGAGGTGTCAACTGGTGACGAGAACTGCTGCTGAGGTCCCAATTTAGCAACTAAAGTTCGAGCTAGAGGAACTATGGCCCTCTTTTTCCTCCTACAGTCAGATTGCAGAAGATTGGGTGCACTTGACCCCGGGCAGACCACAGTACCAGGGTACCAATATGATGATCTGTCAAAAATGAGAAATATCCAAGGGACAAAGATGGTAAACACGAGTAATAACACGGAGGGAGAGATGACCAATTAAGAGTATGACTGAGGCCTACAGTCACCACGTAATCCAAAGTTGTCTCACCTTCACCATATGTTACTCTCGTAATGCACAATACACCGCACCATATAAAAAATGAAATTGAATATGAAAAATAGTAAAAGCTACGTTAACAAAGTAAAATACGCTTACCATTAATTACCACTTGGCACCAGTACCTGAGTGAAGCTCCTAGGACAGGCCCCCATATAATATGTGACGATAACGCGTTGGTGTTCGGCTGTTCAAAAGCTAGGGGTATGGCCTCGTCACATATAGAAAAAAAATAGAAAATCTGGAACTTCGTCTGTGGTAAGGTAAGGAGAAGACACACAAAACACAAGTAAATTTTAACAATGAAATTTTAATTACGTTAAAGAAAGCAAAACATGAATAAAATGGACATACAAATTCGTATAATAAAATCAATCAAAATAATAAGAATAATCAAATGGCAAAATGAAAAGTTACGTTAAGACAAGTGAGCAAATAACAACTGTATAGCAAACAAAGTAAATAGGTGCCGGAATATTGGCTTCAAGCTATCACTTCTCTTAGTACACGTAAGCCTGGGGCTTAGTCTACCAACGAGACGTGTTAACTTGTCGAAAGCACGGGATATTCTGAAGACTGAGGTCGTGGCGGCCCCAGACATCAAGTAGTATGGTGGGTAGAGTGCAGTTGCAGCTGGACCTGCAGCCAATCAGCGATGAGCCGGCGACAAGACAGGTAGTTTGGCGGTTTGAGGTGGAGCAGGTGTTCCTGGCTGCATACGTTTTGCTCTCTGGCAAACCTTGGAGATGTTGTCGTTGTTGAATATTTCTTCCATATTAGTTTTGTATAGATTTGTAGCGACGTATTTGGAGGGAAGAGCAGGCTCAATCTCTTGAAGGAGATTATCGTCACAACTTGTATTTGTTGACAGTGTGTTGATGATGGTACACCTTTGGTTTCCATAACACTTCGTCCAAGTAAAATTAACAGGAGCTGAATTGCTCCCGTGCCTCTGGTCTAAGTACAATAACAATGGCTGACCACTCCCTCCTCCCTGACGCTACTGGTCTACATTGTCCAGATGACAGTAAGTGATAGAAGGGTCACATTTACTCTATTTTAAGTCTGATAATTAAATTAATTTATATGAGATGTTTTTATGATGGTAAAGTCCAAAGACTAATGTATTTAAGAATAATTCCCACCATAATAGGTGGTGAATTTATAATAGTATGTGGTAATGATATCCCGTTTTCTATAGACGGAAATTCCACTACAAGTTACATTTTCTATGGGTTAACTTGTGTATACAACACAGCAATATTATCTGTCTGTATGATATTATTAAATGGTGTCGGATTTTCCGACAGCACATGACTGTAAAGCTCACATAGTTGTGCTTGCAGGGTTGAGCTTTGGCTCTCTGGTCCCGCCTCTCAACTGTTAATAAAGTGGTGGACAGATTCTTGAACCTAATAATTGGGCTCTATCAAATAATAATAATAATAATAATAAATTTATTCTCAAAAAGGTACAATGGGTTGGTGAGATTACATAACATTGGTATTTCTACATTCATGCAAAGCCACCAACACGCAAAGTGGCTTTGTACTTTGTACCTCGCCCAGCCCTGGTGACGCTCTATTACTCTCTCATCTATCCTTATCTCATCTATGGTATTTGTGCTTGGGGTTCTACTACCCAAAATCATTTACGTCCTCTAATTACTCAACACAAAGCTGCTATTAGGACAATATCCAACTCTAGCCCCAGACATCACTCGGTACCCCTACTCAAATCTCTGAATATGTTAGATATTAAGTCACTGCACATCCTCTGATGTGTATTACATATATATAATATATAAAAAACTCTGAACTGTAATGCCAATCCTGACCTTAAAAGCTTCATTGAAGGTCGTAACAGAACCCATGAGCACCACACCAGAAACAAATACCTTTTTGATATTCCAAGAGTACGACTTAATCACACTAGAAATGCTGTACAAATCAAGGGGCCCAGAATGTGGAATGATCTTCCCAGTCATGTTAAAGACTGTACCTCTCCCAACCAGTTTAAGATGAAAACTAAGCACTACCTAATAAATTCCCTGTAACCTACCTTACCCCTATAATGTCAACCCATGTCTGCTATTTTTAAACAATGCTGTTTGTCGACCAAATTGTACTTTTGCTGTTTTTCTGCCATGTTCCCCCTTTTTTATTTTTATATTTTCTCAACACAATTTATACTTTAATCTCAATTAGTATTAAATTTTAGTCTTTAATGTTTTTTCTGCCTGAAACACTTTGCGTAATAGTGGCTTTAGGCATTGTATGTACTAGCTCTATCTATAAATGCATCAATGTTTGTATCACACCTTGTATATATGTACTTTACCTGAATAAACATTTGAATTTGAATTTTGAATTTGAATTTGAATAGCGTTTCTGGCAGGTCCTTACTCTAACATATCAGGTACAATGAAAGAGGTACTGTAGCAAATTTTATATCAACAAATAGCTACAATATAAACTGCCAGAGGTGATTACACTGGTGAAGATGTGTCTACAGTCTCGTACCTACAGTACAGTAGGGGCCTCGTAGCCTGGTGGATAGCGCGCAGGACTCGTAATTCTGTGGCGCGGGTTCGATTCCCGCACGAGGCAGAAACAATGGGCAAAGTTTCTTTCACCCTGAATGCCCCTGTTACCTAGCAGAAAATAGGTACCTGGGAGTTAGTCAGCTGTCACGGGCTGCCTGGGGGTGTCGGCCTGGTCGAGGACCGGGCCGCGGGGACACTAAAACCCCGAAATCATCTCAAGATAACAGTACTAATATTGGGGAAGTGGGTAGTACAAGTTAGTGTGAGCTTGAAGCTCAAGGTGGGAAACTATGACGATGAAATTAGGTACTTTTTGTTTTTACTTTTGAATAAGGTATAAGGTAGAAATTATTTTAATTCATCAGGGAGTGTGTTCCAAAGACCGGGCCCTTTTAATGGCATGGTGTTGGCACAGATTTAGTCTGACTCTGGGGATATGTGAGATATATTTATTTCTGGTGTGGTGCTCATGGGTTCTATTGCACCTATCAAGGGAAAATTTCAGATCAAGATTAGCATTTAGGAACAAGGTTTTGTACATGCAAATAACACACCAGAATGTGTGGAGCGAATGTATGTATTTGTATGTAAATACAAATACATATGTTTATTCAAAAGAATGTGTGTGTACAAAGAACATAAGAGTAATGAACAATTGTAGGGACGGGAGTTACACAATCACTATTGTGTAACTTGTGACTTGTGAAGTCACTATTACGCAAAATACATTTGAAACTGTGTATGGAGTCAGCCTCCACCACATAACTGCCTAATACATTCCATTTGTTAACTCTTTTGACACTGAACAAATTCTTTCTAATCTCTCTGTGGCTCATCTTGGTACTCAGTCTCCACCTGTGTCCCCTTGTTCGTGTTCCACCCGTGCTAAATAGTTTGTCTTTGTCCACCCTGTCAATTCCTCTGAAAATTTTGTATGTGGTGATCATATCTCCCTTTACTCTTCTGTCTTTCAGAGGCGTGAGGTTTAGCTCCCATAGCCTTTCATCGTAG
Organism: Procambarus clarkii; assembly: GCF_040958095.1. Lineage (NCBI taxonomy): Eukaryota > Metazoa > Arthropoda > Malacostraca > Decapoda > Cambaridae > Procambarus > Procambarus clarkii. The sequence continues at coordinate 7,386,411 of NC_091192.1, forward strand.
TTCATACCTCTCAGTTCTGGGACTAGTCTGCTGGCATACTAGTCCCAGGTAGAGAGGAGGGCAAGAGAGGGAGGGAGGTAGAGAGGAGGGCACCAGAGGGAGGGAGAGAGGGAGGCGCACTAGGGATGTAAACACAGAGGGCGGAGAGGATGGCCTTGAGGGCTCACCACCACACGTAACTTTACTAGTAGTAACATTGCAACACACTGCAACACTACCTTGCTGCCTCCTGCAACTTACTCCACCACCAAAAATTCCCACTTCAGGAAAGTTAGAATAAGGGCAAGAAGTATAGTAAGGGTTGTATGTGGGGCGTATACTGTAGGCGAGACTGCACACACTGTTGCTGGAGCACCGCCACCCACACTCTTGCAACACGGCCCGCAACACCTCCTCCACCTGCACACTATTTCCTCCTCCACGCCTGCTTACCTATCACTGACTACGGCCACGGCAATTGTAGCTCACCTCGTTACTTACGAAAGGCAGAAGTTGATCACTAAACTACTGAGCAATGACTCAACAATCCATATGTCCATGCTCATGGGGGGATCATTCACCATCTCACAGTAACTTATAAATTCAATACAATATGGTTTATACACAGAGATATCACATTATCCTCATATATCAATGGGAAAAACCACAGGAGCCGTGATGAGGATTCGAACTTATGAGCTGGGTGTTGCCAGATGCACGCTCTAGTTGACTACGCCACGACATGGTCAAAGAATTACAGGGGAGGGATAGTGTGAAACCCTGGTTAGGCTTCAGTGGAAGCCTCGGGATCCTCGAGGGAGCAGTAGTACCTCAGGTTAGGCTTCAGTGGAAGCCTCGGGATCCTCGAGGGAGCAGTAGTACCTCAGGTTAGGCTTCAGTGGAAGCCTCGGGATCCTCGAGGGAGCAGTAGTACCTCAGGTTAGGCTTCAGTGGAAGCCTCGGGATCCTCGAGGGTGCAGTAGTACCTCAGGTTGCAATTCTTTGACCATGTCGTGGCACAGTCAACTAGAGCGTGCATCTGGCAACACCCACCACATAGTTATCTTGAGGTGATTTCGGGGTTTAGCGTCCCCGCGGCCCGGTCCTCGACCAGGTCTCCCTTTTGTTACACACCCCCAAGAAGCAGCCCGTAGCAGCTGTCTAACTCCCAGGTACCTATTTACTGCTAGGTAACAGGGGCATCATAGGTTCGAACCCCTCATCACGGCTCCTATGGATTTTCTCACAATATGGTTTTGTAAACAAATTAATTTTGCCTAGCTAACTTGTTCATATTTTTGGAAAGTGTATCTCCCTACAGTGACTCCCATGCAGTACTGTACATGTAGTTTATATGGACTGTTCTGAAGCTTTTGACGAGGTAAAGCATGAAAGAATGGCACAGAAATTGCAAGTATAAAGAATAAATAAAATTAGAATGAATGAAACAATGAAGCACAGTGTCGTCCTAAATGGAAATGAATCTGACTAAAATGTGGTGAGTGGGGAACCGCAAACTTCCATCTTCTCACAAACACTTTTTGTCATATACATCAATGGCATGGATGAGAACATGATAAACCTCATCCATTAAATTCGCAGATGACACTAAGATCAATGGTTTTAAAGTAGGAAGGTAAAACTATATTGAAGCCTAACCAAGAGATCTAGTGTACAGTATATTAAATTCATAAATAGTCAGAAGACTTGCTAAGGCTTTTTAAAATATAAAAAATGCAGGACCCCGCATGTTGGGCATAACAATGGACATCATTACTCATATATGGAAAGATCATGCAGCAGATTGATAAGGAAATGGACTTAGTTATGATCAACCAGTCACTGAAAGTTGCACAACACGTGGGAACTGCAATACAAAAATAGCTACAATTCTTAGGAATGGTGAAACAAATCTTTGTCTTCAAATAAATGAAAGTTGTTATTCAACTTTTATTTATTTATTTATTTATTTATTTATTTATTTATTTATATATATACAAGAAGGTACATTGGGTTTGAGAGAATACATTGGATAGTACAATATTTACATTCTTGTAAAGCCACTAGTACGCGCAGCGTTTCGGGCAGGTCCTTAATCTAGCAGATAATTTTAAGCAGGTAATTTCAATCAGAATTGATAAATGAAAGATACATTACAAGAGAAAAATGAGATGAGAGAGATAAGTAAGTATATTAAAGCACATTGTTATATTAAAGCTCTGATTGATTACATTGACAGCTTGATTAGTAATTTAAACAAGATTAATAGACACCATACAGCAGATTGACAGCACATATAAGACAGCAATGATCACAATGGTAGACATGTTCAGATTGGGTACATAAAGATTGGGAGATTGGGTAGCAAAAGATACAGATAAACAAGATTTATAAACACCATACAACAGATTGGCAGCACATATAAGAAGACAGCAATGATCACAATTAATTTTTTGATAATTTAATTTGATAAATTAATTATTTATGTGGAATAGTATCCAAATACTTGCTAGTGGCGTAATATATATATTGTAACATTACCCATCTTTAAAATTATGATGCCGTTGTGTTATTATGTTACATTTTCAAGGTGATTATGAACTGAATTTGCTACAATAGTTTCAAGTAATTTCGTCTTTCATTTTTCTTCTTCTTCGCGATAGGTGCAGTACGTTAGTTTAGTTCATTTATTATGCACCCCATACCAATCTTGTGGGCGGTAGTGGAAAGGGTTACAGAGGCACATAATTTGCTCAGGGACTGAATCCCACAATTCATTTAGCTAAGCAAGTTACAATCTTGATGAGTTAGTTACAAAACTCAATGCACATATTCACATCAACAATGGGTTCGAGATCGACCACAAGTACAGTTTCTACATTAAGCAACTGACATATGTGGAGAGCTAGTGTCACAATTAATATGTTTGTCCTGCACACCGCCCCCCATCCAGAGGGCAGCGGTGGATAGGTTACAATCACTCAGTTACTACCTACAGTTAGCAAACTGGGGATATTTGGCTAAAATTTCTGGTAGCAGATCATTTTGAATGAAATATTGACACATCGCTGGAACATTGGTTATAGAATTGTCTCTAAATTCACGTATCTTTTCGCACTCCTTCACATAGTGACGGAGGGTGTGCGAATAATTTTGTTGACACAGTTTACATTTGGTCAGGTCTACATCAGCAGATAATGAGAATTCCCAGAGATACTTATAACCGAGTCTAAGCCGAGCAGTAGTAACATCTAGAAGTCTGCTGATTTTATTGGCTGAACCATAGATGTGTGGCTCCTCTTGCATGATAGTATGATGATAGTTGGAATTACTGGTGTTGATTTCACTTTGTCTCAGATCTACAATTTTTTTGTAAGTTCTTGGTGTACTATTACTCTCAGACTGCTAATTGATAATAAAAGGTTATACTCAATTTCTCCTTAAATGACAGATTCTTTGGCTAACTCGTCAGCTCTATCATGCATTCAGAGGCCAACATGATATGGAGTCCACATGAAATGGACTCTGTTTCCATCATTAATGATTTTGTTGTATTTATAAATAATAAATAAATAAATAAATGTTTATTTAGGTAAGGTACATACATACAAGAGATTTTACAAAGAGTGATGGATTAATAGATAGAGCTAGTACATACAATGCCTAAAGCCACTATTACACAAAGCGTTTCGGGCAGGAAAAACGTTAATGACTAAAGCTTAATACTAATTGGGTATAAAGAATAAAATGAGTTGAGAACAAATAAAAATAGAGATAAAAGAGGGGGGAACATGGCTGAAAAAGCAGCACAAATACAATTAGGTTGACTAACAGTGTTGTTTAAAAAAAACAGACATGGGTTGACAATATAGGGGTAAGGTAGGTTACAGGGAATTTATTACGTAGTGCTTCGTTTTTATCTTAAACTGGTTGAGAGAGGTACAGTCTTTAACATGGTTGGAAAGGTCATTCCACATTCTGGGTCCCTTGATTTGTAGAGCATTTCTAGTTTGAATAAGTCGTACTCTTGGAATATCAAAACTGCATTTGTTTCTGGTGTGGTGCTCATGGGTTCTGTTACAACCTTCATTGGAGCTTTTGAGGTCAGGATTGGCATTACAGTTCAGCGTTTTATATATGTATAATACACATGGGAGAATGTGCAGTGACTTAATATCTAACATATTCAGAGATTTGAGTAGGGGTACCGAGTGAGTTGGATATTGTCCTAATAGCAGCTTTGTGTTGAGTAATTAGAAGACGTAAGTGATTTTGGGTAGTAGAACCCCAAGCACAAATACCATAGTTGAGATATGGATAGATGAGGGAGTAATAGAGAGTCACCAGGGCAGGGCGAGGTACATAATATCTGATCTTAGAAAGAATGCCAACAGTCTTTGAAACTTTTTTTTATATATTTAGAATGTGTCCCTGGACATTCAGCTTGTGGTCAATGAGAACGCCAAGGAAAATTGCCATCCAATTTGTTACAAATTTGGGTATTGTTTATTTTTAGATTTATTTGATTAGAGGATTTATTGCCAAACAGAATATAGAAAGTTTTGTCAATGTTAAGGGTGAGTTTGTTGGCAGTTTAGTCAAAGATGGACTTTATTTAGCTCAGTATTTACTGTGGCATTTAGAGTAAGGGGGTCAGGACTGGAGTAAATGAAGGTTGTGTCGTCAGCAAATAGAATTGGTTTGAGGTGTTGGGAGGCATTTGGAAGGTAATTAATGTAGATGAGAAAGAGGAGAGGGCCAAGTATGCTGCCCTGAGGAACACCGATATTGTTTAGAAGCCTAGTGACAAATCACCAGAGCGAAACAGACTGGTATCAGGTAACCCCTGGTGACAAGTTGAGATCGTTGTGAGTGACCTAGAGTGAACTATGGTAGTGCCTCCGCCTAAGTAAATCTGTATGTGACTTATACCACAGTGTATCGCTGGGTACCATATAATCAGCCGCTGCCTGCCATAACTCACCAGCCGCCATCTCACACCAGAGCGTGTAGCTAGCCTCACTGTACTATGTGACTCACCACCCTTACTCACCGCCAGTGCTATCAAGTGTGTGCGTGTGTCTGTTAGACATACAGCGCGCCCTCCTGCAAATATGGTTTGTGAGAGCCTGTCGCCCAGCGAAACCAGCTGTCAGGCCACCTACAAATTCTTGCATAAATGTGTGTTACGACCCTGGGTTCCTCAGTGGAAACCAGAGGTCAAAATTGAGCTAATTAAACTTCCTTATAGTATAGTAGGACGCATGACGATGTGTATGTGTTTGTATCTTCCCTGCCAAACGTAAGACGATTCTTGTTTCTCGCAGAGCATTTAAAGACTGAGCTTGGGGTTGATTATTAAATAATAAAATAGGCAACAACTATGTTTACTAATACTTTCTAATCAAGTGTAAAGTAAATCTGAGTAAACTTGGGATAGGATTGCTGTACATTAGTTGAGCAGTCTACTGGCAGCGAGTGAGCTGGGAAGGAGATGCGAGAGGCTCTCTCTTCTCTGCTGGCTGGCTGTGGTGAAAGGAACCTCCTCTCCCTCCTCTCGTTTCTTTATTTCTGTGTCGCTGATACCCAGCTAAGTATACTGTGTAACGTTCTCATTGTCTGGCATAGGCGTGTTCTAATGTGTAGAGTATTATACTTTGTATGAATTAGGTGTTCCTAGTGTTTGTATTACTAGTTATTCTAAAAGTGGTCCCAGTGGAACCACGTGGTCTCCCTACCCTAAGCTGACTCAAGCTTCTAGCGCTTCACTAGTAGTACTTTACCCTAGCTTGTTCTGAGTGTAAACCTTGTATCCTGCTTATGTGGACCAAGGCTTTTAACGTAAGATAGTGTGGTAAAGTAATTATTATTATTGTTATTGGTGTGAATGTATATGGGGGGTTAATAAATAAGTAAGTTAGTTAAAGGAGTATCCATTTTTCCTGTGTAGGAGATCTTGATCAACCTCTAGGCTGACAATTGCAGTAATAAGCCACTAAGTTTACTTTTGTATAGTTTAATTGGGGGCCGGGCCTTAGTGATCTCCACTGCCAGAGATACATCTTTATTCTAACTACTGCCCCTACTTCCATTTAATACTAGATCTCCCATAGCAGCACCACCAATTTTATAACAATGTGCCTGAGTGAGTGAGTTAATAAGAGAGGTACCCTACCTGTAAGTACAAGATCTTGTTATTGTATTATTGGTCTGTGTTGATCTGAGGGATCAACCACAGTTCTCACATTCTTATACCTGACACAGGTATAGGTGGAGACCTAGACACCCGACGGTGTATGCGTGTTTATCTGTGTGGTATCACGACATTACACTCGTCTGTTAATGTGAGCTTCACATACAACACACATTTAGTATTGTGTGATATTATTATTGTGCATGTTATTGCCTGTCCCATTGACAGTGCCTGTGTCATTTATTGCGCATCATCATTACCGAGTATCCGGTTGGAACTCTTGTGATCCCTTTGCACACCGGCAGTTAGGTTTGCCGTGTTAATGATTGGCTGTCAACAGTATGAGTTAGACGTTTCTCCATGAGTGGATCCGAATCGATTAGCCAGATGTCAAGAGTCTCACTAATGCAACCATAGCCTTTCTGACGCCAATCTAAAGTAAATCAAGCACCCTTTGCATTAGTGGTTAAGTTAGTAAATAAACTACTGTTAAGCTTTATGCAGTGTTTCCGTTGAACCACTTCTGAATACTGCCAACTATTTACTCAAGCCTTCAGCTCCAGGTGTCTTTAATACCGAGTTGCCTATTATTCACTAAACTATAAATGTGATGAGGACCCTAGGAGTCCCTTAAAGTGTTAAATCATTGAGGAGATTCCAACGATCAACGTGGAGCAGGACCAGGTGAGGCTAGTCTGAGAAGAGACCCTCAAGGACTCTAACTCGACCTTGCTCCCAGGCCCTGTATGGTTGCTCTCGTATTTTCTCTGCTGATTCTGACAGCTTCGTGAAGCGTCTGCCACATGTACATTGGCGACGTACGCATTGCAGTCGGGAAAGCAAAATAGAAAACCCCCACACTGAGGCAAAGTGAAATTGACACCAGTAATTCCATCTATCATCATACTATCATGCAAGAGGAGCCACACATCTATGGTTCATTTAATAAAATCAGTAGACTTCTAGATGTTACTACTGCTCAACTTAGGATCTGTTACAAGTATCTCTGGGAATTCTCATTATCTACCGATGTAGACCTGACCAAATGTAAACTGTGTCAACAAAATTATTCGCACACCCTCCGTCACTATGTGATGGAGTGCGAAAAGATACGTGAATTCAGAGACACTTCAATAACTAACGTTCCAGCAATGTGTAAATATTTCATTCAAAATGATATGCTACCAGAAATTTTAGCCAAATATCCCCAATTTGCTAACTGTAGGTAGTAACTAAGTGATTGTAACCTATCCACCGCTGCCCATTGGATGGGGGGCGGTGTGCAGAACAAACATATACAATACAATACAATACAATTTTATTTAGGTAAGGTACATACATACAATAAATATTTACAAGGATTGTTTGACTTATAGATAGAGCTAGTACATACAATGCCTAAAGCCACTATTACGCAAAGCGTTTCGGGCATGAAAACTTAAATGACAAGCTTAATACTAATTGAGCATAATGAGTAGAATGAAAACAAGAAATGAAAACATAGATGAAAAAGCAGCACAAATACAATTATGTCGACAAACAGCGCTCTTTAAAGAAAAAACAGACATTGGTTGACAATAGAAGGGTAAGGTAGGTTACAGGGAATTTATTAGGTATAGCTTCACTTTTAACTTAAACTGGTTGAGAGAGGTACAGTCTTTAACATGGTTGGGAAGGTCATTCCACATTCTGGGCCCCTTGATTTGTAGAGCATTTCTAGTTTGATTAAGTCGTACTCTAGGAATATCAAAACTGTATTTATTTCTGGTGTGATGCTCATGGGTTCTGATACAACCTTCTATGAAGCTTTTGAGATCAGGATTGGCATTATAGTTTAGCGTTTTATATATGTATAATACACATGAGAGAATGTGCAGTGACTTAATGTCTAACATATTCAGAGATTTAAGTAGGGGTACCGAGTGATGTCTGGGGCCAGAATTGGATATTGTCGTAATAGCAGCTTTGTGTTGAGTAATTAGAGGACGTAAGTGATTTTGGGTAGTAGAGCCCCAAGCACAAATACCATAGTTGAGATATGGATAGATAAGGGAGTAATAGAGAGTCACCAGGGCAGGGCGTGGTACATAATATCTGATCTTAGAAAGAATGCCCACAGTTTTTGAAACTTTTTTTGATATGTTTAGAATGTGTCCCTGGAAATTAAGCTTGTGGTCAATGAGAATGCCAAGGAATTTGCCATCTAATTTGTTACAAATTTGGGTATTGTTTATTTTGAGATTTATTTGATTAGTGGATTTCAACTGTGAAACTAGCTCTCTTAATTTAGAAACTGTACTTGTGGTCGATCTCGAGCCCCATTGATGATGTGACAACTTATACTCAATTTTGTAACTAGCTCATCAAGACTAACTTGCTTAGCTAAATGAATTGTGGGGTTCAGTCCCTGAGCCCATTATGTGCCTCTGTAACCCTTTCCACTACCCCCCACAAGATGGGTATGGGGTGCATAATAAATGAACTAAACTAACCTCCACCATACTTTTTGTGCTGTTATTACACTATATACACTCTGTTATGGCCACAATGGGACGCAACCAGGTTCTTTTCTGGTGGTATGAAAGTTATGGTATCCGGCCCCAAGCTAGTATAGAGGCTTTCAAGAGGCGAGCTCAGTAATGCAAGTAAAATAAAAGGGAAGGTACATTAAATACACAAGTTCGTCACTTTAACCATATATAATTAGTCTTCCCACCACCATATCTATCTAAAAGTCTTAAACGGAAAATATTACTACACTTTGTGCATCATCGTCTCTCTCTGAAGACACTGAACACTTGGCGAAGCTCACTCCATGCTGTCTTGTACCGGGTTTCCTTATCCGTGGCACTACCCTCAGCAGGTACCAGGAAACAACGATGAGTCTACCCTGGCCACGGACCAGCCAAATCACAATTCCACTAGGTACCTCGTCGTGAAGGTCCACAACCACAGTCCAGCCTGTTGCTGGCAGGTACCAATCAGCCTCACGCTGTTAGGCCACTTCACGAGCGAATACTAGGGTTGCGAGCCCTAGGCAGGAGCTTCGTGTAACTCGCTGGTTACTTTCCTCTTTCGGCACCACAGTCGGCTGTCTCTTCCACCAGCCAGCCCTGGGTACGGCGAATCCCGTCACTGCTATTCCACAGGCAGTCAGTTGAACACACTACAGTTCTCGTCCGGCGGCGGCTCACTGCTTCTGTGAAGCAGACTGGTGTAGAGACCTTGGCTGCCTTGGGTAGACTGACTCTTTGTACATCACAGCAGCCCTACGTTGACTCTGTGAATACAGACACGTCATCAGTACTCTGGGACACTACATGGGGACCACTAGGAAACATAGACGTACACCCTGTCGCTCAATAGATGGCGCTGCTTATCTAAGCGTCACCTCACCAGAGGTCAGCACCAGCTACCTCATGAGCCGACTAGGACAGGAATCCAGCACCTATTGCCGGTATATTCCCGTCATCACTAGATGGTGTTGTCCATGTTGTGGGGATTTTCGGGAGCGGACTCACAGATGGCGTTGACATCACTGCTCCGTGTTCCGATGGTGGACTTGGGTTCGTAACACACTCCCTTTTTACCTCCTCCTCTACTTCTTTACTATAACAAAGTTACATAACCCCATACCACGTGCCATCCTTTGATTCTAAGTGTAATTTTGTCTATGTTCCCTGGTCAAACCCTTGAGTTCCATGTAATTAGATCTAGGTGCTGACCATTGAACACATGTCTAATATAGTTATACTTATTTAAGTGTTTTATCTCTTAAGGAAAAATAGACTTTACCTTTACCTATCTTGCCCGAAACGCATTGCGTAATAGTGGCTTTAGGCATTGTATGTACTAGCTCTATCTATATATCAATCCATTAATGTAACATCACTTGTATGTATATACCTTACCTGAATAAACATCTGAATCTGAATCTGAATCTTTAGTTTGCTGTATGTAAATGCATATGTTTGCTGCATATGTAGAGTCAGAAAGATAATGTAAGATCGAGGTGGTAAAGGCATATGTTAAGGAAGAAATGTATATATACTGTATTTATCTCTCAGAATGTCACATAATATTTTGATTGTATGTGAAGTGTCTATATATTTATATGAACACGTTAGCATGAATGGGGTGAGATTTAATAGCTTGAGCTACTTTATCCCTTTGTATGTTATATTCCTTTGTTATTTATACCTCAATAAATTTATTTGAATTTGAGGTGGTAAAGTATTTATGTTGTACTTGGGGGGTTTTATGGTTAATAAATTATATTAAGGTAAAACTTAAGCTGGAGTTTCCATCACCTATCTGTCTCAGGGTTAGCTGGTGATCTGCTCAAGACGACAGACCATACTTGTATCATTATTTTCTTGAAACTGTTTCCCTGGGGGCCGGGCTTTCCTAACCCCATTAGGTGGTATACTCCTTACCTTGATGGTCACCCTAACTCAGACCCCCACATGTAACAACTACCTACAGTCAGCAAACCAGTTCTAGTAATGTGGTAGAGAATTTTGAATGAAATACATGAATATATGTGAGAGTTATTTCCAAATGTTTTAATTTATTTACACTCATTCCATGACACAGTGGTGCAGGGTGTGAGAATAATTTTGTCGCCATCTGGTCAGGTTTACATCAGCAGATAATATCAACTCCCAGAAATACTTATAGTCAAGTCTAAGCCGAGTACTAATAACATCTGGAAGTGTGTTGATCTTATTGGATGATTTATAGATGTGTTGCTTGTCTTGCATGAGAGTATTGTGATAGATGGAACTACAAGTGTAGATTTCACTTTGTCTCACATTTACGAGGTTTTTGCTGAAGTTCTTGCGGTGTATATTATTGTTCTCTAGCTGCTTACAGACAATCCAAGGTTATAAGAAGCTTCTCTGAGGGAATGTCTTTTGTCTATACTCATCAGTTCAATCATTCAGAGGTCAACAAACGATGGCTCAGACTGATATGCAGAAATTGTTTACAGTTCTACTTTGTTATGAGGCAATATGATAGCAGCAGGAATCTCCCGGCCATGAGAGACACGCCTGGCTCCGTTCCACCTTCCTCCTTTACCACTCCACAGTCTTCAAGGAATATTACACATCTTTTCCCAGAGTAAAATAATCCGATTAAAAAATTATAATTTAACGATGCCGTTGGAAATACTCCAAGAAAGATGAGGTCGTTGAGCTCTCTCTGCCTCCTCTCTCTCTCTTTACATAAACAATAGCCAGTCAACAGGCGCTGTAAACAGAGGCCACAGCTGTGAGCCCAGATACAACACGCATGGTGTACCGGGGAAGACGGTGTGTTGTGACTGACATACACCCGCTACTTTGTTGAGTTTACCTCTTGGTATTTACTATTTGTCCCTGCAGAATCTAGCTATTAGCTCTTGGACCCCACCTTTCTAACCAATCTATTTTTCCTCTATTATGTCTACTACGTACATATATATTTCTCTCTAACACACACACACACACACACACACACACACACACACACACACACACACACACACACACACACACACACACACACACACACACACACACACACACACGCACACACACACACACACACACACACACACACACACACACACACACACACACACACACACACGCACACACACACACACACACACACACACACACACACACATACACACATACACACATACACACACACACACACACACACACACACACACACACACACACACACACACACACACACACACACACACACACACACACACACCTGTACCCCTGTTGATTGACGGTTGAGAGGCGGAACCAAAGAGCCAGAGCTCAACCCCCGCAAGCACACTTAGGTGAGTACACACACACACACACACACATTCCCAGGAAGCAGCCTATAGCAGCTGTCTAACTCCCAGGTACCTATTTATTGCTACGTAAACAGAAGCTTCAGGGTGAAAGAAACTGCCCATTTGTTTCAGCCTCGGCCGGAAATCGAACCTGGGCTTTTGGGAATATTTTTTGTTTTATTTATATAAACAGGAGTTCCTATATTCTTGTAAAGCCACTAGCATGCATATTATTTCAGGCAGGTCCTTAATACTATTTTTTCCCTGGGATACGACCCGTCAAATTATATAATTCCTGACTCCCGAGCGCTGTCTATTCAGCCGTGAAGCCCCCCAGTCTACTAGAACTAGATCAATCAACCAGAAACAAATAAATATTTGATATTCCAAGCGTGCGACTTAACCAAACTAGAAATGCTCTACAAATCAAGGGACCCAGAATGTGGAATGACCTTAATTCCCAATCATGTCAAGGGCTGTACCTCTCTCAACCAGTTTAAGAGGAAAACTAAGGACTACCTAACAAACTTCATGTAACCAACCTTACCTCCTAAATGTCAACCTATGTCTTGCTATTTTCAAACATTATTGATTAGTGACCAACTTGTTTAATGTAATATCTGCCATGTATAAACTTAAAAGAAAATTGTAATCTTCTGTTTATTTAGTTAAAATTTCTTCTGCTGTTCTGTTGCATTTTCTGCTGTTCCATCCATCATGTAATTATTGTCATTCTCCTTTTCTTTTTTTTTCCTTTTTTTAATTCAAATTATGCTTTTGATCTGAATTAGTTTTAAGTTTTAGTGTAAGTTTCCCCCCGACACCTTACCCGAGACGCTGTGAGTATTAGTGGCTTGTGGCAGTGTGTGTACAGATCTATCTATTAACCCAACATTATGTTTGTAACTCATTTTTATTGTGTGTACCTTGACCCGAATAAACATCTTATCTTAACTATCTTATCTTGCTGTGACTACTTGTGCCTAAAATAGTAGGCCGTATATACACACACACACACACACACACACACACACACACACACACACACACACACACACACACACACACACACACACACACACACACACACACACACACACACATACGCACTATCCATAGGGGCCTGACAGCTGAGTGGACAGCACTCGGGATTTATAATCCTAGGGGTTCGGGTTCGATCCCTAGCGGAGGCGGAAACAAACCGGCAATTTATTTCACCCTGATGCTTCTGTTCACCCAGCAGTAAATAAATAAATACCTGGGAGTTAGACAGCTATTACGACCTGCTTCCTAGATGGGGGGGGAACAGTTAAGTGATTGACAGTTGAGAGGCGGGCCCAAAGAGCCAGTGGTCAACCCCCGCAAGCACAACTAGGTGAGTAGAGAAGCCCAGTAAGGCCTGTGTGTGTGTGGCGGGGGGGGGGGGGGGTAGAGGTAGAGAGTGAGGTAGGGTGGGGGGGGGTGTTGGCTGGGTGCCAGCCGCCCAGCACGGGGGGGGGGGGGGAGGGGGGTGCTCTGGTAGTGTCAGCTGAAGGCTTCCTGGTCTAGCGTCACTCCCGGTGTTGATGTTATGGCATGGTGGAGCAGCCCTTCTTACTGCTGCTCCAGCAGTACGGAAATGGCTCCGGCACCTCGGTACAACATTTGGGCTCGTTCTCGACTTATAATCGGGAACCCCGAGTTCAAATCCTGGGCGGGATATAAATGGTTTGGCACGTTTCCTTTCAACTAATGGCGCTGTTCACCTAGTAGTATTCACCTAGTTGTATTCACCTTGTTGTGCTTGCGGGGGATGAGCTCTGCTCTTTCAACCCGCCTCTCAACTGTCAATCAATCAACTGTTACTAACAGCTGGGCCAAGAGCAGTAACAGCTGGGTTAAGAGCAGTAACAGCTGGGTCAAGAGCAGCAATAGCTGGGTCAAGAGCAGCAATAGCTTGGTCAAGAGCAGCAATAACTGGGTCAAGAGCAGCAATAACTGGGTCAAGAGCAGCAACAGCTGGGTCAGTAAGCACAGCAACAGCTGTGTGAGGAACAACAGTAAGGGCAGCAACGGTAGGGGTCAGCATCAACAGGAGGAACAGGTTCATTAGATGGGTCAAGAGGAAGACCGGGTCCAGTCACGCCTACAGGACACATAACCTGTTTGTGTCATGGAACCTTCTGCCTAGCCTTCACTGCTCTTGTATCAGCAGGTACCGCTCTTGTACCGGCCAGTACCTCTTTTATACTGGGCCAGTACCACTGTTATACTAGCCAGTACCACTTTTGTACAGAACGCTACGGCACGCTTTTTCGGCACGCTACCATCGGCGTCCTCGACGATCTCCTCGATGAACTTAAACAATGGCCTCAAACAAGGTTCGTGATGGCCCAGCACCGTCTCGACCATGCATAAATGTAGAGTACAATGAAGCAAACTTTATTCTACATCTAAGCTATCCATGGAGCATGATGGCTAAACATTTGGGCACACTGGAGGCAAGAGGTCCGTCTGTATGTATAGACAGGGCATAGTCGTAGGACGAAGAGACAGAGGACCAGAAATTATGCGCAGAGATCACGATGCTCAGCCACAGTGTTATGTAGAGTTCTTATACAGGCACAATGCAGTACATAGTGTAAGTAAGTCTACTAAAATATGGAGTGCGGGGCCGTGGTAGAAACACTTTTGTGGACTTGTACAGGGAATGTGAATTAATTTTTAAGTATTTGCATTATAAAC